>NW_006159539.1:2881342-2935487 GCF_000334495.1 Tupaia belangeri chinensis | reverse complement strand
CAACAGGGGAGGGAGGATGTCCAGGCTGAGGACGAGAGTGTGCAGGACCCTCTCGTTGTGAGAATGGCACATTCAAGGGAGCCGGGAGAGGCCAGGATGGCAGGAGTGGAGGTCCAGGGAGACATGGGGACAAGCAGAACTCTGCTGGTTTCCAAGACAAGGCAGAGCATGCCCGGGGCCATGGAAGGCTGAGAGGATGCTGTCTTCCTGGCACAGGCCAGGGAGGAAAGTGGACGGTGGTGCTGGTGAGTGGTGGTGACTCTTCGTCCTTGTTCCTGTGGCTGAGACTTCATGGTGCCTACTCTGTGCCAGGCCTGTTCTGTGGGCCCCGAGAATTCTCCTTAGGAAAAACCAGTGAGGGGTAAAGGAGTGGGTGGACTTACAGAGACTTTCAGGGCTTTATTTGGAGCCAGCAGAGGGAGTGCTGGCGACCTCTCTCTCTCCCTCTCCCTCTTTCCTTCTCTCTTTCCTTCCCTCTCTCCCTCCTTCCCTCTCTCCCTCCCTCCCTCACATACACACACAACTCCTCCATACTAATTAACATGAGCATTTTATCATTTTTAAAGTCAGTTCAGATTGTCCAATGCTGGACATGAAGCTGGAGTGCTATCATCCATCCACCTATCTATTTATCTATCTATCTATCTATCTATCTATCTATCTATCTATCTATCTAAATTTGACCAGAGAGGGACAGAGAGAGAGAGGGAAAATGAGAAAGCAAGCTGCCAGGTCCGGGACTTGAACCACGGTTGGCCATGTGGGAGTCCAGTGCTCTTAACCACCTTGCCACCACCTGCCAGCCCCCAAAGCTACAGTGATTTAAGAGACGAGGAAGCCAAGGTGATTTGAATGCTTTGCCTTTTACCTACAATTTGTTTTTATGTGCCACGAACCTAAAAGCAATATTCTTTATGAGCAAATTAAATGTTTACTTGTTTGTTTTTTAAGGCGTTATTAAGTCAGACGGTGGATTTAAACAGATGTCTTTAGCAATCAGATTCACCCCCTGCTCTATCAGAGAACCGAGCAATCAGGACACACGTCACTCACTGCCGTAACATACCATGTTATTCTCCTTGCCCCAGAGTGGACTGCGTATGCTTTTCTGATATAACGACAGGCACCTGATAATAGGCTGTATAAAAAATGTACATTTATTTCAGAACCAGTTTTCACGGGGGTATTTGAAGGGCTTTCTAGGAAAGAAAGTGGAGTTTTGTCTCCACTGGATGCCCTTGAGGAAAGGTGAAAATCTCTTTCCTTCTAGGAGCCTGCATGTTTTTTAGGTTTCTAGGAACAAATAACCATCGTGCACACAGACGGGAATGACTAAGGAAACTACTCACTCACGGTCCCGTCTGCAGAGTGGGGGCGGCAGTGTTAGCCACTGCCAGCGCTGCTGTGGGAATTAAGTGAGGCCATCCAGGTGAGAACTTAGAGCACAGTGGACTCTGAGAGCTGTCATCATTCACATGCATGTTGGCATGGAGCACATTTGTGCACACATTCCAATGCACACCGACACACGTAGGCACATACATTTGCATGCATGCACACACGCACACCATATGCTCAGAGGTCTGCCAAAATTCTCAAACAGAAAACTTGTTCTGCGTGTTTGTTTATTTACATTGTGTTTGAACGGAGCCCGGCTAGCCTACCCAACACACGCCCACCTGTGCCCTTGGGTGGCTTCTTGCAGACTCTCGGGTGGCTGTGATCTCCTGCCCAGCCGAGGTGACCGTAGTCCTGCTGAGATTGGTCCCCACTTGAGGAAGCAGAGAGGATGACTGCTTAGTTTGCTTTGCTTTGGTCCCTCGGGCCTCTCTGCCCGGAATACCGTCCCCACACCAACCTCTGGCCCAAGGCTGCATTCCTGGGGCTGGCTCAGAGGTCAGTTCTTTCAGGAAGGCTTTATGGGTGTCCCCTTGCCTCCTCTGAGCCTTCTCATTTGGACCTCTCTTGTGACATTCAGCTTGTCCCTGGCTTGTGGTCTCACCAGGAGGCCATTGTCCCTGAACCTCCATATCGAGCTGGGCTCAGAGAACATGTAATGCCCAGAGCTGCTACAGGCATCGTGTTTCCACACAGTTGCTCTTCCAAATTGAGATTTCACCAGGTCATTTCCCCGCTTGAAACCCTTCACTGGCCCTCATACCACCATTGTCTCTCTCATGCTTGTAGACGGCCTGGTTTGCCCTTCCCCACGTTTCCAGGCTCATTTCTCCTTCCCCTCTCCCTCCCCAGGCCCCAGCCATATTTACCAGCCATGGACAGTGCCATGCTGTCCCTGCCTCAGGGCCCTTGCACATGCCAAGCCATCTGCCGGAGTTCCCCTCCCCTTCGCCTGGCTACCCCTCTTCAGCCTTCGGGTCTGACCCTGGGCGTTACTCAGAGCAGTCTTCCGAGCTTCTCCTCACCCTCCTCTGTTCTGTGTACATGTAGGTGTTCTTGTCCAAACTGATTCCTGTTGTGACTTAGTTGCTCTTGGGATGGTTTAAGTCAGGCATCCCCACTGGAACTCCGGGAGGGCAGGGCGAAGTCTGTCTTGTTCATCACTGTATCTTCCACGTTGAGTCCACGCTTTACATAGAGCAGGTGTTCCAGAATAATTATGTCCATGAGTGCATGGGTGAGAGGCAGGCATACATGCAGCGAGGTTTGAATGATTTCCCTTTTTGGCTCATCTTCCTCCTGAAATTGCCTTTCTTGCACTTCCTCTTTTGGAATCCAGGCCTGCCCAGAAGTTAGATCTTTGCTTGTGAAGCAGATGCTGTTGGGCCTCTGCTCGGGGTCCCCAGAAGCTGGCCACCTTCCAAACCCCTGGATCTGCGGTTCCTGACCCTCGTCTGTGGTGGGCCGCTGGTGCTGAGAGACTAACTGCCCACGCCAGCCTCGCACCAGTGCCCCCAGAGCTGGCTTTGATGCCCACAGCACCTCCAGGCCCTGAGGGGTGTGTTCTATGTGATTTCCTAGAAAGCCCTTGTGGGGTGTGGGGCTCTTGTCACTCATAGTGGTAGGTGGTGGTTGTTTTTTGTTTGTTTGTTGTTTGTTTGTCTGTTTGTTTTTTGTCTTACGGTGCATGTGCTCGCCAGAGAGAAAGAAAGATAGAAAGAGACAGAGACAGTGAGAGGGAAAGTGAGACATTACCTCCCTGGGGAAATGGCCACGCTGCAGCCCATTCTCCTCCTGGGATTTTGGGCACGCACGCACATGTACCCAGTGTGATTTTCAAGTGGTGGGATCACTGTGGGAGTCCAGTGACATAACCATGATGCCGTCTGTGGGGCTGGTAGTGTTGGTTTGGGACAGTGCACCCTTACTTGACTACCATTCCCAGTACCTTCCCATTTTCCCACCAAACGAGCCATTTGACCTTGAGTTCTCTCAGTGCATGCCCCTGGGGGAACACAAAGACGAACACCATGGCTCCCAATTGTGCAGCACACCGGAGAACACCGACAGGGTGGTTCTGCGTGAGTCTGCCCGCCAGAGCCTCCATGAACGTGATGCATGAAATGTTCTTGTCTTCATGGAACAGAGAGGGAGATGGAGAGATATCAGAGAGATAAAACACCTGGCCTACCGCTGAGCTGCTGAGGCCCTGGCCTGATCCTGGGCACTTCCCTATCACCACCATCCAGAAGGCTGTGCCTTTTCTGTACCAAGCGGATGACCGTGTGGAGACAGAGCTGACTGCAAGGCCGGGCCGTGAAGGATGTCCTCATGTCCTACGATATCCACACTTAGAGAACAGCGTCCAGATGGTCGGGTCATTCACACACAGGACCCCAGAGACTCACAGAGTCCCCCAGATGCCTGTGTCTGCACGCTCAGACCCACACATGTGGTCGCCTGTTAGTGGCACCTACGACTTCCCAACTGAAAAGCAAGAAAGGTGTGTTCTAGCCAGACCCATGCACTCCAGCGTGTACTTTTCAGAGGGCTTCCTCAGGTCACCCGCCTCGGCCTCCTGCATCTAAGTTGGTCATACACCCAAACAGCACAGAATAAGGCTTTGCCAGCCAAGAAGGGGCACTTGGGTTGGCTCCATAGTTCAGTGGCCACATGGCCGACCAAGGTTCCAGTCCAGGTCCTGGCAGCTTACAGGCCAGGCACATGCACATGTGCCCAAGATGCTAGTGGGGTGGAGAACTGGAGGAAGGATTGTCATGTGACCAGGCCCTGTTGGGAAGGGCTTTCTCTCTCTTTCCTTGTCATGCCCACTCATGTGTCCTCTGCCACAAGGAAAAAAAGAAAAAAAATACATAAAAGAAGGGGCACTTAACCAGCCACCACATGGACTGTTAGGGACCCTGGAATAATGACAGGGTTCTCAAAATGAGAAGATGAGTTTTTTGTTGTTGTTTGACAGCAGGAGGTTTAAAACTGCATGGTAGAATGAATAGGCGCTTTCTGTCTCATAGTTATGTTCGTCATGATACGAACACTTAGATGTTTGGCTGCTGGTCTTCTTGGACAAAGCTCCCAGCGTCAAATGGAATTGCAATGCCATGACAAGCTGTCATGCCGTGGCTGATGACAGTCCCTGTGTGACGCTGGCTGCCCAGGAGTGCCATTGTTTGCGGCACGTATGGTGTGGGCAAATCACCAGAAGGAAGGTGGGTTCTCCATGAAGCTGTCACAGGGGCCTGAGGACTAGGAGGCAGGAGCCACTGGCTTAGGAGCCCTGAGGGTCAACCATCTCTTCCTTTGCTGGAAACATACAGAACTGTTCGGATGTTACAATCCAAGCCAAGTGGTACTGGCAGGGCTTCATCTACGTGGAATTATTACTGTTTCTTCTCTGCAGGAATCACCAAGAATTGGACTTCAACTGTGCGTCTGTAAGAATGAACCTTGAGCCCATTCTGCCGGGATGATGAGTCTAGTCCTTGAACGGACTTCGTGCAAGTCAGGTGGTGAGTAACACTGAATATGCATGGGGTGATGTGCACCGGCAAGCTGGAAATTAGCATGCCAGAAGGGATAAAGCCATTTGAATATAATAATAGAAGGTTTTATGATATTATGTCTCTAAGTCGTTTAGGCTTACAGAGTTACTTAAGAAACTTAATTTTCTTTCCATCAAAAATATCTTAGAGCTGGGGCCAGCAGGTGGCCTGGTAGCTAAGGCAGTGGACTCCTACATGGCCTGCCACAGTTCGAGTCCTAAGACCTGGCAGCTTTAAAATCATGCTGGGCATTTGTATGTGTGTGCCCAAAATCTCAGGAGGAGAATGGAGAAGAAGGGACTGCAGCATGGCCATCCCCCCTGGGGGGTGATTTCTCACTTTCCCTCTCACTGTCTCTCTCTGGTGAGGACATACACCCTATAGCAAAAAACAAAACAAAACAAAACAAAAGAACCTTAGAGCTCTTTTGGTTCTAAGAGAAATCGATGTCCTTATTAAGGTAAAGAGGAATTTTTTATAAAATATATATTGTATATATATTATGTAATATATATAACTCATATGTATCTAAATATATATAATATACAAAATACATTAAAACTATATATAAAATACATAGTTGAAATGAAAAGATATACAGTACACTGTATACCTAGACCTATTACGCCGTGCAAAATATGTATGCACTTACCAGAAAGAGAGAAAAAGGGAAAGAAAAATGGGGGGAAGAGAGAGAGACAGAGAGAGCGAGCGAGCGAGCGAGCACTCTCTACTGGGATGTGGTTATGCTGTATTTCCCCCTGTCCATGTCTTCATCCTATCAAGACACCAGGCACACACACACAGATGCACTGGGCATGTTCCCCAAGCTGCTGGAGCCAGTACTTGAACCATGATTAGTCATATGGGATCTGATGCGGTTAATCACTGTGCTACAGGGCTGACCCATAAAACTCTTATTCTTTTTTTTAAAGAAGTATTTTATTTAACTTTATTTATGTAATTATTTTAATTTGACCAGAGATAAGCAGAGTGATAGAGAAATAAAGAGAGAGAGAGAGAGAGAAAATGAGAAAGCAAGCTGTCAGGTCTGGGACTTGAACAGTCATCAGCCATGTGGAAGTCCAGCACCCTTAACCACTATGTTTGAAGCATTCTTATAAGAGGCCTAAAAACGATATAGCTTAAAAGCCTGGCTTCCTCCTCAAGGCTTGTTGTGAAAGGCACCTCTGCAGAGACTTCCGCTCTGGAGTTGGTGCCGCCTGGCTTTCTAGCGGGGACACCTCTGGAAGATTCCCTCCGCCTCATCTTCTGTCGCCAGGTGCTGGGTCACTATAATGTCCTCTGTGTGCATGTGGCAAACATGGGGGTGGAGAGGGGACCGGGAACAGAGAAGGGCAGCACAGGGGCACTCGGCTCTCAGTGAGGAACCTGTGGGCAGGTGACCGGCCCTCAAGATCAGCCCACCTCGAGAGTCCCGGAAGCTCAGTTTTCTCACCCAGGAAGTGAGAGTGAATCCTGCAGGTCACTGGGAGGCCTGAGTGCCATGCCATGGGGGATGGTCAGGGGGCTTGTGACCTGCCCACAGCTGTGCCCACATGGTTGGCAGCACATTGAGAAGTCACTTTCTTCCTCTGGACCTCAGTTTCTCCATTAAAAAATCAGTTACTGTGGTACCAGCAGGTGGCGTGGTGGTTAAGCTGCTAGACACTCACATGGCCGACCGTGGTTTCAGTCCTGGACCTGGTGGCTTGCTTTCTCGTTTTCTCCCCCTTTCCCCCTACCCCCGTGTCTCTCTGGTCAAATTAAAATAAATGCATGAATAAATAAAATTTAATAAAAAAAAAACAGTTCCTCGCACATTTTATCATAATCAACTTCCTGGCATCACAGACCAAAGAAAAACAGAATTTTCTTCATACACATCTTTGGTTTGTTTGGGTTTTTTTCCACCTACATTTTATTGAGTCACAAAATACCTTAAACTAAAAGTATGGACAAAGCTAGAATCTAGTTACAAGTACACTGTAATTGTCTTCTTAAACATTTTTTAGAAATTACTTTACATTCATTCCCTGAGCATTGTCACAGCATACAAAATGTGATTTCCCATCCAGAATATACTGCGTAGTGGCTTAATCATATATGTTATCGTCAATAATTTTCCATTTCTAGTTTCATATATATATATTTTTTTTTAACCCCTATTTCTTACCCTCTGCCATTTCCCACGCTTCTCCCACACTATCTCAGGTGTCTGCAGTTGTTTTCTATTTCTTTTCTCCCCACATTTTATTGATTCACAAAATTTCTTAAATAATCTGACTACTTTCAATAGCAAGTTTAGCTAGTATGTATATATCTGTGAATACATGTCAGACTTTAGGCGTGAAACTCTGAGTAGAATGAATATACTATAAGGTAACACCTAGCTGATGCTATATAGCTTACTATGGTCATTAAATATATATTTTTTTTATTTCAAGAAAAGCAGTTTTAACTTTAATAAATCAAAGAAATGCTAAGAAACTTTGTTTAAAATTTAAAGCCAAGAAACAGGTTGGGATTCTGTTCAAATAGTAGGTACATGAACCTATCATCAGCTCAAGACACGAAAAAAAACTCCTTAAAACTGGAAAACAAAGCATAGAAGAAAATCAGCAATGTTTTAGTCAAAAGTCATAAAATGCGGGACCAGCAGTTAGTGTAAGGCTATGTCGCTGGACTCCCATGTAGTCAACCGCAATTCGTGTCCTGGAACCGGTGGCTTAAAACTCAGGCTGGGCGCATGTGCATGCGTGCCCAGGATCCCAAGAGGATAAAGGAATTTTGGCATGGCCATCCCCCCTGGGGGGTGATTTCTCGCTTTCTGTCTCTCTGTCTCTCTCTTGTCTGTCTGGCAAGCGCACATGCCCTATAGCAAAAACCTCTCCAAAGAAAAAAGTCATTAAATTCCATTTCACCAGTTCAGTCTCATGTACTTTATCTTCTGTTATGGTTTGATCTTCCCAGTTAAATTCTGAGATATAATATTCAACTCCAGACTTGTCCCTAAGTTGGCCATGTTCTTAGTTTTTGAACTGTTATTTCTGTGTGTCTGTATTTAATTTTCCTGGTATAGCACTCCGTTGAGAACTTCTTTGAGATCTGGTCTGGTGTTGGTAAATTCTTTCAGGTTTTGTTTATCTGAGAATATTCTTGTCTTTTCTTCCCATATGAAGGAAAATCTTGCCAGGTACAGTATTCTTGGTTCTAATTGTTTTCCCTTAACACTTTGAATCTATTTTCCCATTCTTTCCTCACTCTCATTGTTTCCAATGAGAGGTCCACTGTTAGCCTAATGGAATATCCTTTGTAGGTAACTTACCGTTTCTCTCTTGCCAATCTGAGTATCTTGTCTTTGTGGTTTTAGTCAATCTGGCTATAATGTGTCTTAGAGAAGATCTTTTTGGGTTGATTCTATTTGGGGTCCTTTGTATTTCTTGGGACTGGATCTCTGAGTGCCTCTCTAAGTTTGGAAAGTTTTCTTGCAGGATTTCATGGAATAAATTATCAATGCCCTTATGAGTCCCTTCACCTTCTGGGATACTAATTATCCTGATGTTTAGACATTTGATGGTATCTAGTATTTCTCATATATTATTCTCATTTTGGGGGCAATTTTCTCAGTTTTCGTGGTTGACTTTTCTAGGCCAGCGATTCTATCTTCTATGTCTAAGATTCAATTTTCTGTATGATCTAGTCTGCTCTAAATGCTTTCAAAGGAGATTTTGACTTCCTGTATTATAGCTTTCATCTCTAACAGATCCATTTGATTCTTTTTTATAGTATGTGTTTCATCTTTTAGATCTTGCAAGAATTTCCTCACCTTCTGGTATTCGTCAGCTCTTTTCTCCTGCCTCTTCTGCAGTTCATTGTCTCTCTTCTCTTCCATTTCTATTAGCTTCATCGTTATGAATATTCTAAAATCTTATTCATACATTTCCATTGAACTGTCTGTGGATGAAGAGGAGTTATTTTTTTTCCCTTGGAGGAGAGGTATTTTATTGCTTTCCCATATTTCTTGTGGCCCTGCGGTGATTTCTAGTCATCTGATAGATGGTGCATTTCTTCCTAATTCTTGAAGTTCAATCTGAGTGTTCAGGAGTGTGCAGAAGGAGGTGATCTGGAATCTCTTTGGCATTCCATTTTTATCTTTTTGTGCAGCAGATTCAGTGGGTATTGAGGAATATATTAACCTTAATAGTATTGGATGTTTGGCTATCGTTCCCTTAGATCCATCTAGAAACACAGTGAATGGAGGTTGAGGAGCAAAGTGATGAGATAAAGTAAAAAAGTATAAGAAAACAGAGAGAGAAAAAAAAAAAAACAGAGAGAGAGAGAAAGAAAAAAAAGAAAACATAACCAAAAAAATTTTTTTAAGAAATAAAGAAAAAAATAAACCATGCAGCACGCAAGCACACTGCACAAAATGACTAGTTCTCAGCAGCAATGGAGGAGTCTTCTTTTGAAGGCCTGCCCCTTGCCTCTCCTAGAGGGGAAGGGGAAATGGTGTTATTAGCAAGATAAAGGAAGATTTGAAAGCCAAGAGAATACTTTACCTTAAAAATTTTTTAAAGGAAAAATTGCCAAAAAATGAGAAGATGGAGAGAGAGACAGAGAAGGCTAGAGGGGCCCCCTACCACTTGAGTTTGAGTTAGGAGGCTGAATTAGCAATAGAAAAATCTTTATTTCTCTTTTTTCCCTGAAATGACTAGTTCTCAGTAGCAGTGGAGGAGTCTTCTCACATCTCTGGTTTTTTAAAACCACTTCCTTATTTTCCCTTTTAGTGTAATTGTTTATAACCAGAAACAAGTGAAAATATCTTAAATACTTGGGCCTTTTTTTTAGGTGAATAGTGTATGTTTAGAAGAAGTTACTACTCACATGGCCGACCGTGGTTTCAGTCCTGGACCTGGTGGCTTGCTTTCTCGTTTTCTCCCCCTTTCCCCCTACCCCCGTGTCTCTCTGGTCAAATTAAAATAAATGCATGAATAAATAAAATTTAATAAAAAAAAAACAGTTCCTCGAGGTGACTGAACTAAAAAACAAGCTCCCTTTGAATTTTCATTTTCTATAATGCTATCAAAGAATTTCTAGGGCTGGCAGGTGGCACGTTGGTTGAGGTGCTGGACTCTCATATGGCCAACCACAGTTTGAGTGCTGGACATGACAGCTTCTTTCTCACTTTCTGTCTCTCTGGTCAAATTAAAACAATAATAATAAGTGAAATTAAATAATTCTTTTTTAACAAAGAATTTTCTAGGGGGTATTTTAAGTCCAGCAAGAATTATGCAAGGTGGGGCCAGATGGTGGTAAAGCAGGAACCTCGACACTGCAAGGCTGACCCACGTGGGAAGGTCCCAGGTTCAGATCCAGAGCCCCTGGGTAGGCCAGGCACACGGGCTCTTGTGATCCAAGGCTGGTTAATATCTGGAGTAATCCCGGTATCAAGACCTCTCCCGAGACCTGACCCCATGGCGCAGTGGTTAAGCACCACGCATAGGGAGACAGATCCCACGTGGCCAACCCCAGTTTGAATCCCAGTTCTCGAGGCTCGAAAAACATGCTGGGCACCTGTGTGTGTATGTCCAAAACCTCAGTGGGCCAGGGGAACAGAGAAGAGACTGTGCAGGCATCTCTCGGGGGAGTGCTTTCCTTCTCTATCCGGGGGAGTGCACATGCCCTCTGACAATAAAAACCCAGCTTTCAGTAAAACTCCCTCCCTCTCTCTCTCAGAAAAGAGTAAGTAAACCTAGGAAAAAGAAACTAGGCCAGGAGTGACACACTCTTAAGGAGACTGCGTTCTCACAGGAGACCCTGCTTTCCCGGTCACCAGGCCTGGGAGGGGCAGGCTCGTGGCCCTGTGCCCCGGAGAACCGAGCCGCGAAGTGCGCAGTCACGCAAGCCTGCGGTGCCCCCCTGCCCTGGTCTCTCCCGTTTTCTCGCAGACGTTAAGACACAGGAGGTTCTTGCGCACACGTCTCAACAGGGAGAAGGTAAATATCCAAGCTGCTTAAATTCAGAGACACACTTCTTTTGTCCTCACCTGAATTTAATTTCCAAGTCACGGTATTACAGGTTTAAATAAGATGTCCAGAGGTCCCAGGAAAGGCTAAAAATAGAAGCCAGCAAGGCAGAGGGAACCGTCCTCCAGTGAGCAGCCCTCGTTCACGGGCTCACGGTGCCCGATGTGTTAGAAGACGGTATAGAAAACTGATTTATAAATGGTCTTGGGATGGTGAGGCCTGCTGCCTACATTTTGAATTAAGGTCTAATTATATCTGAAATCCCTAATTACACACGTAATCCTTAATTACACAAGCAACGGAAGGATTTTATTTCCCTTTCCAGAAACTAAACACTCGCGATGCTCTGAAGGCACCTCTGAGCGACCTGTGTCCTCACCCCGCCCCGAGTTCCCGTCTAGGGGCACCCTGTCAGCTCGTGTTCCTGACTCCCACAGAATCTTAGACACTGACAGATCCCGCTGTGCTGTTTAGTACCATACTTATTGTTATTGCCTTCTGTGTTTATTTTTGTAGTTTGCTCTAGGGCGTGTGTCCTGGCCAGGGAGCGAGTGTGTGGGGGCGGAGTGGGGTGTATGAGAAAGCACCCCCAGAGAGGACGGCTACACCGCGGGCTGTCTGCTGTTCCCTTAACTGCATGTACGATATCATTCTAGAACTGCTTTTCATTCAATGAAATGACTTGAGTTTCTACCCGGTTCTGCCTATTTCCCAGCTTTTCACTTTCAGCATAACTAGGAGGACAGTTTTGTACTTCTTTGCGCGCACGTGGGTGACAGGTTAGTTGTACCTGTGTGTGATGTTCCCTAGGTTTTGCTCATTCAAGTCTGTATTTTTATTTATTGATTTGTGTAATCTGCCCGACAGTACATGCACCCCCCATGGGGCATGGTCTCTGCAGTCTCTTCTCTTCTGTCCCTCCCTCCTTTCAGGCTTCTCCCAGCATGTTTTCCAAGCCGCTGGGTCCAGCACTCAAACCGCACCGCCGGCCATGTGCGCGCCAGCTGCCTGGGTCATCGCACCATGGGCTGGCCCCAAATCCGTTTTCTGACAGCCATGACGTTTTGCTGGAGTTAAAAACCTTTGATTGTGGACCAGCGGATGGTGTAATGGTTATGTCACTAGATCCCCACATAGTCAACCATGGTTCAAGTCCCACACCTGGTGGCTTAAACCTCACGCCGGGCATACGTGCATGAATGGCCAGTATCCCAAGAAGAGAAGGTAAGAGACCAGATTGCGGTGAGGCCATCCTTCCTGGGGAATGATTTCTCACTTTCTGTTTGTTTCTCCAGTGAGTGCATAGTGAAAATCTCTGATAAACAAATCCATGCATAAATAAAATCTTTGGTTGATATTGTCCTTCCTTGAGTTTCTCGAGAATATTTCTTTAGTATTGCTTTGCTTCATATGCTCCAGTTGAGAAGTCTTGCTAGCCTAATTTTCTTAACTGTATAAATAATTGAATCATTGTGTCTTGAAGCTTTAAAAACACCTTTGTCTATAAAGTGTAATGGTTCTACTAATATATATCTTGGAGTTGATCACTCAGGTGAATTTTCCAATGTTTACGATGGACCCTTTTAATGTATAGGTTTTTCTCTTAAATCCCTAAGGTTTTCTTAGATTACCGCTTTGAACAGTAATTCTATTTAATTGCTTAGATTTTCTGCTTTAGGGACCTAAATTCTATGTATATTATATTGATTTCCATTTCAACCACTTTCTCTCTGACCATTTTTCACTTATGTCTATAACTCAGTTTCACTCTCTTGGCTATTTTACTGCCCATCTTGATCTCCTGTATTAAAATGTCATTTGATTTTTTTTTCTCTTGGGTAGCTTATGCTTTGACTTTTTATTTTTGAGGTTATTTCATCTTTTCATTTTTTTCCTGAGTTCTTTTTGATTCTCTCTTTCCAGCTGTCTCCCCACCCCACCTTTTCCTTCTCTTTTGTACATTTGTACTCTGATTCCTTGAGCTTTTTAGTACCTCCAAATGCTACTTTGTAGGGTTTTTTTTAATCAATCCTGTACTATGTTGCATTATAGTTTCATTTTCTTTCATGGTTCTTTTAGAAGAATTAGTTACAGTGTTCTAACTCATATTTTATTTCCTTCTTATAGTAACTTTGTATACTTTGTACTTAATGACTATACATTTTGTGGGTAGGATTCCTAGTTCAAGAAAGGATTCTCTGTCTATAAAGGAAATGCAACTTTTTAAATGGATGACATTGGTGTGGCCAGGCAGGAAGAGTGGAGAGGTTTGACACTAGGTACTTCTCTTGTTACATTTTATTCCCCACTTATCTTCTTCCCTTTTACTGCCAGATCTGCAAGCAGCCTCCTTCCTTCTCAATGTTTATTTATCCTTCCAGGCGCAATGCTTCTCCAAAGCTGCCGGTTTGGGTCCTATTGGTTTTAAGCTCTGTCTCTACAGCTGGTGCTGCAAACCAAGTCACAAAACTACACCCGGAATGTGGCATGGAGCGCTAGGCTTTCTCTTTCTCAGGGTGACTTTCCCCCTCTTCTTATGGTTTTTATTTTTTCCTCTCTTCCATGAGAGAAACAGTCACCTCCAATGGGGTCCCCAGGCTGTACTTCATCTCCAGTCTCAGTTGACCTAGGCCGTGGGAATGTGTGCGTGTACCAGTGGTGTGCTCAGGATGGCTGCAGGACTTGAACCCAGGACTCTTCTCACATGGATCCAGCCGCATCACTGCTATGCCACTGCCTGACCCCTGAGGGTGATTTGCCTATGCTTCATCTATGTTCTCCATGTAATTCTCCTTTTTTTTTTTTTTCCCCCAGTGTCTTTCATAACCATAACCTGCTCCCCACACTCAGGTTTGCAAAGACAATGGGAATTCTGCTGGAATTCGGTACTTGTCATTGTACTTACAGGCGGTTTGATGTTCACGGTATTCTCTGTTTTCTAGAAAAGGTGTCGGTTACAGGTGGTTTTATGTGTGCTCACATTTCCATTTTTGCGTGGGTCATTTTTGTTCTGTTAGTCTATTTGTCTACTCTGCCACAAAACTGTTTTTTATTACCACATCTAAATTACATATCTTAAAATCTAGAACAATAATTCTTCTCCCCTTGCGCTTCTTTCTTGAAGTTGTCATGGCTGTTGCTGTCATTAAATGTTCCATATCGATTTTAAAATTGGTTTTTCATGTTAATTAAAAATCCTTTTGAGAGTGCCTGGCACACAGTAAGTGATTGATAAGTATAAACAATGATTATTCATTGGGCATGAATTTAAAATTGGCAGAGAATTAATTTCGCTGAGTCTTTCCACCCATGGCATATTATCTATTTCTCCATTTATATTATCTTTTATATCTTTCAGTAAAGTTTGCTATTTTCTCCATAAATACCCTGCTCACTTTTGTTATTTTATTCGGTATGTTATAGTCTGGCTGCTCTTGTGACTAAGGTGGTGCACACTGTATTTCCTAATTCATTATTTGTTTTTGCAAACGGTGTTGTATGTTGACTTGCCGTCTCATTACTTTCACAAGGAGAGAGAAACAGAACATTCGAGCAAAGCGTGACATGTGACAGGTGAGGCAGCGAACCTCTCCGGATACTAAAGGCTGCTGCATTCTGCAGATCCCAACTCAGGGCCCTGCCAGATCTCTCTCTGTTCAGGCCATCTTGAGCAAAGAAAGCATTGAAGCAGCAGCCTCTGCCCTACTGTGTGCTCAGCAAGAAAGAGTAATCGGATTGCTTAGCAGCGTCTGCTTTGGGAGCACGTGGGTACAAGGGGGTGAGTGTACGACATGTATGTTCTTACACAGATTCAACCATTTTTTAGAGATTTTTGCTATTAGGGCATGTGTACTCACTAGAGATAGAGGGAAAGTGAGAAACCCCCTGCCATGGGAGATGACCATGCTGCAATCTCTTCTCCATTCTCTTGGAATTTTAGGCATACATGCACACGCTCCCAGCTTGAGTTTCAAGCCACTGGGCACCAGGACTCGAACCAGAGTCAGCCCCATGTGAGTCCAGCATCTTAATCACTATGCCATCTGCTGGCCCAATTTGACGTATTTTCACTCTGTCGTCTACTTCCTCATTAGAACACTCCTTCAATACTAAGGCTGAGCTCCCGACTGCCTCTTAGTTTTCCTACCAGCTGTTAGAATCTTTTTCTGCTTAGCAAATCATTTCTGTCTGAGCCTACTAAAGTACTCTGGTCTACTTTTTCTAGTTTCATTCGTTTTCTGTTTTGGGGTCTTTTTGAGAGTTTTTTTTTTTTTTTTTTTGCTATAGTGTGCATGCATTCACCAGAAAGAGAGAGAGAGAGAGAGAGAGAGAGAGAGAGAGGGAGGGAGGGGGGAGGGAGGGAGAGAGAGAGAGAAAGAGGAAAATGAGGGAGGGAAAGAAATTACCCACCCTGGGGCTGGGGCAATGGCCATGCAACAATCCCTTCTCCTCCATTCTCTTCTCGGGATCTTGGGCATGAACACACACCTGCCCGGAGTGAGTTTAAGCCACTGGGTCCAGGACCCGAACCGTGGTCAACTACATGGGAGTCCAGTGACATAGCCATTATGCCAACTGCTGGTCCTGATCTTCTCTAATGTTCTATTGGGCACTGTAAGGTAGAAATTTCTAGGAACACAAGGTGAAAAAGAACAGATCTCCTTGACGCTAGACCCACAGCATCCTTCTAGCACAGAAGGGCTATCGGTCCCAGCTGAACAAGAGCAGCAGAGTCACTAGGACACACAACAGACAGGGAGGGACATACAGAGAACAGGCTTACACACTGCAGTCACTAGGACACACGACAGACAAGGAGGGAGGGACATCCAGAGAACAGGCTTACACACTGCAGAGTCACTAGGACACACGACAGACAAGGAGGGAGGGACATCCAGAGAACAGGCTTACACACCGCAGAGTGTGTTATTCTGCAGGCTGCTGTTACAGAGTATCACAGGGTGGGTGGCTTAAATAAGACATGGATATTCCTCACAGTTCTAGACTCCAGGATGACAATCAAGGTGCTGGCCAATGTGGCGTCTGGTGGGCCCACTCTTTGACTTGTGAGTGTCCACGCTCCTGTGTCCTCACTTGGCCTTTTCCTCTATGCGTGTGCGGAGACGGGGAGACTGCCAGCTCTCTGCTATCTCTTCTTGTAAGAACGTGGAATCTGTCAGACCAGGGCCCTACCCTTCTAACCTCACTTCTTCTGTATTATTATTCATTTTGCCTGAGGGCAAGAACGCATGCCAGAGAGCGAGACTTCACTTGGTTGGTTTCTGCACATCCGATGTTCAGCCCTGAATCTGGCCCCCACTGTGGGAGCCCATGGGGCCAAGTCAGAAAGGGGAGATGGAGAACAGTCTGGAATTCGAGAACAGGAGGTCAGAGTAGCACCCTCTCTAACCCCGATGATGGGAGTGCCGACGAAGCCAGGGCCCTCGGTTACGGAGACAGACAGGCGTGCCTCCCCCAGTGGTCAGAGCACCTGGAGGGGACCCAGGAGAAGGCAGAGCAGCTGCATACGAGCTGCTGCTTCGTGCTCTGGTAAACCCGCCGCTCCTCGAGGACACTATGTGAACTCCTGCATGCTCACTGCTCCCCTGGGGCCCTCCAAATCGCTCAAGAACCTCCCTTGTGACCACTCTAGCCAGAAATATACAAGGAAGCAAATTTGAGGGAACGTAGTTTAACCTTGCCAGGTTGAGAGCTTACAAAGTCACTACAGAAGGTCAAGACTTGTGAGTGTCTTTGAATCATCGAAAGAGGTCTCTCCGGTTTTTACGATCCAAGGGAAGCAACTCTCTTACCCCTGTCGTTCGGTGATTCATCTACTGAAGCTTCCCAACACCATAGTTTGGAAAACTTCCCAAGACAACAGAATCACCTACAAGAGTAATATAAAAAACACAGATGTAGGCAAAATACTAAGTCTTCGAGGCTTCTCACCAGGCTGCTCCTAACTACGACTCCCAACCCTCTCTGTTTTCATTTCCCCTGGACTCCTTCACCACTTAATCCTGAATGCAATAGCACTGAGAAGCGAGACCTTTTGCCAGAGATTAAGTCACGAGGGCTCCTCCCTCCTGGGTGGATGAAGGCCGATTACGAGAAGGCCTGAGGCTGTGGGTTTGCTCTCCCGCTCTTGCCTTCTCCCCTCCAGCATGGGATGATGCAGCAGGAACGCCTCACAAGATGACAACCCCTTGGTCTTGGACTTCCCAGCCTCCAGAACTGTCAGAACGGAGCCGTTACCAATGACCCAGTCGTGGGCCTTCTATTAGAGCAGCACAAGATGGAGTGAGACAAGGAACAACAGTGCCAGTCAGGGAGAGGCCCTAGCATTTTCACAATCCTCAGAGTCCATCACTGAGTGTAAGGGCCTCTGGGACTGAAGCCACACTCCCCCTCTTCCATCCTCACACCAACTCCTTTCCCCAGTGAGTCTGCTGGAAGTAAGTCACGGCAGAGATGATTAACTCGAATGGCATGACATCCAAGCACCGTCTTTGTCAGCCACCCACTGCCCCCGTGCCCGGAGTTGTGTCTCACAGAGGGGAGAAGGGTCCCCGCCATGGATAACAAAATGACTACTGGGCTTAAAGGGCTTTGCTTCCCAAGAGTATTTTTTTAATTATGCATTTTATTTTACTTACTATTATTATTATTATTTTTGACCAGAATGAGACAGAGAAAGGGAAGGTGAGAAAGCCAGCCACCAAGTCTGGGACTCGAACCATGGCCGATCACGTGGGAGTCCAGCACTGTAACCACCACCTGGCCCCCCTCTGAATATGTTTCTTTCCTCACCTTTTCTACATGTGAACCTCCACCCTGGTGTGGTAACGCATGCGCCCCGCCTCTCCAGTGTGAAAGGACCGGGAGCCCCTTAGTGAGCTGCAGTCTGGTCTTCGGGCTGTAGGCACACAAGATGGGGAGTGGGCAGGACCCTCTCACATGGCCTTGGAGGAAGAAAGAAGCTGTTCCCACCTGGCAGCTGTTACTTTCACTTCCGAGTAATGTGTGAAGGCCGGAATGAGAAACAGCAGATGACTCCAGAGAACAGGGCAACGAGGCCTTCGACAAACACATGTACTATTGATGTGATACCCCATGCCTCTGCTAAAAATATATCTGCCGTGCCAAATGTTCGTTCCTGATAACAAGAACCACACCGATAAGAAAGCCGCTTCCCACCTCTCTCCCGCCCGGGCTGGCCCAGGTGTTTATCAGCTAACAGCTTGCATCTCGATCTCCCAGGGAGTCCCAGCACCGCCACTGACTGTGCCAGACCCACCTCGATGATAAAGTCCAGGGTGAGAAGCTAAAGCCAAGTTTAATGCTCGCCTCCCACTCGCTACTTTGTGAATCTAAGAACTCACTTGGGTGGCTGATGGCCCTGATAGGAGCGTGGAGTCTCCGCTTCCAGGAACTGTGTTTGGAATTTGTCTTCCTTATAGCAAGCACACGAGAGGTGTTGAATGAATGACTTTATACATCAAACCATTCAGCTTGAATTTTTATGGCTGTGGAAATTAATCCCTACCCACTGAAAGCAATGACCACCACAAGCTACAGAGGTCTGCACGACAGGGGATAAACACTCACACTTTTAAGAAAACGAACTAAAATAAACTAAGAAGGGAAAAAAAAAAACCCACATATTTGAGCAAAAAAAAATGATATGGGGGCCAGGCCGTGGCCTGGTGGTTAAAGCGGCTGTATGCCACATGGGTGCTTGCACAGTTCAAGTCTTGGGCCCAGTGACTTGAAGAAAATACACCGAGCACATATGTGTGCATGCCTAAAATCCCCACCAGGAGGGAGAAATGGAGGGCAAGGAATTGCAGTGCCTTCTCAACTTCCCTCTGTCTCTCTCCAGCAAGCACATGTATGTGTGTGTGTGTGTGTGTGTGTGTGTGTGTGTGTCTATATATATATACACACATACACACACATATATGTAGGTATTTAAAATGCAGGAAGGAGGTGAGAATGGTACTTGGGAGCTTCCTCTGGAGAGAGGTGGACCTCGCACAACAGAAAGCGTCAGGAACCAGACTCCCTACCACGCCCCTCTGTTTGAAGCCCTGCTGGTTTCTCGGGCCTGGTCTCTCGCCTGCTCACTGGTGGACTGGGAGCAGGTGAAGGGGGAGGTGGCTGGTGGTTGACATTCCACCTTCCTATTTTAACAGACCCAGAAGAAAAGGGACTGTTCTCAGTTCAGATCTGAAAAGTCACAGGGAAAGGCTGCAACTGGCCACCCTGAGCCACCTGTCTACCCACCGGACCGTCTCGTCAAGGACTAAGGACTGTGACCGGCTCTGCCAGCCTCGCGTGCCTGCCCCTGAGGGGCGAGGCTGGGGCTCTGTCACTAGAGCAAGTGAAGCAGCACCCCCAGGGCGACTGGGGGAATTTCTAATTCAACAGGAAAACTGAACCGAGTATTGTTCTCACGTGGGCGTGACATAGACACACGATACAAGAGTCACAAAGTCACAAAGATTGAGTGACAACCTGAAATCCTGAAGGTGTTCCCCAAACCAGATTCAGTTCAGAAGGACTCTGTCTAGCTCACAGAAGAGTTGAGGAGGATAGTACTTTGGAGATACAGTTTTTAGGGAAGCAAAAGGGTTCCTGTTCAAGGTAATGGTTTTACATGCTGAAAAAAGTTTACTAGGTCGCACATTTTTTTATGAAAGAAAACAAGACCATGTCTCAACTCCATTATGGGGGGAAAAAAGAACTTTATGTAGATAAAGTGAAACATCGAGAGTAAAATAAGCAGTTACTAAAAACTTGAGGTGGGGGTTTAAAAGAACTGCTTGCAAATTAAAACAACTCTGCACCATCCTGCACCTACTGGGGGAACTTCTCTTTCTGATGATAATAACCGATCTTGGCAAGATTTCAGTGAGACAGATCCGTGTGTGCCTTGCCCCAGGGACTCGGAACTGGAAAGTGATTTGACAAGAAGTGCTTAAAACCGTAAAGTGAGTCGCATTTTTTGATGCAGCAATCTCTCTAGAAGAAATGTCTCCTTAGGAACTTAACGATGGAGAAATAAAGGTCCACACCAAGCTCTTATTTCACCTGAGAAATGGGAAGAGCCACGGTCATATTGTATTCACCTCTGTGTCACTGGTGCGGTTTGTACTGGGCATGTACAGAGCCGGCACTTCGAAGTCTCTTACAGCAATGAATGAAAACGCCTGCCCACAACAGCATCATTTTTTAATTAATTAGGTGTGATCACCTCAATTGGAAGGGTATTGCTGTTAAAAATAACAACTATGAAAACAACATGGGGGGGGGGCAACGCCCCAGAGCAGCGGTTATAGACCTAGCATTTTAAAACACACTGGTCAAAAAAAAAAAAAAAAAAAAAAAAAAAGGGGGGGGGGGGCAACGCCCCAGAGCAGCGGTTAAAGGCTAAACACAGAAAGCCGGGTCCTACGTGGGCTGGCAACCACGTTTCAGCTTCCCACTCCAGTGGCTTGGAAAACACACCAGGCACGTGTGCACACCTGCGCCCAATCCTGATGGGACGGAGAAATGAAGGAAAAGGGACTGCAGCATAACCACACCCCATTGGGGGTGCTTTCTTCCTCTCTTTTTCTCTGGTGAGCATACGTGCCCACTGGCCAGTAATAAAACGAGTGAAAAGTAGATGACTATTGCAGTGTGTGAGAAGGCTCATCTTATAGGAGGGAGGCAGAGACCGGAAGGGTGTTTAACACTGTCCCTGTGTTCTAAATACAAGTCTACGAAGAACATTTAGGTATCTGGACGTGAAGTAGAAAACAGAAGAAAGTATTAACCGTATGTACGACGAGGAATTCATTACACTGGCTCTTAATATTTATGCAGTAACATTTCAAATGAATTAATATGTTTGTGAAATGCAATGGTTTGGCAGAATGGCCAGCAGGGCCCATCTGGAAGGCCACAGAGCCCTTGGGAGCCTCCCAGGAGGGAATTCTCTCCTCACTTCCTCGTTTGGGGCTTGGAGAGACCTTAGCAATGGAGTCTGCCAAAGCAATCGCGTCTATGCCCATGAATGTGTCTACAAAGGAGTTAAAACACATACAGGCATCGAGAAATGAGCGATAGGGTAATAACTAAGAGAACCAATTTCTTGTACATGAGCTCTTAGACAGATGACTGGCTCCATAAATTCACGGGGCCCAGTGCCAATGTGGGGCCCCTTGTTAAGACATTATAGTGGGAGCCAGCAGGTGGCATGACAGTTAAGGTGCTGGACCCTCCCACATGGCCAACTGCGGGCGGAGTCCAAGACCTGGTGGCTTGCTTTCTCCCTTTCCCTCTCTCTGGTCAAATTAAAATACATTAATGCATAAACATAAATATTCTTTTTAAAAAACCCATTATAATGAATTTCAAGATGACATCAGCAGATCACCCAACCAGCAAGGGGCCCTCTGGGGCACAAGGCGCCTGTGTTACCGGGCAGGTCAGTGCCCGTGGGCGGGGCCTGGCTTTGGAGAACGGATCTGAGTTATTCAGCATATTTCTGTCCTGTGTCAATTCTCTTATGAGCGGTGCAACCTTGAACCAATAAATCACTCGCCCTCTGTGCCGCCATCTGGTCAGAACGTGATCCCGCCGTCGGTCTCTCCCTCCGACTCGGTTTCCACTCCGTAAACCAGGAGCAGTGCCTCCTGCCTCGCTCCGTCGCTGTGAGCTAGGACAGCACCTGCTCTTCCTCACACAACTCCCCACCTCGAGGGAATCTTTCTTACAATTACCCTTCTTCAGATTCAGCCTGCCGCACCCTCCCCCCAACTTCCCATTAAAATACTCATAAAAAAAGATGAGAAGGAGAAAATTCACAACAGCAGGGACATTATGGGTAATAACCAACCATATGCCGGAATCCAGGGGAGCGATCGTGGCCGCAGCAGCGACGGGGCTGCAGTGGGGAAGGCAGTGGAGGGGGCAGCCGATTCCTCCCAGCCAGGCCTGGGGCCCGTCCACCCGGGGCTGCGGCCCTTCCAGGCAGCTCAGCTCCCTCAGCGGCATACTCAAGCTCAGCCTCGGTTTCCCTCCCCACACAGCCCTCCTGCCCCGCACGGCCACTCCACCTCCATCTCCCACACCGAGGAACTGCTAGGACTGATCTGCTGGAGCGAGAGAGACAGAGAGCGAGAGACAGAAACGGCACCTGACGGGTCCCTACGTCACGAGCCACTCCAGCGGTACACACGCTCACCGGGTGCTCAGTGAGGTCTCTGGACACAGGCCAGCAGCCTTCCCAGGTGGGTGGGCCTCCCACGGGGTGCGTCTCACAGCTGCCCCCTCGGGGCCTCTCACCCTTACCTGGTCCCTGCTGTAAACAAGCCCACCGGTCTGCCCCCTCCCAGCCTCCTCCCCGTGCTTTCTGGGCTGCCCTTCCCCGAGTTGGTTTCCCAGCCTCTCCTCCGTGCCCTTTAGAACTTCATGCCCTTTGAAACCAACCCCAGGATGAGCCTCCTGCTCCTGTGAGAACCCTGACTTTTTCCCACGGGGGTGCTTTCTCTCTTCTTCTCTGGCAAGTACAGGTGCCCTCTGATAGATAATAAAAGAAGTGAAAAATGAAAGACTATCGCAGTGTGTGAGGCTTATCTTATAGGCGGGGTGGCAGAGACCGGAAGGGTGTTTAACACTGTCCCTGTGTTCTAAATACAAGTTAGGTACATGACACTTACCCTCTCCCTCTTCTCTAACCCTGCAGCCCAAAGGGCAGAAGGAAGGGGCTAGGCTATCCTAACCAGACCCCACTCCTCCCTGTGGTCAGGCCTGGAGTGAGGCGGCTTAGGAGGAGACGACCAGCCCGCCAATCTCCACTCCACTGGTGCAGGCATCCCCCGTCAAACCTGACCTCCCAGTGCCCTCCGCTGCTTCCTTTCTTGCCCACCCACATCCACGATGCAGAGACCAGGCATCTTGGTGCGAGACCTGCGACCTCCATCTCCAGCCCTCTGAGGTCTCCATGTTCCCTTGGGGAGCTCTGGGCATGTTATAAACACTGAAGAACATGGTTTACTTCACATGATTAGTTTCCCTTTCACACGCCTTCACATTCCTAAACTATCCATGTAAGAGTGCCCCACGTGATTCAAGCATTAAGGAGAAGGAATACAGTGTACATGGCTAGAAAGGGTGGACCCGACGCCACGCACCACACTCACACACTTTCCTGTGGCCTTCGACGAAGTGCTGCCAAAGGTTTCCAGGGCCTTAGGGGAGGGGCCACAAAGGGTGGGAGTGGTAAAGGGAGTCAGGACAATCAGGAGCAGTCAAAGCAGACTAGGAGAAGCCGAGGGGGTCTGGGAATGTGGGGATATGCCCTCAGATCTCACCAGTCTTCCAAAGCACCAGAGAGAAAGAAAGAGAGAGAGAGAGAGTGAGAGAGAGAGAGAGATCATCTCCCAAGACCGTGAACCTGGAGAAGAGCCATGGACTGCTGCAACCCATGGCTAGATGTGACTTAGGGGTCCTCCTGCTCTGGGGAAAGAAACGAGGTGAACCACGATGGGCAGAGGCTTTCTGAGTGTGAGAAAGAAGAGCCTGCATGTGCACACCCATGAGTGCTGGCCGTCAAAGGGTGCAGTGTGGTGACGTCTCTCACTCGGGTCACCACCTGCTCCTCTTTCATAGAAGCAGGCCTCCTGCTGGGGTGGGTGACGGGTGCACCTGTAACGTCTCCAGGAGAGGAGCCGGGTCCATGCATTCCGGCCCCATCTCCCGGTTCCATGCCTCAGGCTGTGTCTGACTTGAGCTCAGTCAAAGTCCTTTCTGTTGAATTTCCAATCTGAATTATGATTTTTTTGAAGGTTTTTGCCATTAGGTGTGTGTGCTCTCCAGAGAGAGAGAGACAGAGAGAGGGAAAGTGAGAAATCACCCCCAAGGGGTGGCCATGCCATGATCCCTTCTCCTCCATTGTCCTCCTGGGATTCGGGGCACACGCACACACGTGCCTAGTGTGGCTTTCAAGCCACCGGGTCTGGGCCTTGAACCACAGTCAACCATTAGGGAGTCCGGTGCCTCAACCACCATGCGACCTGCTGGCCTTTTGAATTATGATATTTAAATGTCAGCCTGCCTGCTCTGTCTGGGTGGTACATTCTGGAAATATCAACGCTGACCATTTCCCTCACATCAGCTGGGATAACGAAGAAAGTCGGGCTACGGTGAGAGAAAAGTCCGAAGCACAACGCTGAGAGGAACGTGTGAGAACTGCCAGGAGTTTTCCGGTGTGCCTCCGTCTGCAAAGCCCGATTGCACCCCGCCAATGGGCGACAGCGCCCTGATTTGCACGACTCCCCCAAATCCCTAATAGGACACAGTCACCCTCTGGCTTGAGCTGGCTCCAGGTCCCGACGTCTAGAACCAAGAGAGCCCTACCTAAGATCCATCATTACATGCAGAAGTTACATTTTAAAACTGTATCCACAATACGTTACCCCGTTCCAATTTTCCTCTGCATTTTAAATTTTTTTAAGTTTATTTTATTGACAGAGAAAGAAAAAAGCAAAAACTAGGCACCCTCGACGGGGCCTTGTCACACTGCAATCCCTCCCCAGCCTTCCAGCCTGCTGGGATCACAGGCTCGTGAGTCTGGGGTGTTTCTGGTCATCTGGGATCTGAGCCGTAGTCCTCCCCATGGCCCCAGAATCGCAGAGCGCTGCCCTCCCAGCTGCACCACCACGGCTGGCCTCCTCTGCATTTTGAACAAAACTTTATCAGCACGTATCACAGCAGACAGTAATTAGCACACATAGGCCACCTGCCAGACAGACTAGGAACTCATTCACAGCCGACATGGTGTCTGCCTCTTCTCTTGGGCCCCAGCCCTGATTACGGAGTAAAACGTCCGATCAAAGACACAAAACCTGACGTGGGGTGGGGGGCAGGATCGCTCATGGGAACAGCACTTCCTGCCCTGGCGACTACCCCTTAATCTTCAGCTTCGCTCACACCTGGGAGCTGTGACATGTCTATCACCACAGCACAAGAATGCCCGGACACTGAGATGGTGGTGACAGTGTCACCTCTTAGAGGGATGCAGGTGGCCTACCCTCTAGGAGCCCCAAGTAGGCTTGGAAACCGAGCAGAGCAGTCTCCAATGTCCACACAGGAAGACCACACACAATCACGCAGCACAATGGCCCAGCACAATCATGACATGGAAAACACACGTCTGTCCCACAGGGTGTGGGGTTATGGCAGGAAGCAACCTTAGGAGGTTCCTACTACAGGTTAACTACCCCTTATCCAAAATGCTTGGGATCAGAAGTGCTGGGGACTGGGGGTGTTTTGGATTTTGGAAGATTCTTGTTTAATGCATGCGCAGAAACGCTCTGGGAGAGCTGATGGGGTGGAGGGTGTCTTTGTTCTCTTGGAGACACTGAATAAGCTGTGTGTGTTGCATACCTGCATTTGGGCTGTGACCTGCCACAAAAGATTACATGGGGGATTTTTCGCTGGTGGCATCATGTTCGTGCGTAACATTTTTTGGATTTTGGAGCATTTTAGATTTCAGATTTTCAGACGATGGATGCTCGGCCTGGACTCTTATCCCCACATTACTGACAAGGAGACTTAGAAAGTGTAAGTGACTGGCCCGAGGCCCGACGGCTAGTGAGTTGGTAGAGCTGAGATGTGTCTGGACACAGCAAGACCGTTTGGCTACGCATCTATTCTCTATCCTTTAACTCCTACCCCACATGGAGCCCAGGCTCAACGTGTTAAGGATGTTCCAACACTGTCTAGGCGAAGGCTACGTTTTTAGAGATTTCTCAATATTGCTATGTGATATTCTTCTTTTCCTCTTCTTCAAGAAAGCACATTGTGTGTTCTTTGAGCAAAATCAAGACGACTCGGAGCAGGTTCGATAGTTCTGGATGTCAGACCTCCCGGTCTTGCTGGGACCAACCCCACCCCTCCTCCCCTTCCGTGGTACAGATGGAAGATGTCAAAGTCTCTGGAATCTCAGCTCAAGAAAACTGGATAGGATCTAATCAGCTGAATAAACCAGGCTGCAAATTGATCCTGACATGGGAAGTCATCAAGAATCCGCAACAAAATTTCCAAGCTGTCAAAACAGTTCACTATGCATTCACTTAGAGCAGGGGGGATTAAAAATTCCAATTCTCCACCAGACATCAGTGTCGAGTGGAGAAAATGAACAGGCCATAATAAATCTCATCTTCTGACGCTAATTGTCACTGGGACAGCACGGCACACCGATGCCATCTTCCCCCGTGGCGGGCTTCAGAGTGCAACCTGATTTTGATCTGGCTCTTGGCATCCAGGGGAGGGAGGGTTTGGGGACAAGACCACAGTGAAGGTCCAGTCTGGGGCGCGGCCATGCACTTCTGGCCCCCCTTGGCACCACGCAGCAGGCTGGCTTTCTCCAAGCAATGGCATCTGGGTTTCCTGGAGCTTCTCAGGCCAGTTGCAGCTATAGGACTGAGAAGGGGCACACATCTCAGGAGCTCCCTGGGGCTGCCATGAGGAAGTGCCCCAACCTGCCATTTATGGCCTCAACATTCTGGAGGCTGGAGACTCCAGATCAAGGTGCTGACTGTGAGGATGGAGCTGCTGCTGACCATGCTCCTAACTCCCGGTCACTTGCTGGCCATCTGTGGCCTGCAGGTGTGTGGCCTGGATCCCAGCTTCATGTTTACGTGGCATTCTTCTCGGGCGTGTCTCCCCTTATTTGTGTCCGTCTCTCTCTCCCAATCCCACCTCTCATAAGGTCTCGGCCATACTGGACTAGGGGAAGCGGAAGGGGTGTCTGGAGGTATGGACTGAGCACAGGACTCGAACTTCTGTTTATGAAAAGTGGTTTTCTGCTTCCGTCCACACGTGGCACTAGGACAGCGTGTATATCAATCCCCAGTCGATTGGCTTGAAACTCAGAAGAGTATGGACTTGCTCACACGGTCAGGGCCATAGTTTCGGCTTAGGCCATCTCCTTCCAAATCCCGAAGGATTTGAAAAAGGACCCTAAGGAAGGAGCTGGGTGTCCTTGGAGGGACACCTTACATTCTCCGTGCGACTCTGCTTGAGACGGGACTGGATGAAATCTGTCTCCAGCCCAGTTACCTTCCCACCCAGGACAAGCTCCTTTCTATAAACAGTCTTGTCCCCGTGACTCTGACACCGATTTCCCTGGGGCGGGCCTGAGCTCAGGCCTTCCTTTTGGCAGCCCTAAGTGTCATCTCTGTCATTAACTGCTATCAGGACCGTGAGTTTACAGGCAACACCCAGATTGCCAAGAAAGCACAGCTTGTTTATTTCCCACAGCAGAGCTAGCGCAACTCCATCTGATCTAATCATTTAAAACAGTCTTTTAAGAGAATTCATATTTTAGATAAATACTCTATTTTCCCTCTCTTCTCATTTTGCTCACCTCCAAGATAGCAGGCGTGTATGTGGGTGAGGTGGTTTGTGTGATCTCAGGTGACAGGAGAGACCTCATCACCTCACAAGCTCTGTCCCTCCTCCGGTTCCCCCCAGTTCTTCTAGTCTCTGTGATGGTGACTGATTAACAGGAACCCTGCTGGGCCCAGAGGTCAGAGGCTGTCCTGGTGGCCCCTCTTGGCTCAGAGCTCACACTGCTTGACTCCAACTCAACCCTCTCTGGGGCCAATTCCCTGAGGTCTAGCTGTGAGGCCAAGCCTGGCCAGGTGGGTCTGCCATAAGCTCACAGTCACCAAATCCCCTCGCCGTAACACAGCCACTGTTCCCACCGCTCCAAAGCCTCCAGCCAACACAGCCAGCTCATTTCTGTTATCTCCCAGGGGACTAGGAAACACTGGGCACTGTCCCTGACTTCCGAGAACCAAGGACGTCTTTGGGGGGTGTAAATGTAACCTCCTTACTTCAGTCGGGAGAGGGAAAGAAAAATCGGAACACGCCTGTCTGCTTCCTTGCGTGCAACTGTCTCCTTCCACCTCGAAGTCTCGGAGTTGAAAGAAGTAGGCTTTCTCTTCCCATCTTACGGAGATAGACCTACATCCCACACTTCCGCAGGAGTCATCCCCCCACACCCTTCCCTGGAGCTTCGGTGGTGGTATGGCTCCCAGGATGTAATTTGTGTGAGAGAGAGAGAGATGAAAAACAGAGCAGTCTGATAACTTTCAAAAGATGGCCCCGTCATCTAAGAACACAAGTTCCTCTGGCTAAGCTACCAGACTGAGCAAAAGAGCATTCTTCTGGCTACAAGTGCTTGTAATACCTCAAAGACAAGAAAGCAGAGGGACACAGAGACTGCCTAGACCCCCGGAGAGAAGGGATGTCTTAAAATAAGCAGAACACCTGTCCCTGTACAGAGTAAAATAGCCACCCCTTCAAGCTGGTCAGCAAAGTCTCACGGCTCAAGTCTCAGAGTTGTACCCTAAAGCCAGAGACTAACCTTGGAGTGTGTGTGTGTGTGTGTGTGTGTGTGTGTGTGTGTCCCCATTTTGCTGGAAGAATTCAGGCAAAAATATTATCTGAAAATATTCCAATATTCCAAACCAAGATGTTTGATATGCAAGGCTCCTTCGCCGAGGTCATGCCTCTGGTCTCCATATGGAATGAGAAGGATCTAGTTCCAGGACCACAGACTGGCTCCCTGGCGTGGGCAGCTGGAGCAGAAGCCTGAACTTTCGGTCCCCACGAAGAACAGCAGGGGCTAGCATGGCTGACTCAGCAACGTGAGCGATCACTTGGAAAAATACAGCTTAAACCACTCCACATAACAGTGTGGGAATCACGGTTGATAAACTGAGGTCCATGGAGGGAGTCTGTAAACCTCCTGGGTCTTTCAACAAAAGACATGTGTGCCCAAGTGAGAGAGGGGTGTGCGTGTGTCTGAATGAGAGAGGGGTGTGCATGTGTGTGTGTGTGTGTGTCTGAATGAGAGAGGGGTGTGCGTGTGTGCGTGTGTGTGTGTGAGGGAGGGAGAGATTTGTTATGCTTTGCTTCCCTAGACATTCAGGGAGTGTCAGACCTTACGAGGGCACAGTGAAATGAATTTCATGCAGAAACTTTATGACATCCGGGGAATATAAGAGCTTAGAGACCAATACAATTTGAGTTGTATAGTGAGGCAACAACCCAGAAATCAGAAGCTGCTGGAAACCACTACTGTTACCACCCGGAGCTTGGAAGGTCAAGGGAAGGAAGTGTTAGGTGGCCTAGGCTGGTGGGACCTGGAGCCAGTTTGTGGAGAACCCACCTGTAACGGGGGAGGCGGAGGAGATACACCCTTGTCTCTTCCTTCATCCTGTCTTCTAGTCTCCTACTCCTTCTTTTCATTAGCTTAGTCCAGCCAGAAGCCATCTGGCACAGAAGCCTGAGAAGTGCAGACTGCAGGAAACAGCAAAGAAGGGGGAGGAGGAGAAAGAAGGTCTGTTTCCTGCTCGGAGGTCCATGCCTGGTACAGACCCACAGTTCTGGAAGCATTATGGGTCAATGGAAAGAATCACGCACTGGGCTTATCTTTAGAGGGGTCAGAAGACTGGGGTTTTGTCTGAGTTCTGCCCCTTACTCAGTGATTTAATCAAACTCTCAAGTTTGGGTCTGAGGATGTGCTTCTTTCTGGGCTTGGAGAGGAAAGTGAGGAAGAGTTTGAATTCTCATATGGCTCTTTTGAGCTGCAAAGCTCAAAAATGTCACGATTCCTCAAGAAAGAGCACCTCGTAAGCATCTGACAGGTCAGAGATCCAACATTTAAATCTCCAGTCCTCCTGTGATGCAGACCAACTTCCAGGAGGGGGGAGGGTGATCGTGCCTAAATAGTAAGTGAACCGAGACAGAATTACAATGCTACACTAGAAACTATTTAACACCATTTGTCATTGTCTTTAGTTGCAAATGACACGGTGATACAAGAAAACAGCAAAGGAGTGCCTAGACACATTGGGAAACTCATGACATTTTTCTATGCAAAAATGCATCACAACTTTCCCAGTGACCCCACAGTAGAATTAATCAGAGCACTGAACACAAACGCTTTCTGTAGTCTGCACTCCGGACCTCCGTTCCCAGAATTGCTTCTCTCTGGAACTTTGACAGTCAACAGGGTGAGGAGAAAGAGTTGGTGAGCTATGCCCTGGCTGGGCGCAATTTTGTCCAGATGTGCTGCACACCATCTGCAACAACATGGCATGGACTAAACATGTCACAGCTACTCCTGGGTCCTACTGGGTGAGGACCCGGTAGGGTGCTCCTATAGGTAGGGATATCTGAGAGAGGGAAATTTGGCAATCCTAGTACCTATCATAAGGGTAAGGGGCTGATTTTCTGACCAACTAAGAAAGAAGCAGGAGACAAGAAATTAGGGTTTTGGGAAAAAAAGAAAACTTCGTGGTATAGAGTTGCTAAAAGAGCTGGCATGTCTCATCTTTGTTTTAATGTTGTTTGTTTTGTTGTAACACAAATTTTTCCTGTTTCGTAAACATCTTTTAAAGCCCACTACACACGCTTGTGAGCATTATGGTGGACATAAGAGAAAGGAGATTAATTTTCTACCTGGTCTGAGCAGAGCTGGGAAGAGACAAGCCATGGGAGGCAGTAAGTGCATAAGAACAGAAGTTCACAAAAGCAGCAGACTACAGCCAGAAGGGGCTCAGATTACGCCCGTGAAAATGTTAGGGATGTGGAGTGTGCTCAGATATGAGATAAGAGGATTGAGCTCACTTTCTCGAAATCCATCTCGGCATCCAGCTAATATCCAAGTTATATCTACGATGAGCATGCATTTTTTTAAAATTAGAAGCTAATTAGCAGACATTATGATTTCTTTAAAAAGCATCAGTATTGGCCACTGCGGTTGATTAATGGAGGCAGAGTGTTCTACTGGGTTCTTCCTGGGTTTCACATGAAGTTATTCAATGGCATCATTAAAGTTTTTTGGATGCCACAAAAAGCTCAGGCAACAAAAACAAAAACAAGTGGGACTATATAAAATGAAAACACTCTTGTGTAGCAACTGAAACAATCAACCCAACAAAAAGGCAGCCTATGGACTGGGAGAAGACATTTGGGAATCACATAACTGATAAGAGGTTAATATTCAAAATGTATGAGAAACTCATACAACTCAATAACATGAAAAAAAAATAACCTGATTTAAAAGGGGCAAAAGACCTGAATAAACCTTTTTTTTTCAGAAAATATACTAAAATGGCCAACATCATTAAACATCATCAAAATGCAAATCAAAACCAAAATGAGATGTTAAGATGGCTATTATCAAAAAGATGAGAGATAACATGTTGACAACATGGTATGGAGAAAAGAGAATCCTTATAAACTGTTGGTGAGACTATAAACCAGTAGACCCATTACTGAAAACAGTATTGCAGTTCCCCCAAAAAAATTAAAAACAGAACTATTTTATAATCTGGCAGTCCCTCTTCCTGGTATAAACCCAAAGAAAATGAAATCACCACTTTGATGAGATACCTGCATTCCCACGTTCACGGCAGCATTATTCATAATAGTCAGGGTACGGAAAACACCTGTGTCCACTGACAGATGAATGGATGAAGAAATTGTGAGCTATGTGATGTGTAGATGATATTTGATTTATATCACAATTTATATATATATATACACACACACACACACACACACACACACACATACATATAAACACATACATCTTTCTGTTTCAAAACTGGCATCTAGGTCCAATCTGGTGGCATAGTCCATGGCAAACTGATCGTTGTGCTGGAAGCCAGACAGCTGACTGTGGGTTCAGGTACCTAAGATGGCCAGAAAACACACAAGGTCCAAAATGCTAATGAGCTGCAGAGTTGGGGAAAAGGAACTGTGGTGTGATGAGATCCTGTCAAGGGTGTCTCTCCCATGCATGTGCACATGCTCTGTCATGAATAAAATACATTTTAAAATTAAAAACCCCTAAAACTATGATCTAGTGTTTGTTCATAATAGTCTGGAGAAGATGCAATAAAACAGCCAGGACAAGGACCCAAACTGATCCGAGTGTTTTCTGTCCTGATCTGCAATCAGTAAGACGGTTGCATTCATTAGCCCCATGGTAGAACACAACTTTGAGCCAGTTGGCTGCTTTATTCTTCCAGCGTGGTCTCCATCCCTATTCTGAGACACTCGCAACCCCCATCTGCTCTTTCTCAAGGCCTCACCGGGGACCTGAAGATGTAAATAAAGCCTTGGTGAGCCCAGCCCTGCTCAGAATAGCTAGCATCTGAGCAGATCTGCAAGCACCGTCTTCCCAGCAGGGGAACACTGCCGTTTTGCATACCATCCCATCCCCTGATTATCTCGGTGCAGCACAGAAGCCAGAAAGCCCCAATCATTAACTTTTATGGAGGACATTTTCCAAGAGACTGCTCAGGTCCCGCCCTGTTCTTCAGAACCAGCGAGTGGTAAGCCCAGAGCTTGCAAAGATTTGGAAAAGTTAAGGACTCTGATCAATCTAAGAGGATGATCTTCCATCGGGGTTGGGGGGGGGGTTGCGGATAGCTCTTCTCATCCCAGATATTTGGCAATGTCTGGAGAAGTTTTTTCAAGTCAAGAGTGTTGTCTGGGGGTGCTACTGACATCTAGTGGGTAGAGGCCAGGAATGCTGCTAAATATCCCACAATGCATGAGACAGCCCCCCCACCCTCCACAACAAAGAAATGGCTGGCCCAAAATGCTAAGGGTGAGCCATCACGGTCCAAAAGACAGTAAGTGGATCTAAGACTGCTCCCTCTGGAATCTTTTTTTAAAAATAGATTTTTATGTATGTATGTATTTTATTTTATTTTATTTTATTTTATTTTATTTTACGTTAATTCACATCATTGCAGCATACAAAATAAATTTCCCCATCCAGAATACACTGTATATTGGCTCAAAGATAGCACCATAGATTTTTGCTATAGGGGGCATGTGCTTGCTGGAGAGACAGAGACAGAAAGCAAGAAAACCCCACCCCCACCCAGGGGGATGGCCATGCCACAGTCTCTTCTCCTCCATTCTCCTCTCAGGATTTTAGGGCAAATGTGCTTGGTGTGAGTTTCAAGCCACTGAGTCCAGAACTCAAACCACAGTTGGCCATGTGGGAGTCCAGCACCCTAACCACGATGCCACCTGCTGGGATGATTTTACTTTCCCTCTTAATTGTCTCTCTCTCTCTCTCTTTTTGGTGAATGCATGAACCCTACGGCAAAAACCTAAATGACCACACAAACAAGTACACAACCATTGACAACAGGCAGATACTGCTTTCTCATTGCAGCATACAAAATAAATTTCCCCATCCAGAATACACTGTATATTGGCTCAAAGATAGCACCATAGATTTTTGCTATAGGGGGCATGTGCTTGCTGGAGAGACAGAGACAGAAAGCAAGAAACCCCCTCCCCCCCCCAGGGGGATGGCCATGCCACAGTCTCTTCTCCTCCATTCTCCTCTCAGGATTTTAGGGCAAATGTGCTTGGTGTGAGTTTCAAGCCACTGAGTCCAGAACTCAAACCACAGTTGGCCATGTGGGAGTCCAGCACCCTAACCACGATGCCACCTGCTGGGATGATTTTACTTTCCCTCTTAATTGTCTCTCTCTTTTCGGTGAGTGCATGAACCCTATGGTAGAAACCTAAATGACCACACAAAAAAGTACATAACCATTGACAACAGGCAGATACTGCTATCGTGTGTAGTTGCTTCTCCACAGCCCTGCTAGAGTAGCTTACGGGAACACAGTTCTGCCTGTGTCTACAGGCCACATGGTTTAATCACATGTGTTCAGATTGGTAGCTCTCCACATATCTTTATACTTACAGTGTAGGCTTATGATTTATCAAAATGCCTCCATGTCTATCTCATTTTTTATGCTCACAACCTCCACCACGAGGGTGGCGAGAGAGAGACTGTAATTCCAGTTTACATGGTGGGAAAGGTGGCCCCAGAAGGGTAAGCGATTCGTGCAAATCTCCACATCTATTGGGTCTTGGGAAAGTCACGAGGCATTTTTACATAGAAAATTACCTTACAACTTTCCTGGCAACCTAATAGTTCCAGTTTCCTGACCCTGGGGCAGGCTGCTGAGTACAGTGGCAGTGGCCCAGGCTTTAGCGCTAGACAGACCTTGGGAGCCTCTTTGATTCTTTGCATACTAACTCCACGACTTCAAGTTACTGAGCCATTGATTCTCTTCGGGGAAATGAAGATGCTCTCCCATACAAGGGCTGTGGTGAGGACGCCATGAGAAATGGTCTTCACCAATTTAGGCTCTTAATTACAATATCAAAGAGCAATTCTGCTGTTGAAGGGAAGAAGCTCCCACGGTGGAGAGCTTTCTTTCATGGCTTTCTTCCTTGTACTTCTAGCAACTTGGTTCTCAGTATGCTCAAAATAATTAAACCTCCTTTCTTCAAGGATGAGAAAGCTGATGTGCTTTTGAGGGGCTGCTAATTACACTTGATATCTCCTTTAATATGAGATTTTAAAGGGCTGGAAGTGAGATTTTTAAATGTACGAGGCGACAACAGGCGGGTCGAGATGGGACCCGTAAACGTGTTCACTTGGGTTCTTTTCTCTGCTCATGGCTTTTAGGCATATTTAAACTGAGGAGCAGCTAAAATGCTTTCAATGGCTACTCATACCAGCCTGTCCCCTTTTACGATAATGAGCTGCAGGGAGCTGGCCCCACGGCCCCACGATCCCTGCTTTCCTCGCACCAGCACGCTGGGTTCGCCGCCCTCTGTAACTGCCTGGGTGGGCCTTGCCCTCACAGGGGCTTCGCCTTCGGTGTCTCTGGTCTGTCTTGTGGCGTTCGCCTCTTCTGCCTCCGTGGAGGGAACAGCTTCTGGTTACTGGGACATGCTGGCAAGGCTGTCACGGCTTGTTTACAGGCCACAGGCTGCAGGTGCATCTTCCCCACCCACCAGGAGAGGTGAGCTCGCTGGTTTGGACCCATCCTCCCGTCATGGAAGCAGCAGGAGGGCGGGACAGGCACGGGCTGCCCAGTCAGTCCTGGCTTTAGCTCCTGGCTGCCTCCAGATCACGAGGACCATGTTTCTAGCTCCTGTGTCTCCTCCGTCTCTTTCTTAGGACGCAGGTGCCATAGCACTTACAGGACGGCTGCAGACATTAAGCCCAGTATGGAAACCGCCTAGAACCGCGCCGGGTCCAGTCAAGGTCAGACAAGTGGCCTTTCCCTCCTCCACGATCACCACCACACAATGCAGCCACCGAGTTCGGTCAAAACGGTTCGAGTCTTGCAGATTCTAGTGCTCGTTACGGAGACGTAAAGGCAGATGAAACCCAACGTGGTTTGAGCTAGTGCAATTTGTAGAGTCGTTATTCAAGGATACAGCTCCAAGGACTCGCCACATTACAACCGTGAGCCTGCTGTGTGTCAGGCACTAACCTCATGTCTGTGAGCAGGACATACACCGTCTCCACCTTCCCGGAGCTTAAAAACGACGATGGAGCTTACCTTTAAAACAGCATCCACGGGGACCAGCAGATGGCATAATGGTTGTGTCGCTCCACTCCCACATAGTCAAACACAGTTCAAGTCCTGGGCCCAGTGGCTTAAAACTCATGCCAGCACATGTCTGTGCATACCCCAGATCCCAAGAGGGGAACGCACAAGAAGGCACTATGGCGTAGCCACTCCCCCTGGGGGTTGACTTCTTGCTTTCTGTCTCTTTGTCTCTGTCTCTCCAGTGAGCGCACATACCCTACAGGAAATATCTCTCTAAAACAAACCCAGTATCAGTGCTTTCTGGAAGGCAGGGAGGGGGCAGTGAGACTGAGCATTGAGGACGACAGCTATTATGTCCCTAAGCTGATGGCACTCACAGCTCTGAAGAGCAGACCCCAGGACCCAGACAGGAGAGAAACTCCATCAGAGAGAGGTGCGTTTCCTGTCGGAGCTACAGTATCCCTGGGGACTACCTGGAAGGACCCAACAGCCGTTGCTTACAAGTATCTCCTAAGGATGAAAAAGGAAGAAAAGGACAGTCTCAGCCCGGGGATATTCAACCCCTCTGGTCCAACTCTACCAGGGTGATAAGGATGCTTCACAAGTAAGACCATGGGACACCTCGGGCACGAAGGCATGCGGGCAGGGGACCAGCTTTTCTAGCAGCCCTTGGGCCAGGGTCTCGAAACTCCCTAAGATGGCAGAGCTCGAGTCAGGCAATCCTGGCCCCAACAGTCTGAGCTGGGAGGCATTTTGGCACCATGTGCAATTCTCAGGGAAAATTAATCAAGGTCACCTGGTCTGGGGCCGAGGAGGAAAAACCTGTGAGGTCCAAGTCACAAGTCAGGAGTGAGATACAGCAGGGGACTGGACGGTCTCGATGTGCTGGAGCCAGCCCAACCGGACGGAGTGGGACTCGAGAAGGGACAGCCAGGCACAGGGCAGCCCCGTGGGGGTTCAAGCCAACAGATGGCATCCTGGACCAGCACCGGCCGCAGCCAGGAGCCCCACCGTGCCCGAGCTTCCGAGGAAAGACAGCAGGGTGCTGAGAGCCCGGAATGGGAAAAGCCGGAGGGGAGGAGGAGAATGCAGAGCTAGGAAAATCCTAACGGTTTACTAATCCTCCGTGCTCCGATTCTGCACCTCCAGGACAGAAACCTTTCACATCCTCTCCCCGATTTCACTTCACTATAATGCTCTGGAAAGTGACCCTGCTAAAATAATGAGTCCAGGGGCCAGCAGTTAGTGTAATGGCTATGTCGCTGGACTCCCACGTAGTCGGCCGCAGTTTGCGTCCTGGACCTGGTGGCTTAAACTCACGCCGGGCGAGTGTGTGTGCGTGCCCAAGATCCCAAAAGGAGAATGGAAGAGAAGGGATTGCGGCGTGACCATTCCCCCTGGGGGGTGATTTCTCGCTTTCTGTCTCTCTGTCTCTCTCTGTCTGGTGAGCACACATGCCCTGTAGCAAAAACCTCTCAAAAAAATAAACAAATAAATAACGAGTCCAGATGTGGAAACTGGGAACTAGAGTTACGCTCATCCTTTCCTGTCATGCGACGTTCAGTGTCAGCTTGTCCTGCTTTCTACATCCTGAATGTCCACGTCATCCCCTGTCCCCAGTCCCTCCCTGTCTCGCTTCAGGTGCGCGTTGTCTCTGGCATGAATCAGGCAATGGTGTCTACTTGGTCCCTGGAGGCCGGTCTCCTCTGTGCTATCGTCCACAAGGGCTCCTGGAATGTCCCCCTTATAACACAGCTCTGGACACGCCGCTCCAAAGTTCAAGACCCTTCTGTGGCTCCATCACCGCCCAACTGCCTGACCTTGACGCTGCACTCATACTCTGCGTTTTCACTCGGATCCCGGAGTTCCAGTTCTCATGCCTGGACCCACCAGCTCAAGGTAGTTTTCCAGGTTTATCTCCCAGAACACCACGTCTGATCACATCTGTCATTGATCTGTTTCTCTGAAACCCAAAGCCTCTGAGGCCCTGGGTGTCCAATTTGCTTCCAGCCCAGTGGCAATTCCAGGGTAATGGCTGGCAGACATCACCATATCCCAGAGGGGCTTGAGAAAAGCCACCAGGGACAGAGTCCGGCGAAGTCTGCCGCGGACAGAGATGCAAACAGCCAGCCCACTGCAGGCACTGAGTAGCCGTACTTTAAAGGGAGCAGGCATGGTAGACCGGCAGATGGAGTAATGGTGTCGCTGGACTCCCACATAGTTGACTGCGGTTTGAGTCTTGGATCTGGTGGCCTAAAATTCAGGTCAGGAGTGTGTGTGTCCCCAAAATCCCAAGAGGAGAAAGAAGAAGGGACTGCAGCGTGGCCACCCCCCCAAACCCCAGGAGGGGGTGATTTCTCACTTTTTGTCTCTCTGTCTCTCAGGCGAGCACACACATCCTATAGCAAAAATCTCTCTTAAAAAAAAATAATAAAAGGAACAGACCCAAGGAAAGTCACTAGGAGATTTTGCCATTCATCTCCTTCCCCTCCCCAGTCAGTAGATGTGGGGGACTGAGAAATGTCATAGGGTAAAATCCAATTTTGAGAGGGAGGTATTTATATCAGGGCATTAAGCAGGGGACCACACCCCATCAAGGCATGACGTCACTTCTTTCGTACCCCATCAAAGTTCTGAAAATAACTGGCAGTAGTAGGGAATGATTAAGGATGAACTTTACGGAGCTTCATGGAGGAGGAGAACATAAATGTGAACACATCCTTCACCTCTTGCCATCAGCCCAGAGCTGCTTCCCCACTGCACCTGCATGGTCTCCCCAGCTGGGATGATCGAACCAGACATGCCTCTGCCCCCTTTGCAACAGAAACATTTGTGGCAAAATAAAAAGTTGTCTCTTCCAGCCTTGGAGGGTGAATCAATCAACTCAATGAACCAAGAAATCAACTAATTTCACTCTTTTTCGTTAGTTCTTTAGAACCCACTTAATAGCTGCTGTTTGGCTGCAATCAAGAAGCCATCTAAGGGCTTCCTGTGTGTCTAGCCAAAATTGCCACAACTTTCTGGAAATCATTTTTCAAAAATGAACTACATGAGCAATACATAAGCTTTCCTATGTTTCTGCAAATTCCAGAATCATATGAACAGCATTAATAATAACTGCTTGCTTCTGTACACCAACTTAACAACAGGCCAACACTTTCACAAATGTCCTTTCTTCCTCTTCACAACCTTTTACAGAATAGGAGAAAATCACCCTCCTTTAAAGATCTAGAGGCTCTTTATTGGCCAAGGCTTTGATTGGAACGTCATGCCTGCAGATTAGCTTGCACGCTGGGCATTTGCTTTTCAACAATTTGAGTAGCCGACATGTAAGTATTTTCTCAAAAATATTTAAAACCATATTGTCTCTGTTGTTATCGAGTCACAAACAAAATTATACAAAATTATAAGAAATAGTTTGAACATTATCTTTAAAATTCAGTAGCTTAAAGTCTTGAGTTGCTTATTAACTGTCAAGAACTATGGAGTATGAGCACAAATTTTTTTATATGTAAAGTAGTGTGGAAAAATGTAAAAATAAACAAACAAATGAACAAAAAAGAAGATCTAGAGGCTCTGGGGCTGGCACATGGCAAGACTGCCAAGGCACTGGACTCTCACATGGCTGACCATAGTTCAAATCCCCTACCTGGTGGCTTACTTTCTCGAGTTCCTGCTTACTCCCTCTCTCTGGCCAAATTAAAAATAATAATAATACATAAAATTAAATAAACAATTGTTCAAAAAACATCTAGAGGCTCACCGGGTGTGAGTGACTTTCTCGGGAACACAAACCTAGTGGCAGAGCCCAGCTGACTCCAGCGTGCAAGAGAAAAGGAGAATGTCCAAACCCCAGTGGCTAAAAAAAAAACCTAAGGATCCATTTGTAAGATTTGTTTAGTTTTCAATTTGCCACCAAATGAAGAGTTCTCCACAGTATAATAATCTGGAAAGAGAAACTGAAATAACGGAAACTAAGATGCACGCGAGCTGACTTTTCAAACCTGTTAATTAGCTAAATCTATAAATATAAATGAGACGCTGTCAAGGTGGGCACATGTCAGAGTGTGAGAAGTATCAGTCTCGCGTGTGTATGTTTCTGCATTAAGAACACATCGCTTGGCGTCTCAGCCGCTCACTACCTTTTAGCAGCTAAAGAGAGATGTCCCTGTGTCCCTGTAGCACTGTGGCCCCTGAGTTAGCTGCAGCCAGCGTCACTTTCCTCACGAACACAGAAGGGGAGGTGCTGCTGCTTCCTGAGCAGTCACTACAAGGGGACTTCAGAATGGAAAAAATTAAATTAAAGGACCAATTTATTTTGGTGTGAAAAAAGAACTGGAAATCCATGGATTGTTTTTCTTTAGAGTTTTTTTTTCTTTCTTTTTCTTTTTTATGCTATAAGGTGTGTGTGCTTGCTGGAGAGACAGAGACAGACAGAAGGAGAGAAACTGAGCAATCGCCCTTCTAGGGCAATGGCTACAGGGCAATCCCCTCCTCTAGTCTCCTCTTAAGATTCTGGGTATGCATGCCCCTGTGCCTGGCGTGAGTTTCAAGCCACTGGGTCCTGGACTCCAACCACGGTGGGCCGCGTAGGAGTCCAGTGCCCTAACCACTACACCACCTCCTGGCCTGTTTTTTCATGTACTCATTGCCCATGAATTTTTGAAGACTGGTCATCCATGCCTGGTTCTGGGCACCTTCCGGGATGCTCTATACACGTGTGTAACGATCTTTCAACAGCCTACCACCAGCACAGGGGGGAGGGGGGTCCCAGATGACAGACGTTGCACCTCAGAGGGCAAGGAAGCAGCTGAAGGCCACGTCTCCAGTTCCTCCTCTGGGCACTCACCTTGAACTCCACCGCTGGAGAACACCGTGAAGGCAGAGATCTGCTCCTTGGAGCACTCGCCTCCCAGCACCGCCCTCACCAAGGAGCATCGCCCTCCCTGTTTTCTGTGGTGCTAGCCTGACCTTGGCCTGAAAGGACCTTAGCGCAGCTTGGCCAAAATCCTCCACTATCTCATGCCTCCTTCAAACTTCTCATCTTCCACCCACAGAGAAGCTCTTTCTTGGCCACATTTTTTTTAACCCTTTAATGTCCAGTTCAAAGAACACCTGCCCAGAAAGCCTCCTGCAGCTGCCCCCGTGAGATCTGTCTGTCCTTCAGACCCCATCGTTCATTCAAGACTTGGTCCAAGGGCTCCTTTTGGTGAAATCCACGCCAACACTCCCAGGAAAGCTCGGACACTCCTTGCTCCCGGGTATCACACACCTGACTCACACTTCTACTGTGGCTCACGGGAGAACCAGCCCAGATCTGAATGGAAGTAAACAGCATCGTGACAGAACTCTGCAAAGGGGAGTCGTTAGCTGTTGTTTTCCATTTCTACAGTTGCTGCAGCCCTAACTCTTCTTTTTAAAAAATAATTATTTTATTTAACTCTATTTATTTTAATTTGATCAGAGAGGAACAGAATGAGAGAGAGAGAGAGAGAGAGACAGAGAGAGTTTTTTTTTCTGTTGGCTTGGCCACATTTTTTTTAACCCTTTAATGTCCAGTTCAAAGAACACCTGCCCAGAAAGCCTCCTGCAGCTGCCCCCGTGAGATCTGTCTGTCCTTCAGACCCCATCGTTCATTCAAGACTTGGTCCAAGGGCTCCTTTTGGTGAAATCCACGCCAACACTCCCAGGAAAGCTCGGACACTCCTTGCTCCCGGGTATCACACACCTGACTCACACTTCTACTGTGGCTCACGGGAGAACCAGCCCAGATCTGAATGGAAGTAAACAGCATCGTGACAGAACTCTGCAAAGGGGAGTCGTTAGCTGTTGTTTTCCATTTCTACAGTTGCTGCAGCCCTAACTCTTCTTTTTAAAAAATAATTATTTTATTTAACTCTATTTATTTTAATTTGATCAGAGAGGGACAGAATGAGAGAGACAGAGAGAGAGAGACAGAGAGAGAGAGAGAGCACCACCAGGTCCGGGACTCAAACCATGGTCAGCCATGTGGGAGTCCAGCACTTTAACCACCACGCCACCTGCTGGCCCCTGTAGCCCTAATTCTAAGTGTATGTCCAGACAAGACCTCCAACCACGTTATTTGTAGTCTTTCACCATCAACGCTTCACGAAGACAACAACATTGGCACACCCAATGCAAACAACAGACATATCTAATACACATTCTCACACGGAAGCACACAGGGGCTTCCTTACGGGTGGGAGCTGCGGCGTGATGTGGTCGCGCTCACGGTCTACATCGAAAGCTCCACACGCCACCTGGTTTGGAGTCTTCTGGGCGCACAGAACCATCATGGCCAGGGAAGCCCCTGTGCCGGGCCAGACTGACTCTTGTGAGCCTGCAATGCTCCACTCCCTCGCTAGCTCATCTGCGCTGCTGCCTTGGAACTGTTACAGTCCATCTCAGCCTTAGCCTGCACGAATGCTTTGCATCCGATGCAGAATGAATACAGGGTCCTCCTTTGCTAAGCACTAGGCCAGTCTGAGGATGCCGCAGTATGCACCGTCCATACCTGGGTCACCTGCAGCTGTCTGTTTCAATAGCCTGTTGGACTAATGCAAGCGATTTTACATGCCCTTAGCAGGAACGAATCTCTCCTTGCTGATGGTCAGCATGACAACTGATCCCCCGCTTACTCAGCCCAGACCAGAGTGTCCAGGACACTAGGGTTTAATTATCTCCTGCCCATGGCGTCTGGGTTACCATAGCAATCACTCTGTATTTGAATCCACTTTCACATGTCTATCTCCTCCAGAGACGCTGAGCTTTTCAGAATGCCAAGGAAGGCTTCCCACCTTTCTATTCTCAGAGCCTGGCAGCGAGTAGCAGCTCCTAGTTTATTGAGTAAGTAAGGGAGAGTATTCGTGTCCAACTCCAGCAAGGGAGGACTGAGCTGGCCATGTTCGGATCTCCGAGCCCAGCGCCTGCCCAGGTAGATTGGAGGACATCAAACTCAAATGCCTGCTGGGCCCAGGAAAGCGAAGTGAGTTAAGACAGTGGAGACGGGAAGGGTGTGGGGAACAGGGAGCACCCTACCCATCTAAAGAGAGGGCGTTGAAAGATCAAAGACCAAGGTGGGCCCGGGCCCTGTGGAGGGGTACTCTTCTCTCACACTCACTAAGCACAAAGCAGAACACGGCTCCTCAGCCCCTGGTGATTGTCGCCATGTAACAGTTCAAAGCCCGTTGTGGAGAGACCACCTGATTGTTCAGGACCATCTTGACACTGCGATCCACACGCAATGTTTCCCGGGGCGGGTCCAACACCTGTGTCTGTAGCCAGCTCTCACTCACCCGCCTGCTCTGTGCAAGGCTCTCAGCAGGATCCCACGGCTCAGGCATGAGACCCTCGGGCAGGTCTCATTCTGGTATCAAGTGGCCCGGACTCCCCCACACAACGCACTCCCCTGTTGCCTGCAATCCTGGTCGGTCATGGCTTTAGAAGCAGGGACTCCGAGGGCATCACTCCTGTCTCACTCGGTCTATGAAGGGCTCCAAATCGCTGCTTTGGAGGCTCTAAGACCTGGCTTCCCATCTCCTTTCAGATCAGCGGTGGTTTTACGGACAAGCTGTATTTCTAACCCGGTCCCTGTGGTAGGGGCATTACTATGTTAGAACGCATGTCTTGTCTAGCGATTTGCAAAGGCTTCATTCCAGGGGATGCTCTCCTGTTCTTTTATTTATTTGTTTATTTATTTTCTTGGAGAGATTTTTGCTATAGGGCGCATGCACTCGCCAGACAGACAGACAGAGACAGAGAGACAGAAAGCAAGAAATCACCCCCCAGGGGGATGGCCACACCGCAATCCCTTCTCCTCCATTCTCCTCTTGGGATCTTGGGCATGCACGCACACACGCCCGGCATGAGTTTAAGCCACCAGGTCCAGGACTTGAACTGCGGTCGACTACATAGGAGTCCAGGGACATAGCCATTATGCTAACTGTTGGTCCCGCTCTCCTGTTCTTATTAACGAGTAGCCTTATTTGTGAGTTAGGGGACAACGGGATGAGGCAGATGTGGGTTTACTGCTGGCACGTGGATGCCCGGAAGACTCCCTACACTTGGAAACACAAAATATTGCTCATTTTAAAGCACACAGCAGACCTCATCTCAGGAGCAGACCCAAGGAATCGGAAGCCATCGATGTGTATCAGAACTTCAAATTGTTTTCTTAATGTGCATTAAATTGCAATTATCTGCATTAAATTCATTAGCCATTGTACTAACTAATTATCCCACGTTTGCAGAGATTTAATTCCTCAGCTTCCTTCCTAAGCACAATCTCCTCATGTGAGCCACACCTCCATCTTCATGCGTTTGCAAAGCTTCAAGGTGACAGGTATGCTGAGTCACAGGGACGGACTTGAGAGTTCAAGAACAGACTCAGCCTGGACAGGAATGAACGATGGGGTGGGATGGGGAACAGAGACTGTCAGAGAGAGAGAGAGAGACAGAGAATAAAAATACGAGAAGTGAGAATGAACTGAAAACTTTTGGAATAGAAAATCACATCAAGAGAAAATAGAAGAAATAAAATAACACAGGAGAAAAAAAATGAGAATACCAATGAAATGAGGGGGGAAATAAGGCGGTGGGATGTAGACTTAGCCCTAAATCCTAGGGCAGCTGAAGCTGGGTGCGTACCTCAGCTCTGCCACTCTAGAACACTGGATTTCTCCATGCCCCACCTTCTCAGGTTTCTCATCTGTAACTTGTGGGTAATAACTATGCCATCTTTACAGGTTTGGCAGAAAAATTAAATTAAATGCCTGGTAACACTAAAAACGCAGTGACGTGAACAGTTGAGAAGAGTTCAATAAATCTTTGTTTTGTTTTTTTGTTTTTTGTTTTTTTAGAGAGATTTTTGCTATAGGGCGCATGCCTTTGTCGAACAGACAGAGAGAGGAAAAGAGAGAAAGACAGAAAATGAGAAATCACACCCCCCCCCCAAGGGGATGGCACATACGCCTGGGGTCAGTTTGAAGCCACTGGGTCTGGGACTCAAACTGCAGTCAAGTATGTGGGAGTCCAGCGAAGTAACCATTATGCCACCTACTGGTCCCAAAGAGCTCCATAAATCTTAAGTGGTGGAAGCAGTAGTGGCTGATGCCGTCCATGAAGTAACAGCAGCAGTGTTACTGAAAACCGGAACTTTGAAAAGGAAACAAAACAACAAAGCAGAAAGCTGCTGGCCAACAGTTTAACAATCTCTGAAGCACAGAACAGTCGAAGGAGAACGGCCACCTGTGCACTAAGAGTGTAGGAAGAGCATCAGGAGCGTGCCACTGTGACACAGGTGTTGGGAGACCTTTACACACTTCCAGGACAGCTATTTCTGTGCGTGTATGTGTGCACATGTGCATGTTTTTCTGGGTGTATACGTGAGACTTATACAATACACACCCATGCCCTCTGCCCAAAAGACAAAGATAAAACAAAAAAGAACCAGGAATCCATCATTTAAATTTTCCAAATAGTCTCATAGATTTGTTGATAAACTTGTCCAAAAGAAATTTTTTTGAAGACAGAGATTTTAGGGCATGTATACTTGCCAGACAGACAAAGAGAAACAGAAAGTGAGAAATCACCCCCCCCCCCAGGGGGGATGGCCACACCACAATCCCTTCTCTTCCATCCTCCTCTTGGGATTTTGGGCACACATGCACACAAGCCCGGGGTGAGTTTCAAGCTGTCACGTCCAGGACTCGAACCACGGTCAACTATGTGAAAGTCCAGTGACATAACCATTATGCCATCTGCTGGCCCCAACAAATTTGTCAAACTATTTAGGAGACCCATAATCTTGACCCAATGCCACTGATTCTTAAGCATTAAAGAAAATTTCATCCTATTTGTCTCAAATTTCCATACCTGATAGATTATATGGTCCAAAAATAAATTTAATATTGATCACAAATCTAAATCAGAAAATGTTTGAAATCAACTAGAAGAAAATATCAGATAATATTTTATGGGCTAAAAAGGACAATCATTTCTCAAAGAGTCAAAGCACAAATCATAACAAGATTTTTAAGTCTGACTATATCAGAATGAAAATGTTTTCTATGGTTTAAAAGAACATAATATTAAATGAAAAGACTAAAAAAAAATTGTACAATACCAGTAAAGACACATAATCAAATCCCACAGCATTTAAAGCATGTCTACAAATACACAAATTCTACGAATCAATCAAGGAAAAAAACCCAGAATTTTTAAAAAGATAATAACCATATGATTCTAGTATGAGAAAAACCAATAGTTCATAAATATAAAATATGACATTTAAGTTCATTGGTAATCAAGGAAAAGCTAACTAAATGAGATACTATTTCACGTTCAATAGATTGGCGAAAAAGCTTTAAAAATGATCAACATAGACCTTGCTAAAGCTATGAGGAAATGAGAACTCTCATACTCTATCGGTAGGTATAAACATTTGAATGATAACTTTTGGAACAAATTGACATTATCCAGGATAATCACAAACATTTGCCCTGTGACCCAGAAATGCAGTCCCAGTTCTACCCTTGAGAGACGATTTGGTGTGAATTCTAAAAGGGGATAGGCTCATCATAGTATTGTTTGAAACAACAAAGAGAATAGAAAAACACTTGAAAGCAATAGAGAAATACATAAATACACCATGGTAGTAAAAAAAATCACATTGCTGAATGTTCTGCACGATATATTACTTTTGATGGAAGTTTTAGAAAACACATAAGAACACTATAAATTTTTTGTCGACTCACAGGTATGTTTGTAAAAACATAAAAGATAAACTGGAACGTACTCACCGACTGCATGAAAATGATTCTGTCTGGACACCTGAAAAGAGAATGAGATTGAGGATGTGAGATCATGGGGATTTCTTTAAAAGAATTAAAAACTGTAATAATATACATATATTTTACCAATTTAACCATTTTCAAATGTACAATTCAGTGGCATTAAGTACATTCATGTTATTGTTCAACCATCATTACCATTCATATGGTAGGACAATTCATTCTGTCAAATTGAAATTCTACCTATGAAACACTTACTTCCCCTTTCCCCCAACGTCCAGCAGCCACCATTCTGTTCCCTGTCTGAATTTGACCACTCTGGATTCCTCACCCGTGTGGAATCATACTCCACTTATCTTTTGCGTCTAGCTTATTTCACTTAGCATAATGTCTTCAGGGTTCATTGTGTAGAACATGTCAGAATTTCTTTCCTTTTCAAGGCTGCGTAATATTCCATTTATGGATATACCACATTTTGTTTTGTCTGTCATCTTTCAATAGATACCTGGGATGCTTCCAGTTTTTCATTTTTGTGCAAAACAGTGCTATCAACATGGGCATACAAATATCTTTGTGTCCCTGCTTCCAGTTCTTCTGGTATATAATCAGAAGTGCAATTAAGGGAGACTTTTTTCTTTTTTAATTTCAAAAACTTCCTATCTTTTAAAGAAAACAAAACAAGCCTTGAAACAAATATGCTGAGATGTTGATGACTTTTCAGTTCTGTGCTATTTTTTGCAATTTTCTCCCCTTTGCAGATTTCTCAAACAAATTATAAAAGGAGGAAAACTTTGAAAAAGGTATATAACCAGAATGACTGGAAATTAACTCAATTATTCTTGTGTACATTTTAAAAATTTAAATTACAAACTAGGAAAACCAGTAATAAAGAACTTACTATGGGCCAAATGAGGTTTATCTTTGGATACAAAGATCAAGCCGCAAGAGCAAGACATTGGGACTGGCAGGTGTGCGGCAGGCGTCAGGTACTGGACTCCCACAGGGCCAATTGCAGTTTGAATCCTGGATCTGGCAGCTTGCTTTCTCACCACCCCTCAACTCTGTCCCTCCCTGGTCAAATTAAAATAAATAAATAAATGAATAAATAAAATTAATACAATAATTCTTAAAAAAAAAAAAAAAAAAAAGCAAGTTGTCAGGAATCATTGTGAGACCAAGCAGGGTCAGCGTCATTTTAACAGATGCCAATGTGTTATCTGTTTCAGTGATCTGACACAGTCCTAGTAAAATGATTTATTAAATGGGTAAGGCATGCCCGTTAGACATTAGTAAAAGCACGATCTTTGGGGCCGTTTGCCTGGATGCATGTCCTCTTTCTGCTACTGACTTGGGCAGTTACCAGCCTCTCTGTGCCCCGTGGCCCCGCCTATTCATATAAAGCAGAAATGGTCATAATGAGTGAGACCTGTATGAAGTGACACGTGTGTAGAACCCACAGAGCTGAGCACAGAATGCCACACCATAAGCGCCAATGTAACTGTGCTGTTACAGCCGGAGTGACATCCCCGGCTGGATATCCTCATTCTTATGCTCAAAGGGCAAACAGTCCAAATATATATTCCCTCTCCACTCAGGAACAAAGATGCTCCCGGTTCATCGTGAAGCAACGTAAGAACAAAAAGATGCTAAGAGCAAAACAGATTAACTAGGAGGAGGTAACACGCCATTGCATGGGGGTTCTGCAACTTGAATGCCTACAGAAGCAGGTTTTGTGTTTTTGATTTTTAGATTTGCCAGTGGGCGCATGCGCTGGTCTCAGGAGCGTCAGAGAGGGGGAAAGTGAGAAAGCATCCCCCTGTGGGGAACGGTCTCGCTGCTGTTCCTTCCCTTCCACTTCTCCCTTCTTTCAGGATTCTGGGCACACACGCACATGTGCCCAGTGTATTTTTCCAAGCTGCCAGGTCTGTGTGTATAAAACTGAACGGTCAGCCGTGTGGGGTCCAGCTGCCTTTCCCACCGGGTCATGGAAGGGCTTGTGTTTTTTTACTGGGTTGTTGGGAAAATCACGATGTATTTTTGCATAGAAAAACATAGTATAACACACCACAACTTTCTGAATGACCTAAAATCTTTTAGAGTCTTTAGGGTCTCACTCTCCCAAATACCTGGGACCACAGGCATGCACGCTGCACCTTGCTCTTTCACACAGGGTCTGACTATGTTGCCCGGGCCAGCCTTGAACCTGTGGTCTGTCTGCCTCAGCCTCCCGAGTCTCTGGGACAACAGGGACACACCACCTCCCCTGACTTTTAGATGGGACTAGGTGTCGACTCTGGGATCTCTCATGAGGTCCCAGCCTGCAGAGCACAGCAGCCTGGAGGCTGGGCCAGAGCAAAAGCTTTTGACTGAAAACCTCCAAAATTAATTTTTAAAAATGCATTAAATTTATCAGATAAAAGAGCAGTAATTGCTCCGCACATTGGCAATAACCAACTAAAACAGAGATGAAAAAATAAATCCCAACTAAATTATAGTTAAACACCCAAATTACTGTAATAAACTTACGGGTATTTTACCAGTGACCTTTACAAGCACAATACCAAACTTCTGGACAAATTAGAAGAAAATTTGAGTCAAAGTAAACCATCCTACGTTCCTGGATAGTTCTATTCAGGTTATATTATAAAAATGTTAGTTTACTTAAATAAATCTATATCTTGAATATAATATCAAAAATAATTTCTCTGAGGGACCAGCAGTTAGCATAATGGTTATGTCGCTGGACTCCCATGTAGTCGACCGCGGATCGCGTCCTGGACCCGGTGGCTTAAAACTCACGCTGGGCGCATATGCGTGCATGCCCAAGATCCCGAGAGGAGAATGGAGGAGAAGGGATTGCGGCGTGGGCATCCCCCTGGGGGGTGATTTCTCGCTTTCTGTCTCTATGTCTCTCTCTGTCTGTCTGGCAAGTGCACGCACCCTATAGCAAAAACTTCTCAAAAAAAAATAATTTCTCTGAGAACTAGAAAAAAAACCCCTAATATTCAAAAGAAAGAGAAAACAGGATGAACTATGAGGAATTCTGGGATGTGCAGACTCTTCCAGAGACTGAAATCTACTATAAATCGACGAGGATAGAGCATATTAGCACATGAGAAAAATCAACATCAGCTGTGTGTGTAACGTAACAAACAAAAGAGGGTTTAAAATAAAGACCAGAGAAGAGGACGACTAGCCAGTATCATGGTTATACATCAAAATACTTTAGGCAAAGAAGGAGGGCCTGCAACTCCTCCATGTCCAACACAGAAATAAAGTGCAGCCGGATCTGAGAGTGTTCCAAAATCCAACAGTACATTAAAATGTAATAGCAACGAGTATTTAAGACATGACAGTAATCAGAGAGAAATCCAGGCCATTTACAGCACTTGGGAAATGAACAGCCAGACTAGCTGGTGGGTTAGGGTAGCTGGATCACACACGGCCCACTGCACGGTTCAAGTCCTGGATGGGCAGCCTGAGAAACACACCAGGTGCATATGCATGCGTACCCAGAATCCTGAGGGGAGAGCGGAGAGGGGAGGGTGGCATGGCCATTACCCCCGGGGGGACGCTTTCTCACATCCCATTTTACTAATTGCACATGCACCCGATAGCAAATTTAAAAAAAAAAAAAAGAGAAGAAAGGGTCAACCCTGTTGAGCAGTCACTAAGCACTGTCCATAGGGAGCTAGATCTCATGAGGCTGACCGCAGTTTGATTCACTCCCCAACACTTAAAAACACACGGTTTGTGGCTGTGTGCACGTCTCAAATCCTAATAGACGCTGAAATGGAGAAAAAAGAATTGAGGCATGACCACTGGGGGAGGGGGGATGCTTTCTTTCTGTCTGTGGTGAGCACACATGCTCTCTGGCAAAATAAATAAATAAATAAATAAATAAATAAATAAATAAATAAGAATAATTAAATAAAACTGAAAAAGCTAAGAAAAATGAAAACATGTTATCTCAAAATAACAAAAATTAGCAGGCAAATAGTAAAAGCAGGGGAATTATTCTGGGGATATCCTTATCAACAATATTGCAGCAAAGTGCTGTTTTGGTTCCCTCTGATCCGCCCCGCCCCCCGCCCTGTTCTGTGCTAGCAAATCCGACATGGAGTACTCAACTTTGCGTACCTGGCACGGCACGTGCTAGACTCAGAACAAACACGCACCATGTCTTACACTAGGTGCAGAAGGAAGACAGCTATAGACAAAAGATGGAGTCCAACTAGAACACTGACATATGGAAAGGATTTCAGCTCCCCAGTGATCAAAGAATTGCAAATTAAAATGACTAGGCATTCCTATTTTTCACCTGCTTCATTAACAAGGAGTCAAAGGACATCACAGCCTAGTGGCCTTACGGCACGGGCAGCCAGGCTGTGACCGCTCCTGGCCCTCGATGGAACCGGAAGTTGCTGAAGATTTACCGCGAGGCTTTCAGCATTGCTGCTTCTTTGATTTGCTTATAAAAAAACGCAGTAAAACCGAAACACAAGCAGGTTGGCGGCCACAGACCGTGAATACCCCATCTTTCTGTAGCAGCAGTTACTGAAAAACCTCAAAGGGTGGTTTTAATTTCCTCTCCCTGTTTATCTGGGCTCTGGTTTCCCTGGTAGCCGAGGTGCTGGGTGATCACAGGGAAACCCATCCATCAATTTTGTGGCTGCCATAGCACGGCGGTTCTGAGTCTTGCAATAAAACAAGATTAATGGCCTCGCCTTCAGTGGCTCTGACATTTCAGTGCCCAGGACTGTCCTCACAGGTTTCTGTGCCTTTCCATGCTCGGCTCCAGCCATTTCGTGGTCACTAGCCAGGTCCCTCTTCCCCCTCGGATTCCTGCAGAGAATCTTGTAAAAGGAACATGCAGTGCGAGCTCTGGACAGACAGATCGCTCTGATTTCTTTTCATTTTTAAACACTAAGAGGGGTTTTGGTGGGAAACGGGCCCTCAGAGCCCTGGTGGTAGGACCGAGCACTCATCATCTAATTGCTTTGGTAATCCTGTTATCCCCTGGCATGCACAGGCCTGGCATCCAGCATTCTATGGGGTCTGGGAACAGGGTATGGGACACCCCAAGACTTAGAAGATGTCCAGTCCGCAGGAGACTGAGGGCCGCAGGAGGGCAGGCTTGGCTCTGTGGTCTTATCAATGAATGCGAGTATGAGTGAGAGGAAATGTATTAGCCTGGCCGGGACAAACAGGCCTCCGGGGGAAGATGGGACTTATGGATACATGCCCCAACATCCTGAGAGGAGAATGGAGAAGAGACCGGTGTAGCCAACCCCCGGGGGGCTTTTTTCATTCCCCCTCTTTCTCTCTCTCTCTGGTGAGCCACATGCCCTGTATCTTTTTTTTTTTTAAGATAATTTTGATAAAAGCTTGTCCAGAATAGAAACTATATGGATTTATTTTCAAGACCAATTAAAATTCATTTTAATGAATTTTATATTCATTAAAATATTTTTAACCCAATCTCTAACAAAATGTAAAAGTAGTATCCTAAATAACCTAGGGTAAAGGAAAAATTAAAATATCAATTAGAGGGCCAGCCCCAAACATAGTGGTTAAACCCTACGGGTAAGGCACGTGATCCCACATGGCTAACCGCAATTTGAACCCCAGGCCTGACAGCTGGAAAAATCACACGGGGTATGTGTGTACCTGTGCCAAAATCTTGGCGGGATGGAGAAATGGAAGAGAAAGGATTGTGGTATGATCACACTCCATTCAGAGGCGCTTTCTCTCCCTTCCTGGTGAGTGCAAGCATCCTCTGGCAATAGAAAAATTACATATGAATGTATGTATGTATATACACATGTGTGTATGTATATATCTTTATATTGAATATATGTATATATTTATATTTAATGTGTGTATATATCTTAAATATATTTAGATGCAGTGTTTTATATATATACACGCACATATATATAAAACATGTATATCTGTGTGTGTATGTATATATATATATACACACACATATATATATATATACACACATATATATTCATTCAAAGGTTTATTTAGAAAAGTAAACGTGCAAATATAGCCAGAAAAGCCAAAAATGAAATTGCAATGAAAAGAGCTAAGCTATGCTCCCTAGTAATGGTATTATCAAGCTAGAGTAAATAAAAACACTTGATACTGCAGTGTGACTCCATAGGCAGATCAAAGGAACTAAATACAGTATACAGAAACTGATACCAATTCATCCAAAAGTTTAGCATACGATCAAAGTGGTATTTAAAAAAAGAGGAGAAAAGAGGGATTATTTTCCAAACAGCTGGGACAATTGCCAGTCATCTGGTAGGAGAACAGAACCACAGTAATAATTCACTATCCAAACACTTAAATGGATAAAAACGACAGATATAGTTTTCTTACCTACATATATAAAAATAAAACAAAAATGGGGTTTAAAAAATAATTTCAGAGCAGAAAATGCTTTTTTAACTGTAACACAAATCCCAAAAGTTATCAAAGGATAATTTGGCTCAATTACTTAGATATAAAATATGTTCTGAACGACAAAATGACCATTAAAGAAAGATGAAACAAACTGAAGAAATATTTTGAATTTATATCACAAATGGGTAAATTCACTAGTAGGTATCAAAAGCTATACAAATCAGTAAGATGAGAAATGTTTCAATAGGAAAATGGGCCAAGTATATGAAGACAGATTTTTATATAGAAGGAAAAGTAAATTCTTACTCTGGGGAAGGTGGGCAGAGAGGGAGGAACAGGTCAGGAGACTGTAAGCTTTTCTTCCCCTAGCAGGAAACGGGACTCCAGGCTAGGTGTTCACTTTTAAATCCATCTAATCCTTATTATCTTTTATAGTATTTATAATCACTGTTCCCTGCAAATTTATGTGGGTTTTCCGCCCTCCTCCCTGTTGAAAAGTAAAAACCTTAATAAATTATGAACAAGGAGCCTCAGGAAGTCCCTGAATGAGATCAACTGCCTCTCTCAAAAGTTAACTGAATCTGGAAACATAATAATGACAATCCCAAGAATTTGAAGCTATTATGGCTGCTCTTTTAATATCCCACCTAATTTAACCCTCAATAACTCTGAGTATGTTTCTCCACTTTATAGATGAAGACATGGAGGCTCAACATTTCAGTAACTTGCAGGCATGTCAAGGTGGAGTGGTCAGGATTTAAAGCCAAGCCACACCATCCTCTTGGATAACATCCAGATAGAGACCATCTCTACCCTACAGAGCCATCCACATGGTAGACCAGATGGCCCACTTACAGTCAGGGATGGGCAGCTCCCACCCACCCTATATGGATTAGGAAGCAGGTTAGTATTGGTCACTTGCGGACATTAGCACTGATACAAATGATCAAGAAATTGATGAGATTCGTTTCCATGGCAGCCATCCATCTACCTGGTTATCAGAATGTTCCCAGATGGATGAAGGAGCTTCTGAAATCTTAATAGTGGCCCAAAGGGAGATAGGCTGCCAGGCTGCAATCTTAACATCTCATTGTTCAACCTTTGCTTAAGGACCTATCGGGCCAGGCACAGGAGCTAATGCTGTAGCCAATGACATTTTTATGGGCTGAAGAGGCATTGTAGATGAGCCATCGCACCTGTGAGAAGGAGCCCTGTGATAAGCAGCTCCCTGGACCCTAAATGTCGCCCGTTTCAGTCCTCCTTCCCCTTCTCCCTTGTGCCACTGGGCGTAGGTGACCGTGCCCACCCTCTTCTTTCTTTCCGTCCTTCCTTGCTCCTGGATCACGCCTTCTTCAGTCTCCTAGTGCGGGTGCTCTTCTCTGAACGTCCCAGTCCTCTGTCTGCCTTCTACCTCCTCCGTGTGTACCTCCTTAAGTGACCAGAACTGGAGAGCCGCCCCCCCCCCC
>NW_006159539.1:2877449-2881311 GCF_000334495.1 Tupaia belangeri chinensis | reverse complement strand
GCGCCGAGAATGGGAGCGCCCCCCCCCCCCCCGTCAGCAGCTCCAATCCTCACCCCATCTCTACCTGGATGCCTCGTCCAAACCGAAATCCCCTCCCCTCCGACTTCCTCCTCCACTGTCAGTGCTGAGCTTGGGCAAGTGAGACCAGCGTGCGTCCGAGTATCCCGAGGCACACACGCTTCCGCTCCTCTGTCTTCCCCTCCCAGGGCAGTCTGACCGCCTCTGCATCACCCAGGTCTAGCCTCCTCTTTCCATTTCCATCTCGTACAGAGGGCCTCATTGTCTTGTCCTTGTCCTGCTGACAGTGCCTGCTAACGTGCCTATGTACAATGATCTGATTCCTGCTACGTGCCGCCATCCGTGTTAACTTCCGTAATATCCAGCTCATGCTTTCATGTTTACAGTCCTCCGCTATGGGCCGGCCCAGTGGTGCGGTGGTTAAGACAGCTGGACCCCAGAACCAGTGCGACTCAGAAACATGAAACATGTGCCAGGTGCATGTGTGTGCATGCCCAAAATCCCAAGACGAGAACAGAGGAGAACAGATTGCAGCAAAGCCATCCCCCAGGGGCGATTTCTTACTTTCCCTCTCATAGTCTCTCTCTGGGCAGTGAACACGCCCTATAGAGAAAACTAAATAATAATAATAATAAATATGAGAAAAGCCTCCACTGTGCCTTCCGAGTCCACTCCAAAGACCCTGCCTGTGTCTTGCTCCTGTCCTGGGCCCCTTCTGCTCCTCTGCCTCAATGTCCTCTGTCCTTCTCTGCAGGTGGCATCAAGCACTCAGCCTCCTGGCTGGGACCCTCAGACTCCTTCTCCACTCATCCTTCCTCACTCCTGGGTAGAAAGCATTCATGGCCGGGAGAATCACCTCTCCTCTGCTGTGTGTTCACCAGCAATAAGGTGACTGACACCTATTTGGCACTTAGGAGCCAGGCACTGTGCACCGTGTGTGCTCAGTGAACCCTCACCGCGCACCTCTGAACCCACCGCTTGGAAGGGGAGAAGCCATCGCTGATGCCCGAGCTCTGAGTTGTCTGTCCCCCCAAGACTGAACGTGAGTTTTCGGGGTAGAAATGGACGTTGGTACAGTCCTAGGGCCTGGCATGCGATGGAACAGCCCCATAAGTCCTGAATGGAGAAAGGAAGGGGGGAAGGAAGGAGTGGACCGAGGGGGCGAGGTGGGGAATGGAGTCAGGCAGAGGGAAAATGCTCTAGTAGTTCCTGACCACAGCCTGGACACTTCTACGAGACAATCTCTCGGTCTTGCCCCCTTCAAGCCAAGCACCCTTCTGATTGGCGGTCCTGGCCGTCCAATAAGACAGGAAGAAAGCATAGCTGGCCTGTGGTTGGCTTCCCACAAGCTAATGTCAATTGTTTTCCCAGGACCTGACTCCTCTGGGTGACCCGAGAAAGCCAAGGTTAAGATCAAGGAAATCCAAACTGGCTCTAAGTCTGAACCTGTGCACCTCCAGGAAGGAGAAGGCCTACCTGTTCTACTCCTTCCTCCCCAAGGCTTCACCCAGACGCTTCCCCTGCTGTCCCCAATGCCTGTCTCTCAGACCACCTTAGCCACAAAAGGAGAGTGATGTGCTAGGATTTGACTTCCCCGTTGTGTTGGTTTCTCTCAGGAGCTGACTCTCGTATGTCATGCTGTCAGACACAGCCAAGGTCGGCTGACTCAGCAAGCTCGGTCTTCCTTGCATTAAAGCAGCCAAGAAGCTGGCTTCCGACGAACAGGGAACGACTGCATGGGAGCAATCTTCTGTGCAGAAGGGAGCTCTGTTTGGATGACAACACCCACATTATTGACTTCCTGAGGTAAAATATCCGAGCCAGAGGAAGGGCTTAAAGAAATCAATCTCGCCGAGCTCGGCTGCACAGAACGGGCTTTTGTGGTGTGATGTAGCCGAGAGAGCTCTGCCCCTTCCTTAATGCATGTGGGCCTGGGCGTCGTTTTTCATTAACGCTGTCACTTGACGAATGCAGGCTTCCATGCCGCCAGCCCACGGGCAGCTGGCTCAGAGGATGCCTGTCTGGAAATGGCCATTTTGGAGTCCAAGGAAAATCAAGGTGTCAAGGCTTTGTGGGGCAGAGGCAGGGGGTGAAGCCAGCTGTCAACCTAAACCAGGACGGCCTAGAGTCTGGCACCTAAGACCAGGCCAGAAATAGAGAGGATTACGTTCTATTCTGATCCTGCTTTTAACTCACGTGCTTGCTTCTAAGTGAAAGGGACTAGAAAAGGAATCCGGACTTCCTAAGCACTTCTGCGTGCTGGCCACCGGGCTGAGTGTTCGGCACATCGTCTCGTTTAATCCTCACCTCAGTGCTTTGTACAGGACATCCCACTTTATGGACGAGGAAACTGAGGCTCAGAGAAGGTAGAAGCTTTGCCTGAAGATACACAGCTAGGAAAAGGTGGTGCGGGGACCCCAAGTCAGGTTCTTTGGGCTCTATAGCCTGTTTGCTGCGATCCTGGATAATCTTGGCCAGAGGGACAATGCAGTCTTAGTTCCCTCCCGTCTGCTAGGGCTCGGCCTGCACCTCCCCACCAGCACGGTCACCACAGGTCAGATATAAGGAACGGGATCCACTCTTATAACCACAAGGTTTAGCCAGCCGTGCGCATCATCCTGGCCACTGGTAATCCACATCTGCTTCAGGCTTAGCCCCCACACTCCCCAACCATTCTCACCCCTTAGGAATGAGAAATTCAGACCATCGATATAAAAGGACACACAGTAAAGGCCCAATAAATACGGAGTGAACTGCAGACGGGTGTCTGACATCAGCACTCCTTTTAAAGTATGACAGCAGAGCAGCGGGAGGCTTTCTGGTGTCTGCTCCCGCGCTTTGCAAGCGTGAGCTGCATAGAGTTTGGGGCAGCTTTCCAATGTGACTGAGTGCTCCTGGCTGCGCACTGGCCATGCTTCACTCCCGGCCTCCCGTAGACCGCATGAGCTGCTGATATCTTGAAGAAAGAACAAGAAAGGCTTCTCTTGAGCATGGCTACACACCCTCACATAGAGCACTGTTATGGTGGCTTTTATCTGGCTAATACCTGTCTAGAAAATTATACTGAATCTCTCCCTGCCCTAAATTTTCAGTGTCTCTCTTGTAAATAGCAGATAGCTGAATTTTAAAATTCACTTTTAATCTGATGTGAGAATCTGTATCTTTCAACAGATAAATTTAATCCTTCTATATTTGTTATGATTAATACTGTATTTGGAATTTTTTTCTTTTTTTTTTTTTTTGAGAGGTTTTCGCTATAGGGCGCATGCGCTGGCCAGACAGACAGAGAGAGACATAGAGACAGCGAGAAATCACCCCCCAGGGGGGATGGTCATGCCGCAATCCCTTCTCCTCCATTCTCCTCTCGAGATCTTGGGCACGCACACACAGGCGCCTGGCGTGAGTTTTAAGCCACCGGGTCCGGGACTCGAACCGCGGTTGACTACATGGGAGTCCAGAGACATAGCCATTACGCTAACTGTGGTCCCCAGCTGAACTCTTATCTCATGAAACTGAAGCACTGTACCTATTGAATAACAGCAACTTTTTCTCCCTCCCTAGCCCTTGGCAATCACCACTCTTTCTTCTTTTTTAAAGAATCATTTTATTTAACTTTATTTATTTATTTTAATTTGACCAGAGAGGGAGAGAAAGAGAGAGAAAGGTCTGGGACTTGAACCATGGTCAGCCACGTGGCAGTCCAGTGCCCTTACCCACTGCACCACTTGTCAGCCCCACTACTCTGCTTTCTATTTCTAGGAATTTGTCTACTCCAGATACTTCACACACATAGAATAGTACAGTATTTGTCTTTCTGTGACTGGCTTACTTCACTTGGGACAAT
>NW_006159539.1:2869410-2877073 GCF_000334495.1 Tupaia belangeri chinensis | reverse complement strand
GGCCTCCCGTAGACCGCATGAGCTGCTGATATCTTGAAGAAAGAACAAGAAAGGCTTCTCTTGAGCATGGCTACACACCCTCACATAGAGCACTGTTATGGTGGCTTTTATCTGGCTAATACCTGTCTAGAAAATTATACTGAATCTCTCCCTGCCCTAAATTTTCAGTGTCTCTCTTGTAAATAGCAGATAGCTGAATTTTAAAATTCACTTTTAATCTGATGTGAGAATCTGTATCTTTCAACAGATAAATTTAATCCTTCTATATTTGTTATGATTAATACTGTATTTGGAATTTTTTTCTTTTTTTTTTTTTTGAGAGGTTTTTCGCTATAGGGCGCATGCGCTGGCCAGACAGACAGAGAGAGACATAGAGACAGCGAGAAATCACCCCCCAGGGGGGATGGTCATGCCGCAATCCCTTCTCCTCCATTCTCCTCTCGAGATCTTGGGCACGCACACACAGGCGCCTGGCGTGAGTTTTAAGCCACCGGGTCCGGGACTCGAACCGCGGTTGACTACATGGGAGTCCAGAGACATAGCCATTACGCTAACTGTGGTCCCCAGCTGAACTCTTATCTCATGAAACTGAAGCACTGTACCTATTGAATAACAGCAACTTTTTCTCCCTCCCTAGCCCTTGGCAATCACCACTCTTTCTTCTTTTTTAAAGAATCATTTTATTTAACTTTATTTATTTATTTTAATTTGACCAGAGAGGGAGAGAAAGAGAGAGAAAGGTCTGGGACTTGAACCATGGTCAGCCACGTGGCAGTCCAGTGCCCTTACCCACTGCACCACTTGTCAGCCCCACTACTCTGCTTTCTATTTCTAGGAATTTGTCTACTCCAGATACTTCACACACATAGAATAGTACAGTATTTGTCTTTCTGTGACTGGCTTACTTCACTTGGGACAATGTCTTCAAGATTTATCCACGTGTCAGAATTTCCTTCCTTTTTAAGGTCAAATAATATTCCACTGTATGTGTAAAACAAAATTTGACCATTTGTCTGTTGATGGGCGCTGGGTTGCTTCAAATTTTTGGCTATTATAAATAATGCTGCTATGAGCATGAAGATATAAATATTCCTGAGACCCTGCTTCAATTCTTTTGGATATATACCCCGAGGTGAAATTTCTGGATTATAAAATAATCCCATTTTTAAATTTTTTGACAAACTGTCATATCATTTTCCACATCAACTGTATTTTGTTGGGTTGTCAGAAAAGTCCTAACACATTTTTGCATAGAAAGACCTAGAAAAACGCATGACTTTTCCAACAACCCAATACATTCCCACCAACAGTGCGCGAGGATTCCAATTTCCCCACATCCTTATCAGCACTGTTATCTTCAGTTTTAGGGTACGAGCCATCCTACTGGGTGTGAGGTGCTATTTCCTGTGGCTTTGACTTGCATTTCTGTTAGTGATATTGACCATCTTTTGGTATGCTTTTTGGCCATCTGCATATCATCTTTGGAGGAATGTTTAATCAACTCCTTTACTCATTTTAAAATCAAGATTTTAATTGTTGAATTGCAAGGGTTCTTTACATATTCTAGCTTCAAACAATTTTTTTTTTTTTCAGAGAAAGATTTCTGCTGTAGGGTACAAGCACTTGCTAGACAGAGAGAAAGCAGTCATCCCCAGGGGCGATGGCCACACAACAATCCCTTCTTCATTCTCCTCTCAGGATTTTTGGCATGCATACACACCCACCCAACATGTTTCAAACTGCTGGGAATGGGACTCAAACTATGGCTGGCCATGTGGGAGTCCAACGTCTTAACCACTGAGCCATATTCATGTGTACTCACCAGAGAGAGAGAGATAGAGAGAAATGAGGGGCAGTGAGAAATCACGCCAAGAGCAGATGGCCATGCCACAATCCCTTCTTCTCCATTGTCTTCTTGGTATTTTTGGCATGTATGCACAAGTATATATGCACCCAGTCCCCTGTATAGTCTAGATTTTAAACCCTGATCAGACACATGATTTGCAAATATTTCTTCCATCCCACTGGTTTCCTTTTTGCCTGTTAATTGTAACATGTGGTGCACAAAAGTTTTTCATTTGGATATGGAGAGAGACTCCATACTGAAATGGAGAAGCTCTTATATATTTAACCGTAAGCCTGTGCTTATTTTGTTCTCAAGGCCGAACTCCTAAGAGAAGTGACAGCTTGACAAAAGAGTGGTGTAAGTTAAGTCCCAAAAAGGAGTTGATTCGTAGGGACCCTATGGGGTGCTTCTGTTTGTTCCTTTAAGACTGCAGTGAGGTACGTGGATGGCCTGGCATTGGCGAGGGCAAAAATCGATCGCATCTCCTTTCTAAGGAGAGCCTACACACACCGCGGCCATTTTCCTGTCTGGTCTGGGACATAGCACGGCCTGACGATTTGAGTTGCCTCCCCCCATATTATCTGTGAGAGTTTTAAGATAAAGGACCAAGGCAAAGTCCATTTACTCCTTTTGGAAATAGAGTTAGATAAAACCTGCATCACGGGTTCACATACTTATCTTGACTTCTCTGCAGGATTCTTTGGCTTCAAGTAACAGAAATTCATTCTACCTTGAAGGGCTTTTTTTTTTTTTTTGTAAGGAAGCTGGGAAGTTTGCTTTCCGATGTCAATCTCCCAATTCCCCAGGTGAGAACATCGAGATGTTGCTTGGGCTATTTAAATCTTGGCGATGAGCAGGAAGTGAGGGAAGAAGAGGAGGCATCATTAGTGACCGACGACAGTTCCACAGAGAAAGGGCAAAGGACAGGGGAGGACAATGATTCACAAGTACCCAAGGCCACGTGGAAGCCAGATACACGTGCTGGGGCTGGAACTTGAATACCACCACTGACACAAGATCACGTCCTTAAATTACACGGCACTGGGTCTGTCGGTGCACGCCTGCCAAGAACCTTCTCCACTCTCAGCACCTACATAAATCCAAGAACGTTGACGCCATTGTTTTGCTCACCTGCGTTTACAGTATAAGGTTTATAGCCTCTCTCTGCCCCTTACCAGCTAGACCTGGACACCCAACAGAGGAGTATCTTATTGTCCTTTATGTCTCTGGCGTCTCTCATAGTATTAGGTATATAAAAGCACTCAATGAATGTGTATTGAATAACAATTTTAAATTTAATAATAGTTTCAAGTGTCTCAGCCGACAGAACTGACATTCTTGATTGCCCATGTGATAGGGGAACTCCTTCAGAGAAAACGCCATGATTTTTGCCCCTGTATTCCCAATGGTTCGCTTAAGGCTATGAATATAGGTGACGGACACTCCAGGATGTCTCCTGATCAAAAGAAGAAAGACATGAAACTGTGTCGCAGCCTAAGTGAAGAAAGGAAAGGGTCCACTTGCCAAAGAGAGCCATGTTTGAAACCTGCTAACCATGTTTCTGAAACCTGCTAACTGTGATGCAGGGGAGTTAGCATCGTCTTGATTTCCTCATCCATAAAATGGAGCCAAGACTCATCTATTACACAGCAATGTTTTCAAGATGAAGTCTGGGGAAATAAAATTTGTGAAGGAACTTTGAAAGTCAAGGCACGGAGGAGGCATTTTAAAAATGCAGAAATAAAAAAACAACAAACAATAAAAAGTCCTACTCATTGATTACCTGTGAATATGCCATTTGAAATATTCATTTTTTCCCAGATCTAAAACAAAAATAACACTTCCTGTCTCTGTGAAATGAGATCTGCTTGGAATTTTTTATGTGTGCATAGATTAAAATAATATGTGCACTGATTTCTTATGTGTGTATAGATTCCCTTGGTTAAGAAAACAAAATTTTAAAAGTTGAGCAAGTTTCCTAGTATTATTCCTTAATATTAATACCAGTATTAATATTATCCCATGTAATAGTATTCTCTAACATTATCTTCTTAAAAAAATCCAAAGCCAGTATCCAAAATGTTTATTTAAAAAACTGAAAATGCTGAGCCCTGTTGCAAACCAATTATCATTAGATTATCTGACATTTAGATTAATAAAACATCATCAGGCTGCTCAAATACATATTATAAATCATCTTCCAGACACTGGGACGGGCTGTGTCTCTGACAGCTGTTCCCACAGCCAGGAGTGGTGTCAGGCTTGGTGGGTTCCTCACCTTGCAAATTATGACTCATACAGACACCTTGAGAAATGCAATAATTAGAAGCAGTGCAGTCAGGCTGCAAAGCAGCAGGGCAGGGGGTCTCCTTCAAGACTCTCCTCATGCCTCCCAGAAAGGGCGAAGGGCATTCTATGACATTTGAGAGGACACTGACCAGGCTGAGGGGTTGTACCGCGAGATGGCTTCCTAGCCTGCAGACTTCCGTTTCTCCACTGCAGCCTCCAGGGGAGGATTGATTACTTTGCTCAAAAGGCAGAATCAGCAGATGTTACTGATACGGGATTCTATGAGACTGGAATCCTGTACTGTGGGTAGCATGTAAAGCTTTTTTTCTTTTCTTTCCTTTTTTTTTTTTTTTTTTTGCCAAAGCAGCATTTGTGCAGTCTTCAGAAATAAACTACAGTTCTCATTTTAATGGATTCAGCGTTGGGTCATGTGCAAGATCTGTTATTTCAAATGCACATTTACAGGCCACTGTTGAAAATAGCTGCCTTTACGATTCCTTGAGCTTCCAAATTGCTCCGGGGACAAGACTGTCGCCAGAGCTGCTCCTTTGACAGCATCTGTCTTCCCTGCTCAGCTGCAGATACCGAACCCCCACTGCAGACATCTTCTCTAGAGCAAGGATGGGAGGTTTGCCTCCTGTTTATCTCTGATGGTGAAAGGGGCTGAGCAAAAACACTGGACGTTATGGATAAGAGTGCAACAGTCAAAAAAGAAAGAAGCCAAGAAATAGTGCTTCGAACCTCTTCCCTTTGAACAGTGCCCACTAAGTGTCAGCCATCCCCTGGAGCTCATGAGCGCCATAGACTGGAGTCTGTGACGATCAGGAAACAGCGCCACCTGTGGGTAGGAGCTAGCCCTGCTCCTGTGCCCTGAGGTTTGTTACAGTGCTCAGAAAGCCATCACTTGTTTTTCTATGCAAAAATGTGTCATGACTTTCCCGCCGACCCGACAGTACACTGGCAGAGTGGTGGACACTCCTGTATCCGTCAGTCAGACTTTCCCTGACCACCACCTTCTCTGCATTCAGCAAAACGGATGCCTCCACTCCCTTTCTTGGCATTCTTCGCTCTTATCTTTAGGCTGGACCCTGACCCCGGACTTCCAGCTGCTGGGTCCTGTACTGAATGGCCCACTCATCCAGAAACGAATACCAACGTCACGCGGCACCTTCCGTTACGGTGCCCGGCTCATCAGGGCCCTCCCAAGTCGGTCGCACTAGCCAAGGCTAAGTCGAACTTCACCCCACACTGTTACTCCTCCCAGGGTCTCTTACAGCAGGGACCACGCTCCCAGGCTCCAGCTCCACCCAATCCCTCTCCGTTAGCTTCGGACGCTGAGGAAGCCACCTGCCGAGCTGCCAAGATGGCCAAAGACGCTCATTCAACAGGTACACCCCCAACCCCCATCACGGGCCAGGACCTGTGCCCGGCACCCAGTCCCTGAGGGAACAGGACTCCTGGCCCCCCTGTGTTCCCAGTGTGGACCAGGAGACACACGGGTGCATTTTTTCTGTGAAGGGATTTCAATGCTTCTTCTGCTAGGGCTGAGCCCAAGGTCTGACAGAAGCACGCTGGAGCCTCCCTGGCAGCGCTGGCTCCCCAGGAGGCAGCCTGCGCAGACAGGCAAGGCAGGGGCGTGAATGGACAAAAACGTTTTTGAAGTACTATGAATATATTTCTTACACAGACTATTGCATGATGGGGAAAATGAGAACTTTCTGGACTTCCTTGCACAGATTCTTGTAAGGCCTTGTTGTAATTTGAATTATATACGGACCAAGGAGTTAAGAGAGTTCTCGCTAGACCTCTGAGGCTCCGATCTCTGAGGGTTCATGAAGAGCTTCCCCAACTTTGTGGAGCCACTTAGAGGAAGGAGGGAGTTCTCTCTGCTTTATATTCCTCTTCTGTTTCGTGTCTGTCTTGTCTAACAAAAAACCATAAGCTGGTTGGGGACAAGTCTGTGTGTCTCTGGGTGCAGTTAAGGACAATGAGTAATATATTGTCTCACCAAATAAATAACCTCCCTTCCTGCTACCTTGGGAGGGCCATCTGCTGCTGCTGCTGGAGGCCAGCTCCACATCTCCGGGAGAATGCCACGGCCCTCAGCCCTACTCCACGCACTACAGACACGACCCGTCACCAGAAAGCGGAGACGCCGGCGCTGCCCATGCAACCTGAATTGGAACCATAAGAAGAGAAGCTTGAGATGGCAAATAAAACAAGAAAAATCTCATGGAGTGGCTGCTCCCAAATAGATCGTCAGAGTTGCACTGCACCCTGAGATTCTAAGGCGGACCGTGCTTCCTGGGATGGGATGTTAAAGTGGTCCCTCTCAGGGCCAGCAGGTGGCAGGGTGGTTAGAGCACTGGATCCTCACATGGCTGACCATGGTTCAAGTCCTGGATCTGGTGGCCTGAAAAAGTACCCATGGTGTGTGTGCATGCATGTCCCACACCCTGAGAGGAGAATAAAGGAGAAGGGAATCATCCCCCCCTGGAGGGGGATGATTTCCCTCTGTCTCTCTCTGGAAAGGCATAGACCTAATAACAAAAACCTTAAGAAAAAAAAAAAAAGTGGTCCCTCTCTAACCCGTTCTCTCTAGCTGTGCCCCTGAGATGACTTTCAAAGCACCCCTTTGTCTCAACTGCACTACGTCCCCCGTACCATGCAGAACCTTCGGTGGACAGTTTCTATTTGCAGGACTGGCCCCTCTCCACACTCCCCTTCTCTGCACCCGCAGGATGGTTCATCGTTTCTGCCTCCCCGTCACATGGGGCAGAAAGTCTTACCCCTTCCTGGTCGCTGTCTCCCACCAAGCTCAGCACGAGGTGCAGAGTGGGTGCTTAATACAATTTGTCGAATCAAATGAAGCCGCGTGAATCACAAAGAGGATTTCTGAAGATTTAAGTCCAGGATTTAAATACATCAGAAAGGTTTCCTTGGGGTTAACACAACTGAGCAGTTTGACCAGCAGAAATCTGCCGTCATGAACCTGTCCAGCAGAACCAAGGCAGGATTATTAAGTGCATGAGTTTGGGGAGCTTTGGAAGGAAAATGGAAGTGTCATATTTGCTGGCCGTGCTCATGAATTATGGGTGCATGTCTGCTCTGAGCAAATGGCAGAAATTCTTCACATGTAAAGGGGTTTAAAGGGGCTGTTCGAGGGGTTTCCACCTGGGCCGCTGTGCAGCGAGCACCCACATCCCCAGAGGTACACCACCGTCCTTTCCCTCGGATAATACAAAAGACTGGGTATTCTAAAGCGAAGGGAGGAGCATCTGAGAGCCAAAAGGCAGCCTCCAACGGAGTGGCCCACATGACGCGGACACCGTGCACTGGCAGAGTAGCTAAAGGTCGGCAGCTGAGGCACCCCTCAGGGTGGCACGCAGGGGACATGGTCTCTGATGTCCAGGAGCTTCGAGTGTAGCTGGAGACAACAGGCAGTACTGTGTGGTCATCGCTGTACAGGGTCAGAGGCAAGAACAAGCGCAGGGGGGGTGGGGTCAGTGGAACTTGAGTGGAGTCTGA
>NW_006159539.1:2868291-2869244 GCF_000334495.1 Tupaia belangeri chinensis | reverse complement strand
TCTCCTCTCGGGATCTTGGGCACGCACGCACACGCGCCCGGCGTGAGTTTTAAGCCACCGGGTCCAGGACTCGAACTGCAGTTGACTACGTGGGAGTCCAGCGACATAGCCATTACGCTAACTGCTGGTTCCCAAGCCCCGAGTGCATCTTGAGAGGACGAAATTATGCAACGGATAGAGTCAAGGATGACTAACTAGCCGGCGAGGCCTCTTGCGGGAGGGAACCACATGGAGTGTTTTGAGTAGCTGCAGTCCGAGACTTGGGAACCTTGGCTGTCAAGCTAAGGAACGTGAGCGTTGGTTTCACTCAGAATGGTAGAGGGTCTTAGGTATAAAGGAGGCTCGCTCTGCGTGCATTCATTACCCTACTTAGGCATAGGACATGTACATTCACTGAAGAGAGAGACAGAACGGGTGAAGAGTGAGAAAGCACCCCCGAGGGGGATGACCACACTACAATCCCTTCTCCTCCATTCCCCTGGTGGATTTTGGGCATGCATGCACATGTAACCAGTGTGTTTTTCAAGCCACCAGGTCTGGGACTCCAACTGCACAGCCGGCCAGGTAGGATCCAGCCACCTTAACCACTGCCACCTTGCTGGCCCTTGCTCTGCATTTTATAAAGATCATGATGACACAAGTATGGCAAATGCATTTGATAAGGTTGAGTCTGGAGTCAGGAAGATCACGCAGGAAATGACCGTATTTGTTCAGGTGAGGGGAAAAAAAAAAACAAACAAAAAAACAAACCACCATAGACTAATGCATTAATCCAGGGAAGAGTGGAGAAAAGAAAATTGAAAACTACTTATCAGATTAAATTAGTGAGGCTGCTGATTAGATTAGACGCAGAGGGGAGGAAGACACGCATAAAAGAACTGGGACGAGGTTGCAGGGCTTCTCGTTTCAGTTCGCTTTTTCTATTTTCTCATCATGGTGACTGCTTAATGATG
>NW_006159539.1:2867189-2868266 GCF_000334495.1 Tupaia belangeri chinensis | reverse complement strand
AGCCCAGTTCATCTAATTTAGTCTTTTGTATCTAAATGATGAAGATTTGAACAAAGTTCTCAAGAAATCCGAATCTCTAACTAGATCTTCCGTTTTCTTTGACTGGTCTGCTCGTTGAATGAAGAAAGAATTCTCCTGGGAAGATCAAGGTCCCTTTGCTCTCCTTCTTTCTCCCCCATCATAGGAAACGTACGCTCATTGGAGAGAAATCGTGAGAAAGTGAGAAATCACCCCCTGGGGGATGGCCACCCTGCAATTCCTTCTCTTCTGGGCTCCTCTTCTCAGGATTTGGGCACGTACATACATGTGCCCAGCGTGATTCTCAAGCCACGGAGTCTGGGACTCAAATTGTGGTCAGCCACGTGGAAATCCAAAAGCTTAACCACCACGCCACCTGCTGGCCCTTCAGCATTTCTCTCTCTCTCTCTCTTTCTTTCTTTTTAAGTTATTAAAGAATTATTTTATTTAACTATACTTATTTAATTTGACCACAGAGGAACAGAGTGGAGGGAGAGAGAGATGGAAGGAGAGAAAGAGAAAAATAAAAAAGAGAAAAAAAGAAAGAGGGAGGGAAGGAAAGTGAGAAAGCAAGCTTCCAGGTCCAGGGCTCAAACCATGGTTGGCCATGTGGGAGTCCCTTAACCACCACGCCACCTGCTGCCCCCACCACATTTCTTAATAGACAATATCTACTGAACGCTTAGTGTGTGCCAGGCAACGTGCTGAACTGTCCAAGTGCCTTGGGGAACAGGCATTAAGTATTGAACTGGCCTTCAAGATGTCCCACAACTGGAGGAGAGGTGACCTTTCTAAAAGTTTGTATTTTACACACACTAGCATACTAACATTCAATCCAATAATGTTAAATGTTGTTCCCAATTTAGAGATGAAGTAACAATCAGAAAAATGACACAACTTGCTTAAGGGCACATGCGCAGTAACATGGACGGCATTTGTTTTTTTTTTCCTTTGGAAAGGTTTTTGCTATAGGGCACGTGCGCTCGCCAGACAGACAGACAGACAGACAGAAAGCGAGAAATCACCCCCCAGGGGGGATGGCCATGCCACAATCCCTTC
>NW_006159539.1:2859678-2866602 GCF_000334495.1 Tupaia belangeri chinensis | reverse complement strand
CGTAAGTATGGCACCAGGAATGGAGACTGGCTTAGAGCCCAGTTCATCTAATTTAGTCTTTTGTATCTAAATGATGAAGATTTGAACAAAGTTCTCAAGAAATCCGAATCTCTAACTAGATCTTCCGTTTTCTTTGACTGGTCTGCTCGTTGAATGAAGAAAGAATTCTCCTGGGAAGATCAAGGTCCCTTTGCTCTCCTTCTTTCTCCCCCATCATAGGAAACGTACGCTCATTGGAGAGAAATCGTGAGAAAGTGAGAAATCACCCCCTGGGGGATGGCCACCCTGCAATTCCTTCTCCTCTGGGCTCCTCTTCTCAGGATTTGGGCACGTACATACATGTGCCCAGCGTGATTCTCAAGCCACGGAGTCTGGGACTCAAATTGTGGTCAGCCACGTGGAAATCCAAAAGCTTAACCACCACGCCACCTGCTGGCCCTTCAGCATTTCTCTCTCTCTCTCTCTTTCTTTCTTTTTAAGTTATTAAAGAATTATTTTATTTAACTATACTTATTTAATTTGACCACAGAGGAACAGAGTGGAGGGAGAGAGAGATGGAAGGAGAGAAAGAGAAAAATAAAAAAGAGAAAAAAAGAAAGAGGGAGGGAAGGAAAGTGAGAAAGCAAGCTTCCAGGTCCAGGGCTCAAACCATGGTTGGCCATGTGGGAGTCCCTTAACCACCACGCCACCTGCTGCCCCCACCGCCACGCCACCTGCTGCCCCCACCACATTTCTTAATAGACAATATCTACTGAACGCTTAGTGTGTGCCAGGCAATGTGCTGAACTGTGCAAGTGCCTTGGGGAACAGGCATTAAGTATTGAACTGGCCTTCAAGATGTCCCACAACTGGAGGAGAGGTGACCTTTCTAAAAGTTTGTATTTTACACACACTAGCATACTAACATTCAATCCAATAATGTTAAATGTTGTTCCCAATTTAGAGATGAAGTAACAATCAGAAAAATGACACAACTTGCTTAAGGGCACATGCGCAGTAACATGGACGGCATTTGTTTTTTTTTTCCTTTGGAAAGGTTTTTGCTATAGGGCACGTGCGCTCGCCAGACAGACAGACAGACAGACAGAAAGCGAGAAATCACCCCCCAGGGGGGATGGCCATGCCACAATCCCTTCTCCTCCGTTCTTCTCTCGGGATCTTGGGCACTCACGCACACGCGCCCAGCGTGAGTTTTAAACTACCGGGTCCGGGACACGAACCAAAGTCGACTTCATGGGAGTCCAGTGACATAGCCATTACGCTAACTGCTGGTCCCAAGATGGACGGCATTTTAACCCATGTGAGTTGGAAACAGAAGTGGTTCTCCTACCCACCATACTGTCCTGCCCTCATTTATAACACCCATTGTGTCTTCTTTTCCAAGCCTCCTATGACAAGGCTTCCTGTCATCACTAGAGAGAAACGTAAGGAAATGAAGCACTGTTGAGTGCCTCCTATGTATCAGACACTGTGCATTTGCAAGTACTAGCTCGTTTCTAGAGCTCAGAAATCCCTCTTATCATTAACTTTGATCTCCTTAGAAGTGAGCTAGGCTCCAGAAAAAACTCCAGATGGGTCTATGGATCAGCAATTTCACTCAATTTATAGCTAAGACGACTCATAGAACTATTTCTGCCACTCTGATGCTCAGAAAATTACACTGGTTCCCTCTTGAAAGTAATCAATAGTCAAGCTCCTAATCCAGTTCTCAAGGCCCAAGACCTGTGTATCATTTCTCCAGTGTTTAGTGCATACTGTAAGCCCCTGCAGCCCAAATAAACGTGTCCCTTCTGACCTGCATATATTCATATCCCCACGACATTATCTCATCCCTCAATGGGGACAACTCTGAGGTGTGTTCCTTACCATCTCCCAGAGGTCCCAGCAGTTCTGAGCCGAGACCTCCTGCAGTGGTGACCTGTTCAGGGCCACACGACCTTCCTTTCCCTTTTTCAGTCCTGCAACCTCCTACCCCTGTTTCTGGGACCATCTCCTGAATGAACTACTTAGACTCTCATCCTTGTCACTAGATAAGCTTCTGGGAGAACCCGACCTAAGACACTTACTCCAGCTACTCTCTGGCCCACACAAGTCCCACAGAGTTTACTCACAAGAGCCACGTATGGAAATTGTATAAAAGTGGGCTCCTCAAAGTCGGAAGAGGCCACGTTCTGTGTGAGTCCATTCGCACGACGCTTTGGTTTATGACTTCCCCCAAGATTCACAGCTGAGATGTGATTGCGAAGGTATTAAGACAAAACTTCCTATCTTCAGGGTGGCAAAAGATGGGCCCTTCGAGGCTAAGTGACTAGGGTGGGACCCCTGTAGTTGACTGCTGGTGGTTTTTGTAAGTAGAGAGCCCAAGTAAGCAGACCCTTGTGGAATACAAACCACGCCCTTCTGCCCTCCGCCATGCTGTGATGCAGACAGGGGACCCTCACTAGTTGTGACCCTGGACCTTGGGGCTGAATAAGCTTCTATGCTTCACTCCCCAGGGTCAGGTATTTTCTGTTACCAGCAACACAGTGCACTAAGACAAATGAAATATCCAGAATACGTAAGTCCATAGGGACAGAGGACAGATGGGAAGTTTTGGGGGCTGAAGAGAAGCAGGAACGGGGGGGACTGCTTAATGGATACGGAGTTTCTGTGATGAAAAAGCTCTGTAAATAATAGTAACAGTCACACAGATTGTGACTACGTAACACTGTTGAATGTACACATTAAAATGGTTAAAATGCTAAATTTCATGTTACATGGATTTTACCATAACTTTAAAAAAAGGGGACCAGCACATGGCATAGCAGTTACATTGCTGGGCTCTCACATGGCTGGCCATGGTTCAAGTCCCAGACTCGGTGGCTTGAAACTCATGCTGGGTGTGTGTGTGCATACCCGAGATCCCAGGAGGAGAATGGAGGAGAAGGGACTGTGGTGTGGTCATCCCCCCTAGGGGAGGGGTAATTTCTCACTTTCTCTCTCATTGTCTCTGTCTCTCTCTTAGTCAAAAACCTCTCAACAGAAACAAACAGTAAGTGCCAAGTGGCAGATTCTCTCTACAGTCCAAGTACGTAAGGACTCTCTACATTTACTGTAGTTTCCTCTAAGAAATCCCCCACAATGACCCTGGCCACTCCCTCTGTCCCCCAGCCGTGGTTTGGCTGCCTTGTCTCACTCGCACTGGTGAGCACAGGGTGCACCTGCTGATTCTGTGGTCACCCACGTGCAAGCTGAGGAGTCCAGCTGTCTGCCTGCACCATGCCCAGAACCAGTCACTCGGAGCTGCGGCCACAGAAGCCTATGGCCCGCCAACAGATGGGACTTCCCTCCCCGAGGGTCAATTTGGAAGCTAATGATACCCATATGGACGGTGCTTGAACCGAAAGTGTGCAGCTGTTGAGGCTGCCAGAGCCAGATGTTCGGCTGATGATCTTGGGCTGAAGACGATCTTGTCGGAAGTGGTGTTCGCAGGAGACTCCTGCTGAGAGTACTGTTCTGTCTTAGCAAATGGTTCTCTCTCATGGAGCCTGAAATAGAGGGCCCGAGTTTCAGGGACTTGGGAACAGAGAGAAAAGCTGTGGTTTTGAGGAGCTGAGGTCACCCACTGGTAGGTGTGTGCTTGGGAAGTGTTTTGTTTGATGCTCACAGTACTTCCTTTCTAAATTAATTGCCATCATTCACAAGTTGCTCACTCAGGCACATCCTACAACTCATACCTGGCTAGCTTTAGCTATTTCTTATCACCTGCCTGGCCGGAGCATGGATTCACATTGGTTTTTCTCAATTTAACGACTCAGGCATGACAGGAGTAAGTGGATTCACCGGAGCGGCTGATCCTGTGGAGGTGGCAGAATAACCATGCCTCTTCTTTGTCTCTCTAGAACAAAGCTGCCACTCAAAGCATGCAACGACTCCTTCACCCAAAGGAGTTTGAAACCCTCTGCCATTGCCATCGGGCGTGAAGAAGGCAGCCATGCTAGAGAGCCCAGAGCCCCAGGGCACACTCAGGCTTCTGAGATCCCCACCACGGCTGTCAACAGTCATCTGTTGGAAGGAAGCAGAAACTTTCTACATCTCAGCTCTACAGTCTTGTCCTTCCAGATGGTTCTTCGAATAAAGGCATGCAGCATGCTCTAATACTTTGCCAAATTCCAGGTCCTTCTCCTCCACCCCACATTTCCCAGCCTTTACACTTCGGTGAGGTCGTGTGGCTGAGTTCTAGCCAGCTGGCAGAAGCGAGCATTTCCCATGCATCATTCTCCACGTTTTCTCCTCCACCTCCTGTCCATGGGTCGAATGGAGAGGAGCAAACGTGTGTGTCCTTTACCAGGAAAAAGATCTCTGGGGAACCTTCGCTAGTACATAAAGAAACCACTCTCTCTAATCGATGAGCTCTGGGTCTGTGGTCTGGTTGGATCTGACACTGCATGACAAACTATGACTTCTCATCCCCACAACTGAGATCAACCTTCTGCTGCTAAGATCTTGGGCTTTGCTGTTGCTCATCAAGGCAAATCATACTTAATCAGCTGCCTCTGTCTCTTACCCTTCAGGACACAGTGATCCCATCGGGTCAAGATGCTGCTCCTCTGCTCTGATAGCCATCACAGACATTGCATCCTCCTTGCCTCTGGTAAGTGCCACAACTTGGCCCTGCCACTCGGGAACCTTAGCATCTCCACTGACACCAAGGAGCCAGCACTGCGGCAGCTGGTCATCGTTGACTGCTTACCCTGCTGGGAGTACGGCCCCACTGAGGGCCTCCAACACTCTGTGGCCCACGCCGAAGTGTATCTTTCTTAGTTTAATGGGCTCAATGAATGGGTTTGCTGACCTCGGAGCCTCTCAAGAAACATTGTCAGGGACCAGCAGGTGGTGTCATGATTATGTCACTGGACTCCCCCATAGTCGACCATGGTTCGAGTCCTGGACCTGGTGGCTTCAAACTCACACCAGGACCATGTGCGTGCACGCCTAAAATCCCAAGAGGAGAATAGACAAGAAGGAACTGCAGCATGACCATCCCCACCAGGGCAGTGATTTCTCACTTTCTGTCTGTTTCTCACTGGGGAGTGTACATACATAATAACAAAAGTCTCTCAAAACAAAACAAAACAAAACACAGTGACGTGGTAGGTCCTTTACTTTATATAATGACTCTGTCCTAATATCCCCATTGTTCTGGTCCTTGTAGTCCTTTCCTCGATATTTTGTGCCTAGTTTAGGACAGGTCATTGCTGTGTCAGGTTTCAAGGACACACCCCAGCAGCAATTTGGACCACTCTACTTGTCCTTTCTAGGACATAAATCCTGTGCCATGGGAGAGAGCCCCCATGTCAGTAAATTCTCAGTTCAGTCAGCATATACCCAAGCCCAACAATGATTAAATTAGTGGGTCAAAACAAAACAAACCTGGGATCAGCAGCTGGCGTAATGGCTATGTCATTAAACTCCCATGTAGCCAACTGCAGTTCAAGTCCCGGACCCAGTGGCTTAAACTCATGCCAAGCATGTGTGCATGCGTGCCCAAGATCCTGAGGGGAGAGTAGGAGAAGGCATTGAGGCATGGCCATCCCTCTGGGGGGTGATTTCTTGCTTTCTGTCTCTCTGTCCTTCTGACAAGCGCACGCGTCGTATAGCAAAAATAAATAAACAAACCTCTTCCCCCCTAAAAAAAACCCCACAAAAACTTATTTTTGTGTGCCTGTTACTGCATGAAAAAGCAGTGCCATAGAAGAGACACTCAACAACCAAGTGGAAGGGGTGCTCATTAAATCAAGGTCAGCCAGAGACTCTCATTGGCCTCTGAAAGGCTTGGGCAAAAGGAGTGGGAATGGAGGGGCATGCTGGTAAGGAGACCAGGAATTCATGCGGAGCCCTGTCCTACCAAAGCCACCTAGCTAGTGCTGCCACTGCATGTCTGTCCTGCCAGCCACAGAAATACTGATATCATCGGCCACTTGGCAGGAAGTTAATTACATGGAACCCCTTCCATCTTGGGGGTAGGGGGAGAACTATTCATCCCATTCTGGATATGGGTTTGCCTTCTCTGCTCACGTTGATTCAGTTAGCACCGCCATTTAAGGGCCTAACAAATTACTTTTTCATGGGTATGGATTTATCAAAGGTCCAGAGACCTTGTTTTGGACAAGGAAATGAGACAGCAGACTCATAGTCATGGGACCCATGGTCTTGTGTTATCATCTCAAAGCAGAAGGCTTAGGAAACGTTGGTAGGGGTGAGTGAAAGCTTGGCTAAGGGACCACCCCCAGTAGGCTGGAGTGCCGCCCTCTGAGGAGGAGCACTACCCCCCGAGGAGGAGCACTGCCCCCCGAAGAGAAGCACGTGCGAAGAACCAGCAGCCGAGATATCATGCTGAGTGGTCGATAGCTACAACACACGGACCGGGGTCCGGGACACAGATGCACGTTTCTGGGGCTGCAGCCTGACTGAGCTAGGAGAAGTATGCTTTATTAGTGAAGTTGGGTCGAATATGAGAGTAGGGGACGGCCGCCCACATGCTGTGAAGTTGCCAGCTTGGAATTCCATCTCACAGGTTTGATCGTGGAGCTCACGGACTGCACTGCTCTGCAGCCATCGTGGTAAACAGCAGCATGAACACTCGGTGCCTTCTGCTTGCTTCGGTGAGTTGACTTTATCAGGCAGCTAATGGTTAGGCACCAAAAGCTACTGCGTCACTGGGAAAGTCATGATGCATATGTTTGCATAGTAAAACAGAGAAAAATACATCTTTCCCGATGACCTACTCATTCGGGTCAATAAAGATTATCCTCCCAATGTGCCCAAAGTCACACAAAAAAAGTTCTCTGAAAATATCCCAGTACAGCTAAAGTATCCTAATAGCTAATCTGGAGTTTATAAATGAGACCCACCAACAGCTCCCCCCCCCCCAAAAAAAAAAAG
>NW_006159539.1:2859163-2859666 GCF_000334495.1 Tupaia belangeri chinensis | reverse complement strand
CCCCCCCCAAAAAAAAAAAGGCTCAGAGGAAATTCATCAAACTCTCCATCAGCTTGGCCAGTGATGTTTGCCAACTTTTCATTTATTTCTTCACTTTTAAATGGCAACAAGCCTATCTCTGAGCTCCTAGAGATGTGGAATAACTAATAAGCAAGCATTTATGAAGCCACTGACTCAGGCTGAAGGGCTTGCTGACCGTGAGCGAGTGAGAATCCATAAATCCTATCTCCATCGTCCCATCCATCTCGGCTTCTCTCTGTCCACTTACTTACCATCACTTATTTTTAATCAGGAAATAAGTTACCACAGCTCAGAGGATTTTTTTAAAGATCTCTTTAAAAATGTGACTGAAAGAGATCAGGTATAGGCTATGAAAAATGCACTTACTGCCAGCAAACAAGGTATCCAAATGACTCAAGCCCAAGCTATTTTTCACGTATCCTTGGCTCCTGCTACTGGCTACCTGTATTCACTCAAGGCATTCGAGAGCAAATTGATTATAC
>NW_006159539.1:2852158-2858918 GCF_000334495.1 Tupaia belangeri chinensis | reverse complement strand
AAGGCCTCGAATACTGTCGCAGTCAGCCTCTTGAGCCAAACAAGAGAGGGAAAATACAAAGAAATAAACTAAAAAATAAATTCAATGGGAAGACAGAACTCCTAAGTTTGGCTATATGGCCATCCACACACGTAGCAACATGTACGTCTTTTTGCATGGCTGTTCTGGGTGACTTGACCCATTGTGGACACCCCAGAGAAGGGCCTCGATGTCGAATCTACCTGGGTTAGTGCTTGGTGTTAGGCAGGCATGCCATCAGTCATTGTTCACAAGTGGAATTGCTTCAAAGGAAGCAGCAGGTAAAACTGGATCTTTACCTGGCACTGACGTATTTCCAAATAGCGATTTTGTACTAATCCTTAGCATTTCTCTCAGTTTAAAAACGTAACAGGCCCCTCTACCTCACCTGCTACCCCAGAAATCTGTCATTAAGCTTCTAATTGCTTAGGTAGTCACTGAGAAGGGCAGAAAAGGCAGAGAGGAGGTCAAGCTTTGAAGACCCTGAGGAGTTTCAGCCTTATTCTGGAGCCCCTGAGGAACTTCCGGGACATTTGGAATTCGAAGTGAACATGGTGGGGTTTGCCATGAATGAAAATTATACCAGTGATGACATAGAGGAAGGTTTAGAGGAGAAGCTGGATACAAGGACACAGGTGAGAAGGGACCCTGGCTGAAGTTAGGTTGGCAGAGCGGAGGAAGTGGTGAGGGATATGGCCGAGGGACCAGCAGAGCTGATGAGTGTGTGGATGTGGCAGACAATGAAGGTGGGAACTAGACTGAGGAGAAAAAGTGGCACACGCCAGGAAGAGGCAGGAGGGAACCAATGGGAAAATCAACTTTTGCTTAAGGACAACCTCAATCAAAACATTGCAATCTCCCATAGTATAAAATTAAACTACTGGGCCAGTCCCATGGCTTGGTGATGAAGGAAGCCAGATCTCACATGACTAACTGTGGTCTGCAAAGCCCAGGTGGCTCAAAAATCACACCAGGCACATGCGTGTGCATGCCCAACATCCCGACAAGATGCAGTAATGGGGGAGGGGTTGTGGCATGACCACGCTCATCAGAGGGGAGCTCTCTCCCACCCTCTGTCTTTCTGGCAAGTGCAGGCACTCTGGCAACTAAATAATTTACAAATTAAAAATTAAACCTCTATCAGTACTTTATTTTTTTCTTTTTTTGGAGAGGTTTTTGCTATAGGGTGCGTGTGCTCGCCAGACAGACAGAGACAGAGAGATAGAAAGCGAGAAATCACCTCCCAGGGGGGATGGCCACGCCACAATCCCTTCTGCTCTATTCGCCTCTCGGGATCTTGGGCACACACGCACACGCGCCCGGCGTGAGTTTAAGTCACCGGGTCCGGGACTTGAACCGCGGTCGACTACATGGGAGTCCAGCAACATAGCCATTACGCTAACTGCTGGTCCCCTATCAGTACTTTAAATCAAGAGCACATGTTAAATTGTATCACATGCCTAAGGAAGCACAAAAACAGGTAGAAGCAGCAAACTGCAACTGCATAACCCAGTTTGACCCACTGACCCCTTGCAGACTGATCTGAGTGTTTAGACACCACGATCTCAGCTGACCAGAGCCACAGAGCAGGAGTCCTCCATGGAACACTTTGGTCCATAAGAGAACTTCTTTTTTTTTTTTTTTAAGATTTTATTTAACTTTATTTATTTATTTTAATTTGACCAGGGGGAGGGGAGTGGGGGGGGAGAAAGCGAGCGAGCGCGAGTGAGCAAAAAATCAAACCACTAGGTCCGGGACTGGAACTGTGATCAGCTATGTGGGAATCCAGTGCCTTTAATCACCATGCTACTTGCCAGCCACAATCCATAAGAGAACTTTTTTTTTTTTTTTTTGAGAGGTTTTTGCTATAGGGCATGTGCACTCGCTGGAGAGACGGAGAGACAGAAAGCAAGAAATCACCCCCCAGGGGGATAGCCACACTGCAATCCCTTCTCCTTCATTCTCCTCTGGGGATTTTGGGCAAGCACACACATGCACCCGGCGTGAGTTTAAGCCACCGGGTCCGGGACTTGAACCGTGGTTGACTACATGGGAGTCCAGCGACATAGCCATTATGTTGGTGGTCCCTCTGTAAGAGAACTTTTAACAGCACAAGAAATCTTCTATCAATGACATGTTTTATATGGCAGTTTGTGACATATCTTGTAGGTATTTCAAAGAGCAGTGTGAAAAAAGAGAAAAACGAATACTCCTTTTTTTAAGGGAGATTTTTGTTATATAGTGCGTGTACTTGCCAGAGAGATGGAGAGAGAGGAAAAGTGAGAAAACACTCCCCGGGGAGAACAGCCACTCCACAATCCCTGCTCTTCCATTCTCGTCTCAGAATCCTGGGGACACACTTGTGCCCAACATGGGTTTAATCCGCCGGTCCAGGACTTGAACCATGGTCGACTCTGTGGGAGTCTAGTGACATAACCATTACACCATCTGCTGGCCCCCTAATACTCACTTTATCTTACAATGTTAACTCATTTATTTTCACACAGACTCCAGCATAGAATTAAATTATAATTCTAACTGAATTTCTCCGAAAATAGTTAAGCACGCATATTTAAGAATTTATTGAATTTTCAATTTTCATCCTACCACTCTGAAATTCTATCTTTATCATGCATGAAATTTGATGTAATCAGTCGATGCCTATATTCTCTATCATGACATGCTATTTTAATCATTCTAGCCTTAAATAGAATGCTGAGGGAAAAAGAAACTTCTCATGACTCTGAGTAAATATGAGGAATCTGAATCTCTCTCTTAGATACAGCGATCAGCTTCTAAATTAAATAGTGCTTGCCAACAGCTTGAGGGTTAACATTTTTGAAAACGTATTTTAAAGTGAACACGTTTCTCCAGTAGCGTCTATAGCAACCAATTTTCACTGACTTAGTAACAGTATTTTCTTGAAAAAATAGTGAGTACTCCTACTGCCAATAAATTTAATATCTTATTTCCCTGATAAGTACTGAATCTCCTCCGTTAGTTGGTTTCAATACCCTTAAATGTTTTTTTTCAAGAATTTATTTGGGCTGACAGGTGGTGTGATGCCTAAGGTGCTAGACTACCACATGGCTGACCACAGTTCAAGTCCTGGACCTGGAGGCTTGCCTTCTCAATTTCTCTAGTGAAATTAAAAATAAATAAATAAATAAAATTAAATAAATTTTTAAAAAGATTTTTTTTTAATTAATTAATTTTTAATTTGACCAGGCAGAGAAAGAGAGGGAAAGTGAGAAAGCAAATCACCAGGCCCAGGACTTGAATTGGATCAGTCCTGTAGGAGTCTAGTACCTTTAACCACCATGCCACCTGCCAGCCCCTGGTTTTAATACTTTTGAAATACTGTTTCGAGGGATCAGCAGATGGCATGATGGCTACATCACTGGACTCCCATGTAGCCAATTGCAAATTGAGTCCCAGACCTGGCAGATTAAAACTCGCGCTAGGCATGTTGTGCATGCATACCAAAAATCCTGAGAGGAGAACGGAGAAGAGATGATGGCATGTCATCCTCCTGGGGTGTGATTTCTTATTTTCTGCCTGTCTCTCCAGCAAGTACATATGCCCTATAGCAAAAATCTCTCAAAAAAAAAAAAAAAAAAAAAAGAAAAAAAAAAAAAGAAAGAAGAGAAAAGAAATACTATTTCGATAACTGAATAAATTAAACAGTATAAAATTAATAATGTTTAAATTATACTGATTTGAATAAAATTCATCAGTAACCTCCTAATTTTAAGGGTGCATTATATTAAAACTGAAAAAATAAGAGAGGGAGAAAGAGAAAGAGAGAGAGAGAGAGAGAGAGAGAGAGAGAGAGAGAGAGAGAAAGAAAGAGAGAAGAAAGAAAGAAAGAAAGAAAGAAAGAAAGAGAAAGAAAGAAAGAAAGAAAAGGGATTATACAAACTTAAACTTTGCCTTGAGAGGTTACAGTGAATAAATCACTTGTTCATATTCCTACTCCATTAAATGTTTCATCAGCTCGCCCAGCTGCTATGATACACCAGTGAGCCAAGTGTCTGGAGGTCATGTGGCTGGCGTGGTTTGCATCCAAAGTCGGTCTGAGCACATACCAGGCGTATGGATGGAACCCAGGACCCTGAGAAGGTAGAGGGCTGGGCAGAGGGGACCATAGTGTGACAAAGCCCTGTTGAGGGTATTTCTCTCTCTCTGTATGTGCCTATGTGCTCCCTACAATAAAATAATAATAACAACATGTAATAAACTAATACCTAACACTTCCTTTTCTAAAAGCTCAAACACAGCATGGTCTATTCTGGATTTGTTCATTTTATTTTCAACAAGTTTACTTCGAAGACAATGCTTTATGTCCCTCACATTTCTCAAATGCCTTTCAAGCAGAGCTAAAGACTTTTTGTTTCAGAAAAATCTTATCAAGGATAGAAGATAGAATGTCTCTTTTGAGAAAAAAGATTAAGTTTGGTTATGTTCAATATAGACTTTCTTTCTCTCTCTTTGGGGTAGAACAAAGGCAGGTTGTTGTTGTTGTTTTTTTAACTATTAAGAAAGGTCTAGGTTCCTTAAGTTCAGGGTTCCTTGGGCATGATATAAACCTACTATGTGCACAGCAGACACATGGGCCCCTCATGTCGCTCCTGTGGGACTGGGGGGCAAGGAGAACTAATGCAAACATCGAGTTCATGCTGTTTGCTGTGCTGTGAATAAGATCTTTGTTTCTGACCCAGGAATCTTCTATCTTCTGCCATAATCTCTGAACAAGACCAACTTTTCTCCTCACACACTGATCAGACGGTCTGCTGCTACAGGCATCATCTTCAACACAGTCTCACCTCTTCTGAAAACAAGAGACCCATTTTTTTTTTTTAAGAGAGATTTTTTACTATAGGGCACATGTGCTCACCAGAGAGACAGAGAAACAGAAAGCAAGAAATCACCCCCTGTGGGAGGAATAGCCATGCTGCAATCCCTTCTCCTCCATTCTTCTCTTGGGATCTTGGGCACGCACGCACATGCACCCGGCGTGAGGTTTAAGCCACCGGGTCCGGAACGCGAACCACGGTGTCCAACCGGGAGTCCAGCGACATAGCCATTACACTAACTGCTGGTTCCCTCTCTATAAGCTTTTGTAAAGCATCAATGATTTCATCATTCTTCTACTCAAACTTCACCTACCTTTGATGTTTTGTTCTCATCTCAATTTTAACGGAATTCATATTACTCTGATGGGGCTTTTTTTCAAATTCAAGTTTTAACTTCCTTAGCACCTAGGCCTAGATCCTGCTTAGTTACAGTATAATGAGCCAGCATAAGTTAATTTTAGAACCAAATTTTGAAATCCATGCATGCTTTGTTCATAAGATACATTTTCCATGAACTTTATGAAGAATGTCCCCTTCACATTCTACTGTTTAAAGGATACTTCTCGAGCCACTTCTGTGAGCCAGATGCAGTTGGTTTACAAGCTCTAATAATTGAGATTATACAGCCCTAAGGAGTTCTAAACTGGGACCATCAGGGTTAATTAGGGCATGTTTAGCTAGTAACAAAACAAAGAAAGCTTCCAGTCAGCAGGTAGGAAAACGTGCCTAAATAATGCCTTTGTCTTGTTCTAAAACACTGAAAACTCCATCAGAGTCAGTTGTCAACATCCCTGATATTGCTGATAATCAAGACTCCATGGATATTGCTCTTCTGACCACCACTACACAAGTTCTGGGCTCTGGACAAAGTGATTTCCAGGTGTTGCGTTTAAATCCACACATTTCAAACCTACTTAGGTTGAATAAAATAAAGAACAAAATTTATGATTTACATCTTGTTAGCCTTCAAAGGATGCCAACTAGTGTGTGTGTGTGTGTGTGTGTGTGTGTGTGTGTGTGAACTTACAGATCTGTGTTTTAGTATAATGTTTCTTCTTCAGTGTAGGCCACACAGTTCAAAAATATGTGCTGACCTTGAATTTACTACAGGTTGAGCATCCCTGATCTGAAAATCCCAACTCTGTAATCTTCTGAAACACGAAACTTTTTAAGCACTGACATGACGCCACGAGTGACAAATTCCACACCTGACTTCTGTCTTCTGCGACAGGTCACATTGCAATACAAATATATTGTAAAAATGACATTTGGGTATAAGGCTTATTATACCTTATATGTATAAGGTGTATATGAAACATAAGCATATTGAGAGTTTGGGCTTGGGGGTTTATCTCCAGAATATTTCATTATATATATACAAATATTCCCAAACTCAAAATCCAAAATACATCTGGTCCCAAGCAATTCGGGTAAGGGATACTCAACTTATATATGGTATTATTTTCAAGGTGGGGCATGGCATAGTCACTCTCAGGGAAAGATAGTGCAGGGCCAACCCTAAATGGGGTTGTTTAGAACATAGTCATCCTCCCCACCAATGCCCGTCTAAGGCTAGCCTCACAGTACAGCTGTTAAGCCCTGTGTTTTGAGAGCCGGATCCCCCAATGGCTGACCACTACCCGCCCTAGTAGCTTGAGAAAACATGCCAGGTACATTTGCAAGCATGCCCCCAAGTCCTAATGGAATGAAGAAATGGGGGAAAAGGGATTGTGGGGTGACTATGGCCCACGGGGGGTGGAGGCGGGTTCTCTCTCTCTCTGGCAAGTGCCTGTGCCCTGTGGAAATTTAAAAAAAATAGAAAATAAACAACCTTCTCAGTTCAATCCAATCAGACTGAGAACTGCTGAGTACGGCAGGGGGACAGG
>NW_006159539.1:2850119-2852121 GCF_000334495.1 Tupaia belangeri chinensis | reverse complement strand
CAGAACTGAGGCCAAAGGAAAACATGAGGCGGAACACAGCCGAGGCTTGACCTCCTCTGTGCCCTGTGAGAGCGTCCTGGCCGAGCAGCGGTCTGCGCAGCTCGTTGGTCAGATTGCTCTCTTGACACATGTATCCAAGGTCTCGGGGCCTATGATCCAAGAGAGTCAATAATTTTCCTAACTGCACACAGACGCTCCGAGAGGCTATATGAGTTACATAAAGCCACACAGCTCATTAGTAGAGCGCTGAGGCTTCCATCGAGGACTGCCTGACCTCTGCTGCTCCAAATCCCCTGGCTTCCCGAGGCTGCAGTGTCCAGACTCCCTGCCTGATCACCTGACAGGTAGGTTCATTTGGCATTTTGCAATGATCAGCAGGTGTGCACGACGGTCTTGTCCCACAAGCCCGGAGTCCGTGCCCTGGCTCCTGCAGTGAATGAGCCAGATGAGATTGAGATGAGAAGCAATACGTCCTGAAAGTCAGCACCCAGGGAGGCGCATAGCCAGAGGCTGTCAGGGTGTGTCCCAGGTGATTGGAAGCTATAAAGAAAACAGAGCTAAGTGCCTTCTAGGAAGGGAGCGTCTGTACAAGATGTGAGGTCTCTGTTCCTCTCGCTCCCCCTTATCCAACACCACTTACTAACATCTGATTTTAGCCAAAGAAGGTGTTTAATCCCTGAAGTCTCTTTTCATATTAAATATAGTCCTAGTTCATATATTGCTAGCCCAGGATGAATTTGACGTGGGATTGAAACTGTCAAGGGAAATCAGTCGAGAAGACAATGTTAGGAACAGATCGTCTGCGCTGATAGCTTGGAGAAGTTATTTTAAAACAGGACGGCCACAGTAAAGAGGAGACGGGCAGCTGCGTGTGGGAAAAGGGGAGACAGAGGAGCAGGCATGCCACTTGCTCGCAGCATGGTGCAAACGCATCACGAGGAGGTGTCAGACAGCCCGACAGTCCACACCGAAGGCTTCTGAGCTGCAGACCATCAGACGTCACCAGATTCCAGACAGCCGATGAGCTCATCTAGGCATGCGCCTTTTGAAGATATGAAGCATTCGGGAGCTGTCAGGCATCCTAATTATTACTACTATGGTTACTTAATCGGTGCTGCTGGTGTCTTTGGGAGGACACTTGCAGACCAGAGGTGAATGAGAAGTGTCTTGAATACACAGCTGGCCTCTTCTCATCCTAGCACATGAGTCAGACTAGGGGACAGAGAGTGATGCTCTCTATCAATAATCAGTGCTCAAATCAATAACTATCTGTCAGACGTGAGCAATGATGCACGGGCTGTGGGGCTCCTACACCTCCACTGTCTCGGATCTCCTCCTCACCCCACAGCACCAGAGTCAGGGCTGAGGCTGACAGCACCGGGCGAGGAGTGGAGTGAGCACCTCCTGCATCTTCCCACAGGGGAAGGGGCCAAGACAGAACTGTGGGCTTTTCTGCTCTTGCCTCACTGCCCTAAGAACTCTGCTCTCTCGGTGTCTGTAGGGTGCTCCTTCTTTGGAAAGCAAGAGACAGAGCAGCTGGAGGGTGGGCAGGTCATTGACCCCTCGAGCTCTGAGGACTCGAGCGGAGGGAGAAGATGCGTGCAGATGACTTCCTCCTCCGACCCGTATTCCCTCGTGCATGGTCATGCTTGCACCTCAGAAATGCCTTTCATGGGACCAGCAGTTGATGCAGATGACTTCCTCCTCTGACCCGTATTACCTCGTGCATGGTCATGCTTGCATCTCAGAAATGCCTTTCATGGGACCAGCAGTTGGCGTAATGGCCACGTCACTGGACTCCCACATAGTCGACCATGGTTTGAGTCCTGGACCTGTTGGCTTAAACTCACACCAGGCACATGTGCGTGCATGCCCAAGATCCCAAGAGAAGAATGGAGGAGAAGGGGTTGCGGCGTGGCCATCCCCCCCCAGGGGGTGATTTCTCACTTTCTTCCTCTCTGTCTCTCTCCGTCTTTCCGGCAAGCGCACACACCCTCTGGCA
>NW_006159539.1:2836083-2850099 GCF_000334495.1 Tupaia belangeri chinensis | reverse complement strand
AAAAAAGAAATGTCTTTTATTTGTCTGTCTACCCCACTGAACTACTGCAGCATCAGGGAGCTTACTGGCTTTAGCGGGTGTTCAATAGAAGGCACTGATCAACTCAGTAGAGGAACGAGTGAGGGAGTGAGTGACCGAAAGGCCTTGGGCACTGTTAAGCTGCTCTGCTGGCCCGGAGATTCCAGTATCTGGGTCCTTGAACGTTGACCTTTCCCATACTCCAGAGAGGACTGTTCTACCTTCCCTGCCTTCGTCCTTCCTGGCAGAACCTGATTGTACTCTGGTACCCATTTCCCCCACACCATGCTGTGCTTGGGGGCCTCAACCCAATGCTCGGCTCTCAATTCGTCCAAACCCAACGTCTCTCTTTCCATCAAAATCTCTAGTGCTCATTGAAACACATCTGCCCAAGCCCCATTTCTAGTGGCTCCAACTCACTGGGGCCTGAAGAACTAAATCTAATGCGCTCTGCTGGCGTTTCTTCTATTTGGGCAATGTTGGGGTTCCTGGTCTAAGCTAAGTAATATGTAAGCTTCTGAGCCGTAGCCATTGTTCTGGGCAGCACCTGGTCTTGGCTGACCTCACCATACTGAAGGGAAGGTATAAGCATTCCATAGTCCAAGGCCAGGTCTTCTCTCAAATGTCTCTAGCAGGATGTGAACAAGGGAAGCACGGATGTGGTCCTGAGAACTATGACCAACACCTGGTACCTACACCGGTCTAAAAATCTAGCTACTCTGAGAGTGGTAGAGAGGAGAGAAGGAGGGAGCCTGTGTCCTTGATGACAACAAGGGGACACTGAGCCTGGCCTAAGTTAAACTTCTCATTATGTGACATGACGAAGGCCTTTCTTGCCTAAGTCACTGTGAGTCAAGTTGCTTGTTACTTGCTAAAAGCATCCTGATGAATTCAGCTCCTGGCAGGCAGCAGCTGCAGCACATCTAGATGTCCACTTAAGCAAAACCCAAACAGGAATCAAAACAGTGAGCAGGTACTGAGTGTTTGCCACACAAGGACAGTGCTACGGGGTTTGTATTGATTATTTCCATTATTCTTCACAGCCTCCCATCCAGTGGGTACTTGCAGGGCGAGTCTCCATTTATAGATGTGTCAACCCAAAAGGTAAACTGACTCAAAATATGTAAACCAAAAAAAGTTCATTTGGGCATAAATATGAAGACTAAAGCCAGTCTGCAGCCCACACGAATATATTTCAGGTTGCCCAAAACATGCTCACAGAGATCTTACAATCCTTTTATTTTTGTTTCTAATTTTGTTTTCTTTTCTAATTTTCCCAGAAGGCATGTATGCCCACTGGAGAAAGAGACAGATGGGCAAAGTGAGAAAGCACCCTCCATGTAGAATGGCCACACCACAATCCCTTCTGCATTTTTCTCTCCTTTTGGGATTTTGGGCACACACACACACATGAACCAGGTATGTTTCTAAAGCCACTGGGTCCAGGAGTCTAACTGTGCAGTTGGTCATGTGGGATCCAGCTGCCTTAACCACTACGCCACAGACTGGCCCAACGATGCTCATTTTTTAAACAAAAAACACAAGCAGGAGGGGAGGGCCAAAGGAGATTTTACCAGTTGTTTTAGGACAATTGTCTTTACTACCAGGATCAATAAGAAGGGTGGCATCAGGTCACGGCTGGACAGGCAGTGTCTGGGCAGATGTCCTCACAGACACATTCCTGTGTGATGTTGCAATGGCCTTTGTGCAAGGTTGGTTCTGTCAGACTTTTTTAAATAGCAGTCCTTGTATTAGGCATGCTCGCATGAGGAAACACCTCTTCCAAGGCTTTCCCCAGCACAATTTAATTAGGGCTTATACAAGTTGACATACAAGACTCTATGTTCATGCTTCGAGATTTTTGCTATAGAGCATGTGCAGTCACCAGGAAGACAAAGAGACAGAAAGCGAGAAATCATCCCCCAGGGGATCGGGCATGCCACAATCCCTTTCTCCACTAGTCTCCTCTTGGGATTTTGGGCACCCACACATACATACCCAGTGTGAGGTTTAAGCCACTGGGTCCAGGACTCAACCCACCATCAACCACGTGGGAGTCCAGCAATGTAACCATTATGCCATCTGCTGGTGCCCTATCTGCACATCTTAAATTCTCCTATGTAGATGACCAAGAAAAAGAAATTTGAAAGGTTGCTGAACATGTTCAAATCACTACAAAGGAGCTCATCTCTGCCCCCCTTTCTATTTTTTAAAATTTAAATTAATTTACTTTTAATTTGACCAGAGAGGGAGAGAGAGAGGGAGGGAGAGAGGGAGGGAGGGAGGGAGGGATTTTTAGAGAGAGAGAGAGAACGAACAAGAAAGTGAGTTGCCAGGTCCAGGACTTGAACTGGGATCAGCCATGTGGGAGTCTAATGCCTTAACCACCATGCCACCTGCTGGCCCCTGCCTCTCTTATTTCTTAATGTGGATTAACTTTGAATTTATTTTAAGAAAATGAATTAAGGGATGGTCTTTAAAAAATTGGAACAGAGATGAAATACCAGTCTCCAAACATATACCAATTTATCCAAATAAATACTGTCTCCAGTGCCAAAATGCAGAGGCAATTCAATCAACTGATGGAAAGAAAAAAGAAAGTCAGCCAAACAGGTTTTGTTTTCCGAGTTCTCTTATTTTTTTTAAATCCATGCAAATAACCAGTCTATGACTTGTACTCTCCAATGGGCTCTCCTGGAAGCTGAGAGATGGTACCAAGTCTATAATTTTTCCATAAGGAGCTACATCTGCTTCTAACATGTTCATTATTCTTTTACAATTCTCAGAGTGCTCTGATATGTAATACTCTACGTGCTCTCAGAACATTTCTGCGTCTGACATCTGCTTTGACCTGGGCAGTGTTAGCACATAGGGTTTGCTTGCTTCCGGAAAGTGGTCCCTGGACCGGCAGCTTCAGCGTCACCTAGGAACTTGTTAGAAATGCAGCGTCTCGCCCCAAGGCAGAACTGCTGACTCAGACTCCAAACTTAAACAAGAGCCTCTGCGATTCCTTTGGACATTATAGTTCAGGAAGTTTAAGTAGTACCATTCTAGAGCGTAAGGTGGAATAAGACACAGCCCTACTCGAGCAGCCAGCGAACTAGAGGAAGAGGGAAACGCGAAGTGTGTAGTCACGGGACACTGTGTAAAATGCTGTAACGGACTGAAGCTCAGAGGGCAAAACCTGGTGACCAGGAAGGCTCCTGGCAAGGAGTGATCTGGAGCTGATTCCTAATGCAGTGGAGTCGCAGACCCCTCCTGAGAGTGCACAGGTGAGTCCGAGCCCCCTGCTGAGAAAGTGCGCCTGACTGGATACGTTCTCCCAGTCCAGGGCCTTGTTGGGAAGCATTAGCAACGTCTGCTTTGGTGCCAGTGACCTGCCTTTGCATACCGCCAAGAAAGAGGGGATTCCATTTGCACCTCAGAATTCCGGTCTGCATGAAAAAGTAGCAATGGAAGATGAGGCTGTTGGCTTAGCAATAATTCTGCAATCCCTAATATATGTTGTCATGTTTCACTTCATTTTCATTTAAATGATCATTTGGTTTGCAAGTGCTCCTTACCTAGCCATGATAGGATGTACGGACATACGAATTGTTTATAGAAGAATTAGAGTAAGACGCATGGAAGAGGTCAATGACATGAAATAATGTCATTTCTGGTACCTTCCAACAAGGCATAAATAAGACTTAAGTCACATAACTAGTCAAAGTTAGCCTGGTAGGCAGACTTGGCACAACTGTGGCTTGGGAAGGCGCATTACCTAAGGTTGACCAACGCTGCACCAGAGAGGGCAGATGCCAGCTGCAGCAGAGCAACCAATCAGGACCTTACCAGTTTCAATAACGGACCAATGAGACTGCTACTTGAGTTGACCAATCAGAGCTGCATAATTTCCAATCCTCCCTTTGCATGTGCAAATTTCATTCAAGACTAGGGTAGGAATTACTGTCCTATAAAAGCCCCTCTGTGGACACATTTGGAGAGAAAGCCTTTTGAGCAAACCTGGCTGCCTTCTGCATCTTGGTGCCCATAAGGCCATCTTTCTTGACAAAACTCCTGGGTTACAGTTTGGCTTTCCTGGTGGTGAATGACTCTTCCTATTCTGTCCCTACTTTGGTTCAGTAACCTTGAATTGGCCGACTCAGCCAGAGCTTTCACAGGGAGTTGGACAGAGCAAAGGAGCTACCCCCAGGAGGCCTGCTGGACACCAGGACTGGTGCTGGCTGCCTTTCTAGATGATTTTCTTTGGTCCTTACAGTGGTCTGCTTGACAAACAAAACAGGGAGAGAGGCTTTGGTTGGGCAATATCAATCAAACTCCGAACCGTCTTCCTCCACCTCTGTTTTCCATACACGATACTCCCTCCCCAAATACTCTGCTTTCCCATGCCAGCCTTTCCATCTCCTCCTCTCCCTTCCGTCCTTTGATCTTCCATTGCCCCCGACTCTGTCTCAGGATCTCACTAGCAGCACTCACCACCGTGAGGACCCCAGGGATCTGTCGACACAGTTAAGTACAAGGAAGGGGTGGACTGGCCAGCCCTGCAGCGCAGCAGTTGAGCTCCGTGCAGAAGAAGCTGGATCCCACACACCCAGCCACAGTTTGCATCCTGCCCTGCTGGCTTGGAAACGTTCTGCGCACAGACTCATGAGCCCAGAATCCTGATGGGATAGGGAAATGGAAAAAAGGGGACTGTGGTGTGACCAGGCTACATTGGGGCATTCTCTGGTTCTCCTGCACTCACCGTATGACATTAAAAGAGGGAGAGGGAGAGAAAATAGACACAGGGATGGGAATTATTAATTGAGGGTAACCTAGAGAAGAATAAGTGAGGAATATATTACTTTAAAGTCAACAGAAGAAAATATTCAATAGAAGACAGAATAAATGTATCAATAATAGAAATAAGATAGAAAATTTTAAAGAGTAAAAAATAATAATGTATTGCTACATTAACTGTAATAAATGCAAATGGGGTATGCAAACCCAAAGATCAATCTCTCATATTGGATTTAAGAAAGAACAAAATAAGACCAATAAAACCTAACTACCTACATTCAGCAAAATATGGCCTTTAAGAGCTATTTTGGTTTTTTTTTTTTTTTTTTTTTTTGATGATACAAATGTAAGGGGAAAAAGATGGAGCAAAAAAAAAAAAAATAAAAAAGTAAACCTAGCTGAAAAAGCAAATTTAATGTTGAACAGAAAAGAATCCAGTGAGTCAAACACAAAAGACAGTTAGCTATTTCTCTCCAATAAAAAGAAAAGTAGCTGTTGATGATACAGGTCTCTAACAAGATCTGAAAAAAATATGTACAGCAACATCACTGCAGAAAGAAACATGCCGGAAAAGAAAGAAATGGACAATTCTCATGGGAGAACGCAACATTTCTTTTCCAGAAGCTGAATGACCAAGGTCTAAAAAAATAGGCAAAATACAAAATATTTTAATAACATGATTAATGTGCTCGGCATTTTCAAACATGCAGAGACCTTATTGCCAACAGACATGTAGCGTTATTTTGAACACACAAAGAACTCCATAGGTGGTGTACAATAGGCTGCATAAGAAGCCTCATTTAATTTCAAAAAGTTGAGGTCACACCGAGGATGGTCTCTGGTAATAAAATTAGGACTAAGTAACAACATCTTCTGTTCTTTAAAAAAACCTCTATATATGAAAGTTCCAAAGTATACTGTTAAACAAAATGAAATCATAGGGCAAACTGTGGAATACGTATTGCTGAGTGACAAAACATTACAAGCCAAATTCTGTGCAATGAGACTAGAGTGAAAGGACATTTTCAGTTTTTATTACATTTATAAGAAACAAGAAACATCGCAGTAATGAGCTATCATTCAACTTGAGAAATACTGGATAAGAAGAAATAGAAAAGCAGAAAGAATGAAGATTTGGCAGTTCAACAGAGAACTGGAAAATAACGATGATTAACTAATTATCTAATAAAGCTAGTGGGCTGAAGGATTTCCAGTGATACACACTAGCAAACAGAGAAAAAGATGATGTGAATGAAACAAGAATAAGGAAGTGGAGGTAATTATTCACATATGAAAACTTAAAATATAATGAGACAGGCCAGATGGGAGCCGAGCATTAACACAATTTCTGTCATGCTGAACCCACTCAGGAAGTTCCTGGGTTCACATCCTGGGGCCACCCTGAACACACCAATCCCATGATCTGGGCTGGCTGAGACTGGGGTAGACATACCGGGTGAAAACTCTGTTGGGGGTGTTTTTATCTCTCTCCCTTTCTATCTCTCTTTCATGGAAGAGATACATAAAATAAAATATAATGAGAGATAAATTTAAAACTTCAGATGAAATTTAAAATTTCTGGCAAAATACGAAAATATTAAAACTGACACAAGAGGAAATATAAAGCTTAACAAGATTTGAGACCAGCAGATGGCACCATGGACGTAATGGACAACATTGCTGGACTCCCACAGTCGACCATAGTTTGAGTCCTGGACCTGGTGGCTTCAAACTCACGCCAGATGTGTGTGCATGCAGGGCCAAGATCCTGAGAGGAGAATGAAGAGATTGTGGCATGGCTCTCCCCCCTGGGGGGGTTGACGATTATGGCATCCCCCCTCGGAGGAGGTGATTTTTCAATTTCTGTCTCTCTGGTGAGTGCAAGTGCCCTCTGGTACATGGCGTCATGGATAAAGGTACTAGATTCCCACATGGCCAACTGCAGTTCAAATCCTGGACCTGATAGCTTGCTATCTTGCTTTCCCTTTCTCTTTCTCTGGTCAAATTAAAATAACAACAACAAATGGAATTAAACAATTCTTTTTTTTTTTTTTTTTAAAAAGAAGTTTAAGTAGATCAATGAATACTGAAGAACGTAAAAATGTCATTAAAGACCTCATCTTCTGGCAAGATGTCACTTAAGTATAGATATTTCCCCATTTCCTTTACAAAAATAAAAATTTTTTAAAAAGACAATATTTATTTTTCCTTTTTAATTTGCCAGAGAGCACCTGCACTGAGACCCCCTTCTTATTGTGTCCTCCTGTTGGGATTTTTGGTATGTGTTTACACTCACAGCATGTTTTTTGAGCCTCCAGGTCTGGGGCTTGAACTACTCAGTTGGATCCAGCTCATGTAACTCCAAGGCCAAAGATAACATATTAAATAAAACTAAAAAAAAAAAAATGTTTCCAAGAACCTCAGAGTATGGGCAGGCAGTGCCAAATCAACAGTAGCAGCAAGAGTCTCGCATCTGTGCAGGAGCCAAGAGCTATAGATGGACTTCTGGAGCCCCGGAGGGCTGAGTAACCTGGAAGCCACCGACAACATCCCCGAAGGAAAGGACTCAGACCTGAGCACTCAACTGGCCAGTGTGAGAACAACGGGCAAATCTGAAGGGGGCTTTTCTAGTTCTGATTGTGGGTGAGTTACCCAAGGATTATAATGGAAGATCTAGAGGGATGGGGGCTGTCAGAAATCTCAACAACAGGGACCAGTAATTAGCATAATGGCTATGTTGCTGGACTCCCACGTAGTCGACCGCGGTTCGTGTTCCAGACCCGGTGGCTTAAAACTCACTCCGGGCACGTGTGTGTGAGTGCCCAAGATCCTGAGAAGAGAATGGAGGAGCAGGGATTGCGGCATGGCCATTCCCCCTGGGGGGTGATTTCTCACTTTCTGTCTCTCTGTCTGGCGAGGGCACGCACCCTGTAGCAAAAACCTCTCAAAAAAGAAAAAGAAGGAAAAAAAAAAAGAAATTTCACCAACAGAGCCCTACATAGAGAATAATCTTCTAAAAACGGAACACAAGCTGGTCGCTCAGACATGACTCGGGGAGAAAGGGAAGAGGTTTCTGATATTACCAAGGAAGAGAATTGGGGAAGATAGAGCTCAGGAAGAGTTCAATAGTACAACATTGTTCATTTCAATTCTGCATGTTAATAGAGCGACTGAAAAAAATCATGTTATCTCCATAGATGCTGAAAAGTCAGTAACCACCTTGAAAGCAGTCAATACAATACAAATTGAGAGTGATCTTCTGAACACAATAGAATATACATATTGCAGCCCTGAACTGGCATCTTACTCAATGGAAAATCACCAACAGGGATTCGTAGTTACATTTCCCAATCTGAGTACTTTAATAGAAAAGTTACAAAATTATGTCTTCAATGTCACTAACCTCCAACAGAGATTTAGCTGTCCTGCAAGAAGTACCTACGGCTTTGTGACTAACGGAAGTCACGGATAGTTTCACGTCACACTGCAGTTGTTGCAGGCATTTCAAAATATTGCTTATGGCTCCCGTTGCTTTGAAATGATGCCACTTGATCTTGTTATTTAATGGAGTATCAATATTTCAATACTTCAGTACTCAGTTCTCTTCGTAGTCTTGTGTATTTAAAATCTCAATTCAAAAAAAGGGGTTCATAAACCTCGCCTGTCAGAGGGTCCAGGGCCCCAGGAGAGGCTGTGGGCTGCTGCTGCTTTCATCACTTTTCCAGTCAAGTCAGGAGCACACGGGACAGCCATGCAAAGAATCCTCGAGTCACAAGCCTAGGAAGGCCATAAATGATCGAGGCGATCACGATCCTTGATCTTTTCCTCTTACTACACACACACACACGCGCACACACACACACACTTTTAGGCCCTTACTATCATTTAGACAAGAGAAAGAAGATGAGAAACGGAAAAGAAAAAATGCATCCCTGGAATAACACAACATTTGGAAACTCCAAGACTACTCAACTGAAGTCACAGCTTCAACCTTGCAGGGTGCCCGGGATAAGCCAAGCCCCACTTCATGAGATGCAGCAGGTCGGCTTCAGTAGCAATGGGGACTTGGACGCAAGGGTACTTTAGTCAGGTGCTCAGTGTGTCCCGGGGCATTCACTGTGGGCCCACCCCAAGTTGCCAACTCTTTTTTTTTATTATTTAATTTTATTTATTCATTCATTTATTTTAATTTGACCAGAGAGAGAGAAAGGGAAAGTGAGAAAGCAAGCCACCAGGTCAGGGACTTGAACTGTGGTCAGCCATATGGGAGTCCAGTGCCTTAACCACCATGCCACCTGCTGGTCCCCTACCTCCTAGCCCTTAGGCTGCTGCTCTTCCCAGCTGCCTGGGCTTTCCTCAACTTCCTGAGTGTTTCCCACAGCTATTATAGCCTGCCTGAACCTTCACCTAGAGCCTTGATTCTTATCTGACTTTCACCAACTCTCTCATACAGAGAACTCTCTCATACAGAGTTATCTGCCCTGGGCTTGCAGGAGCTTGGCTCAGTGGAACTGAAGGGACCATGCCATTTTATCTGGACTGACAACAGAGAACACACCTATTAGTGATGTGCTGCAAACCCATATGATTCAGGGGGCCAGGAAGCTGCCTGCATATGACAAAGTTCTGAAGATAGCAACGGAGCTGGAACACGTGTCTTCACCTACAGACATTCAAATACATAAACACCCACATGCATGGTAACGTAAGCCAAACAAAGGTAGCCTGCAGGCTTTATTCAGCCCGCAGGGCCACCGGTGTGCAACCTCCTGCGAGTCATGCTGCCTCTGCAAATGACTTGGCCCCGTGAGGAGACGTGGTGCCCTAAACTAAGCCTACATACATGGCATTCCTCTGTATCCCTTAATCTGGACCATTTGTTTCTTCCAACCCCTGGGGAAGCCTGGAGGTTGCCGGCTGCCATATGAGATTCGCTGTTTCTTCTATTCACCAGCTCAGCTACTGAGCAGACAGCTTGCCTGGTGTCTGAGTAATGACCCAGGTCAGCACGCCCTCCTGTGAGTCCACAGAGCTTCTGTTCCTGAATACGTGCACAAAATTGCTACTATACCCAAATAGAACATTCGGTCACAGAAGGTGGCATGGAGAATCTCAAGACAGTTACCACGCGCCATAATTCCTTCACTGAACAGAGAATATATAAACTAGAAAGTTTTTTCCTTAGAGTAAAATGTAGGACTTAGGCTCCATTCATGAACAACGCTCTTACATAATTCGGGCTTATTTTAAAATATCCTTGTCATTTGATGGCCTACAGAAAGGTAGGTTGACTAGGAAATTAGCATTAGCACTGGCTGCAAATTACAGGTTTTAATATCTCTAGTCACAGTCACGGAAATAGCCAAAGAGAATCAAATTAAGGAACTGGAGCAATCCAAAAGGCTCAGAGGATGGGAAGAAAAAGCCATTCTAGGGTTTCTGCAGAGGTCTGCAGCTCATAAAGGGCATTTATGTTCACTATCCACTGTGATCTTCGTAAGTCATGTGCCCACAGGTAATTGTCCCTGCCTCGACGAGTAGGAAACTGAAGTCCAGAATGGGGCCACTTTGGACTTCAGTTTTGTCTACAGAGCAGGATAATAAGCAGCTAGTACGTGCCAGAGCCAGGGTTTGCAGCCAGATGTGCCAGCTCCAAGCTGACATTGCTCTGCTGCATGGGTCAGCAAACTTGCTCTGTAAAAGGTCATAAAGTAGGTATTTTATGCTTTAAGGAAGCTTGCCAGAACTACTCAGCTCTGTCGTCACAGGAAAAAAGCAACCACGGACAACAGGTAAACATTGATGGCTGGGAGCCAATTAAACTTCATTTACAGAAACCGCTAGGTGGAGGGCTTCATTTGGCCCACACACTATAGGTTTTGACCCTGGCTCTATCTCCTTCAAGTACCACTTTCCCCCTTGCAGTTTTATGAACCAGCTCACAGTTGAACTAGCCTAAGAGAAGGAACCAGGCCGAAAGAGCAAGCAGAGGAGATACAGGAAGTTCCATGGTAAGAGTGCCCAGAGGGACTTGCACATGGCCGGGAAGCCTTCCAGAGAAATGGAAGCCCGATGGCACAGAGCTGAGCACTTGTGAACTGAACCGGAGTGTGTCCTAGCTAAGATTGCTTAGCTATACCTGGCAATATGCCCAGGGATGGCCCTCAATCCCAACTGGGAGATGCTTTAGACATCTATGGAAGGCCAGAGGCAGGTATGATCAACTTCTCAGATGTTCAGAGAAACAGGCAAGTTGCAGGTTTCCTCAGCAAACTTCTCTAGTGACATCACTGAGATGCAGCTCAGCTCTGCCGTGCCCGTACGTGCTGCAAGCCAGGTTGCAAAAAGTGAGCCGACAGCCTCTACTCCCCAGCAAAACACAGTCATCAATAAATACAGGGTGGTGGCTGCCACATTCAGATGAAATATGGATGACTTACAGAAGGCCAGCTGGTAATCATTGCTCCGTCTGATGCTGAAACCAATGATCCTGGCGACTCGACTCTGCCATCATTTCTCAGGAAACTTGGCACAGGGGAGTGTGTATTCCCGGTGGGAGCTTTGAGAAGGGATCTCCCAGCCTCTCAAGCCCCTACGTCCTCAGACCATGGGTGAGAAACTAATCGAGGCTCTCCACCAACATTCATTATCTTCCGGTCCATCCGGCTAGTCCTTATCTGATTTTTCTGAAGTGCCCAAAGGAATGTTGGTCTCTCCCTCTCTCTGAGGGAAGCTTTAAAACGTTCATGGAAAATGGGTACTATGTAAAAACGATGCATGGATGCCAAAATTTTTCCATCAAAACAAACTGTACTTTTTAAAAGTTTAGTTCTTCCATAAGCAACAAAGAGACAGAAAGCACCGTCAAGAGGGTCCTGACACCACGCTCCACCCCAGCTTCAGCCAGTCCTGACTCATCAGAATACACGTGCCCAGTGAAGCCGGGAGGGGGCCAATGCAAACCTGGAAGCTGCCCATGAGGGAGAGCCTCTTGGAGTTCTCAGTGTCACCACTACCACTGTCTGGTTCCATAAACTTGTATTTTCATTCCGTTTTACCATAAACTTTCTGAAATATCCTTGCATTTAGATACTTCCCATGCTTAAAAGCCAGGTCATAAGCTCCACTTTCGGGTCAAGACTTTTCTATGCCAAGTGTATCAATCTCTTTTCTGTGCCCATTAGAATTTTATGTGTATGCTCCAAATAGCATTCACTACGTTGGCCTGTTATCAAGAGTTACCCCTTACTGGACTTCGAGTATGTGAGTGAGAGTCTGTGAATTTACTTCTGTTTAGAAATTCCTCCCACCCCCAACTTCTCTCCTTCCAGTGTCTAGCCCAATGCCTGCAAAAACAGCCATTGATTTTGTCTTTTGCATTGTATTTTAGAAACAAAATCACATATAATCGTCCAAACAACTTAAGGAAATAGATGCCTTCTTTTTTTAAAAATCTCCACTTTATATACTCTTTGGCCCAGCAATTCTATTTATAAGAATTTGTCCTATAAATATCCTTGCACCTAGGAAATTGGCTCTGGTTCAAGTCATTTATTTTAGCACAGATTGTAATAAAGAAGAGAAACATAACTAGGGGTTTGCCTAAAGAAACTATGGCAAATCTGTACAACGGAATACTTACACAGGTACTGGAAAGAACTCAGCAGCTCTGTGTGATCTAGTATGAAAGTGTCTCAATATATTCTCAGTGCTAGCCTGTGATATGGTGGTTAGGGTAGCTGGATAGCACATGGCCAACTGTGTGGTTCAATCCCCAGACCCAGTGGCTTGAACAATATGCCAGGCATGTGTGCGTGCTTACCCCAAGTCCCAAAAGGATAAAGGAAGAGAAAGGACTGTGGCGTGGCTATCCCACTTGAGAAGGATGCTTTCCCATTCATTCTTATTCTTTCTCTTTCTCTCTCTCTCTCTCCCCCCCCTCCCATGAGCTCATGCACCTTATAGCAAAATAGTTTTTTATAAAAACATTCTGTAATTTTTGCAAGATGCTAGAATTTTTTTCTTTTTTAATTAAAAACTGAAACTCTGAGCCTCCACAGCAGCATATTAAACCACAAAAGCAGCGGCATGTTCTGTGTTCTCAGAAATGTCGAAAGGTAATCATATTAAAATGTGTCATTATGATCTACAAAGGCCATGAACCTCTTGGGTATCTGTGGAGAGTCCACCGCCCAGGACGCTTCCATCCTGCCGCCATGTTTCTTCATTTCCCCTTGCGAGCATCCATGATGTTTTCCTCTAAAGGCAGCCCAGCTGAGCTGTCAACATCCTGGGTTTTAATGCACAGTGATTGCTGCTATTTTTGTTACTTTCCATCTCTTTGATGCTGTTCCATTGTCCCTCCTGCAGGTTGCCCTTTTCTGTTCTTTAGTATTTTAATTAATGTTGTTTAATTATACTTGGCTCCCTGAGGCTTCTTAAGGGGTGAATTCAGTGCAGGGGACTCTGAGAAAGTATTCGCAGGTCTTCTGCACACTTACCAAGGCTTCATACCCAGGGGCGCACTCAATCATTTCTAAGACATCAATAACGCCACCGGAAAGGATGATGGGATGTTTAGGAAGAAAAAGGGCGTGACAAATGACTGGATTGTATTCATGGGTCTGGCTCACAGAATGTGGTCGTCACATGATTGAGATTATAGGGAAGAGCATGTTTTACCTCTACCTTCGTGTGTGTGTGTGTGTGTGTGTGTGTGTGTGTGCGTGTGTGTGTGTGTGTTTGACTGGGCTTGAGAAATTGACAGAAGACATACTAACAGGGAAAAAAGCATACACAGGCATTTAATACAAGTTCTACAGGGCCTGGGAGCCTGCCTAAGGCAATGAAGACCCAAAGGCACAGAGCTGGAACCGTCATGTATCCAATTGGATGAAGAGCAATAAACTGTGAGAACGTGACAAGGCACAGGGGCTTGAGCTAGAGTGGTTGGTTGGATAGAGAAGGGAGCGGGAAGATCTAACAGGGTTGGTTTGTCCAGATTTCCCTTGGCCTGAACTTTCCATCCAAGACAGTAAGAATGATCCTTTCCTTCTGGTTTAGGGAGAAAAGGTAAAATCAATGCAGGAAAACAAAGTATTTAGAGAGCCCAGTCTCTAAGCAAGAGGGCACCACACCAGTGCCCAGTGGTGGGCTGCATGGGAGACCTGGGTTCTGATTCCAGAAATACCTCTCTCTCCCTCCCTCCCTCCCTCT
>NW_006159539.1:2806826-2833316 GCF_000334495.1 Tupaia belangeri chinensis | reverse complement strand
CAGTGCACCTCTCTTTCTCTCACTAATACTGATAATAATCATTTTAAAAGAGTTTATGAACCAGGAACTCATTCTTTATATAGTAACTATAATAATTATCACTTCATTTAATAAAATTCTTAGGTCAGCCTTGATTACTTACCACTAAAACTGCAATTTTCAGGATTATTTTTTTGACAGAATTTTGCTACAGGGTGCATGAGAGAGACAGAGAGAAGGAAAGAAATCACCCCCGTGGGGTGACCATGCTGCGATCCCTTCTCCTCCATTCTTCTCTCAGGACTTTGAGCACACGTGCACATGCGCCTGGCATGAGTTTTAAGCTGCCAGGTCCAGGACTCAAACCATGTGGTAGGCTACGTGGGAGTCCACCAGTGTAACCATTATGCCATCTGCTGCCCCAAGGGCCGTTTTTTGAGCCATTCCTCTCCAATCTCCTCCCACTTCACACCAGACTGAAGCAATTGCAGAGCCAAATCATTCCTCCCTCTGCAATCGTGTATGTAAATACCTGCTCTAACTTTCTCACTGAAAACGCCCGAGCTGGTCCTCATTCTCTCTCCACTGCATCACAGCTCGCTCTGAACACGTCTGCCTTGGTCTGACCTTACACGGCCTTATCCCTTCTCCATGTGGTCACTGGCGTCGTCTCGCAGAAATACATCTTACATCGTCCTCTCTTTGGGATACGCTTACGGCCTCTGGAGTAAAACCTAACTCTGTAGTTGCTGTCAGGACCCCTCCTGCTTTGGCCCTTCAGACTCCCCATCTTCATCGCCTACTTCCTCCCACTCCGCACCCTCCAGCCATGCTGGGATTATTTTTTTTATTTTTATTTTTTATTTTTGGAGAGGTTTTCACTATAGGGCACATGCGCTCGCCAGACAGAGAGAGACATAGAGACAGAAAGCGAGAAATCACCCCCCACGCTGCAATCTCTTCTCCTCCGTTCTCCTCTCGGGATCTTGGGCACGCACGCAAATGCTCGGTGTGAGTTTTAAGCCACCGGGTCCGGGACGTGAACCGCGGTCAACTACGTGGGAGTCCAGCGACATAGCCATTACGCTAACTGCTGGTTCCCAAGCCATGCTGGAATTCTAATTTTATACTGTGAAGATGGGTAACTTCATTTATTCATCTCTATAGTGGCCTCTGTCTGGAATTATCTTCCCCTTCCTCCCCTCTCCCCATTCTTCAAAACTCAAGTTTCTGCGGAAGTGTCTCCACCACCACCAAGCAGGGCAGTCCATTTCCACTCTGCTCCAAGAGTACTCTGCATCCCTCAGAGTGTGTGTTTAAGAGAAAAGCCCAATCTCCTACATCTCTATGGGAGCCAAGTTCCGAAACGCAGCTGTCAAGTGTTTTCAGAAATAGCCTGGTTTCAATTCACAGAGTTCCAGAAATATTTTTCCCCACTGTGTAATACTCCAGTTCTGTACACTGAATGCCCCACGGCAGTCCCGGTTTGCACTGCAGCGTGTGGTCACTTTAGGGTAAATATATTTAAGTCATGAAGTACTTCTGGACCTAGTGTCTTTACCATGTGAAAAGAGGAGTTGGTCCCTTTAAAGTCAGACTTGGGACAATTTTGAAATAAAGAAAAAGTAAAATCAGACTTACCAACTTTAATTTTGTTGGGAGCAAAATAACTCTGAAGTAAATGTTTTTCCTTCTTGTGTTTTAAATGAACTTCTCTCTTTGGAAGCCCACCCAGAGAAGGTATTTTCTCAGATTTTTAAGAAAACACTTTCTCAGTGTTTTTCCCCAGTTGCTAAGTAGAGACCTGATTCATGCTTCTGATGTTGGTCTTTGGGATGGAAGCAGGACTAGAAAGGATAGCTAATTGCAGAAAAACCACTCCCACAAAGCCACCGCCGGGGGAGGAAAGGAGCAGATGCCTTCTGATTCACTTTGAAGGAGAAATTTTCTCATCTTCCTGATGAGGGCCTGTGTTTTTGGCTTGTGTCATTTGGTTTTTAATGGGAACGCTTTTCATATTCACATTGTGTTTAGAAAAAAGATACACCCAAGCAAAAGGTTTAAAGCTGCTTTTGACATTAAGAAAGTTGACGAAGGTGTAAAAGAAAACTCTAGTGTCTTCATCTGTTTTGCATTGCTGTAGCGGAATATCTGAGCCTGGATAATATTTATTCACTCATGGTTCGGGAGGTTGGAAAGCCCAAGGTGAAGGCACCAGCATCTGGGGTGGGCCTTCTTACTGAGTCCTTGCATGGTGGAAACTCCCTCTGCCATGCCCCTTCACGCATACGGCACCTAGCATGGAGAAGCCCTCATGGACTCATCACCTCTTCAAGATCTCACTTTTTTATACTATCACATTGGCAACCCTGGACGGCCCCCCCCCCCCCCCATCGTTTTTGGAGGGGACACATTCATGCCATAGTATGTAGGTGTGGCAGATGGATTTATTGTGGGTTTCCACTCCCGGAGACTTGTTACAGCCTTAAGCTATAGCTCTCTTCTGTATTCTAATGCCTCAACTGCTCTACGCAGATAGGCCCCAAACTCAAGTGTGTCACAAATCAACCTCAGTTGTGGCTATATACACAATCAGCAAACTGTCACAGAGCCTCCTTTTCGCACTGGATCGCACCACTTAGGCTGACCAGAAACTCAGCGATCATTCTTTTTGAAAACTGTGCCAGGGTGTGTATGCTCACTAGAGAAGAACAGAGAAAGCACCCTCCAGAGGGATGGCCATGCTGCAATCCCCCCTTCTCCACTCTCTCCTCAGGATTTTGGCCATGCACGCACACATGCCCAGTGTGTTTTGCAAGCCAGCGGGTCCAGGACTTGAACTGTGCAGTCAGCCATGTAGGATCCAGCTCCTCAACCATCACACTACTGTCTGGCCCAGGAATCAGTCTTGACCTTTCCTTCTTTATTCACTCAAGTCCAACCAGAAAATGGGTCCCATAATTCCACTTCTGAAACATCTCTCAGGGATACCTCTCACTGTCGCCACTGCCATGGTCCGGCCCTCTCTCTCTCTTGCCGAAAAGATCACAATGCCCAACTAGCCTTGACGGTGAAGGGTGCTTACCAAGGTAGGTATCCCCACCCCCTACCCTTAAGCAGTGTGACGGTATCACCCCCCAACAGAAAGTGGCGTCTATTCCCCTTCTCCTTGAATCTCACCTGTTTCAGACTCTGTGAGAGCTGCTTCACCAGGAACGAAGCACGGCTGTAACTCAGAAGTAACTTCCAAAGTTGCTGCTTGGCATGCTCCCTCGTGGAAGCCCGGCGCCATGTAAGAAGTCCAACTACCCTCAAACCACATTCTGTCAAGAATCCCCAATAACCTCCTTTCCATTGGAAAGAGAAAGGCCGTGTGGAAGAGCATTGAGATGCCAGGCAGCAGAACAAAGCTGCCTTAGGCCTTCCAGCCTAGCCCCGTCGCCATCTGAGCCACAGCCAACGCCGCGTGGAACAGAGCTGCTGAGCTCTGCCCTGCCTGGAATCCTGGCTTGTAGCAAGTAAGGAAAAACGGAGCGTTCCAGGGTTAAGCCATCATAATTTCGTGAGGAGCTTATTACATGACGACCGGTAACTAAGGCGGTCCCTCTGCCTCTAACCCCACACTATACGCCTTTGCCATCTTGCCAGCAGTGCTATGTTCCTGAACTCTGGTGGGACCGACTGCCCTTCCTACAGTATCCAGGCCAACCCCCTTTGTGAATAACCTTTTCAGTCAACACCTCCCCTGCCCACCTTCGGCTTTGGTCACTCCTTCCCTCACTCCTGCCTCTCCGGGCTCCCTAACACCCTGGATGCTCATCTTTCTGTGCATTGTACCACGCGACTTCCTTTATCAAGACCACACCTAACACGAAGCCCAGTTCTTCTATGAAACCTCCATGGACTCACTTACCCAGCCCCACTGCTAGGCTGCTTCTCCAGTGCCCCTCCCAGGCCCAATACACACTGGAATCACCAGGGCAAATTGTTACAAATACTCCTCAACTTCTTCCCAATGTATGGAACCAGGGCTTGGGGGTGAGGCCTACAAATCTGGACTTTGAAGCACACCAGGAGTTAGAGACACAGCACAATGGAGACTAGCGTGAGGGAATGAGCTGTTGTGGTATTATATTGTCAAGCTACCTGCCTCCACCATTCGGCTGGAGTTCCCAGAGGGCAAGAACTGTTTAGTCATCTGTGTCCCTAGCCCCCCTCCTCCCACACTGGACACAGGATGAAAGAGTGGCTTTCAGGAGGACCGTAATGCAGAGTCAGAAAGGCTAGGAGGTTAATGCCCTTCTTGCAGGAAGAGAGAAGCCAAATAAACCAGAAAACATACCGTGGTCTTCGCACGTGTCATCTGTGGTCAGCAGTTTCTTCCACGCTGCAACTCCACTGACTGCAAACGTGACCCTTCAAGGAGTTCCTGCAGGACAGCGACTGTGCCCAATTCACCTGTCTATCCCAGAGCCTGCTTTAGTGCCTGAAATACAACAGCCATACGTAAAAATTAATGGCATGAATGAATGACTCTTTTTAAAAGAGAGTTATTTATTAATATTATTATTTTGTATTTGATCAGAGACAGACAGAGAGGGAAAGTAAGAAAGCCAACCGCCAGGTCTGGGACTTGAATCCCATCTGGCTATGTGGAATCTAGCTCCTTAACCACCATGAAGAGACAGATCTGCTGCAGCTAGGGCCTCTCCTCTGGTGGTCGCAGACCTGTCTTGGTGACGCTGACGTCACGTGTCCACAGGGTGTGTGTCATTCTAACACCTCGGCCAGTTCTGGCAGGGTGCCATGCCGGCGAGGGTCTGTCCACTGCTGCCTTGAACTCCCGTTCAGTTTCCACTCACAAAATGCTACTCGACATCTCTGTACCTGAAGTGATGTGTCATTGTATCAAGTCCCGTGATTACATCCAAAAAGGTTAATGCTTATTTCTGTTCCTGGGCTCCATGGTGTGTAGGCAACCTTTCGCTAAGTGCCCAAGAGAATATTTACTTATTTATTAAGGGTGAGATGAGACAGATAAAAACATTAATGACAAAAATGAGCTTGAGAAGAGTCAAGTGGATAGTGTTTGCCTGATTAAGATATCTTCTCTTTGATACTAAATATCCAAAGGTAATTAAATTCGTATCAATTGGCAACAACTAGTGTTGAACAAAAACAGGGCAACTGCTACATAAAAATTAAAGAGGAGGAGGAATTATTGGTGTTAAGAAGTTGCACAAAATAAGAGTTAGACCCTGGGGCATGTCCCAGCCCCCACCAGTGGTAGGCCAGAGAAGAGTGATGGACACGTCCACAAGCGCTGAGGAAACAGGATTTTTTCAACTATAAAAAGAGGTGGGTTATGTCTAAGTTGTTTGGGGAAAGTTCACACTGGGCAGAGGTAACAGAGGAGGGTCTTGGGACCACGAGGGAAGGGACCAGTTTGGAGCTGTGTTTTGGTGGTAGGATATTGGTCTGCTCTTCCTATCAACTGGTTGTGTGGCCATCCCTAAAGAGGGCTGGTAAGTTTTTGGTTTTTAATTTCTAGAGGGTACGAGTGCTCACCAGAGATGGGGTGAGGGGTGGGAGCAAGAAAGCATACCCTGTAGGGGATGACCACGCTGCGATCGTTTCTCCTCCCTCCCTCCTTTTGGGATTTGGGGCACACGGTCTTGTGTATTTGCCCCAAGCATTTTTCAAGTCACTTGGTCTGGGACTCGAACCACACAGGTGGCCATAAGGGATCCAGACACCTTCATCACTACACCACTGACTGGTGCTAGGGCAAGATTTAACAAGAGAAAGAATGTCTTTGTGAAGGTCAATCACGCAGACAACAGGAAGTCACCAGCGGGCAGACTGTCAGCAAACCAACCTCTTTCTCTTGCCATTCTCTGTCCTTATCTCAGCTCAGCAATCTCTTCTCTGGATAAATGCATTTATTCCTCAAAATTACATTTCACTTATTTTTACCTATAATGACAGATTCTCCATTAGAAAAGTATTTTTCTCGGTCATTTTTTTTTTGAAATGTGTTGTTTGCTATAGGGCATGTGCGCTCACCAGAGAAACAGACAGAAAGCAAAAAAAAAGTCATCCCTCGAGGGGATGGCCTTCTCCTCCACTACCCTCTCAGAATCCTGGGTGCACACGCGCCCAGTGGGAGTTTCACTGCCGGATCCAAGACTTGAACCACGGGCAGCCCTGTGGGATTTCAGCGCCCCGACCACTGTACCACCTGCTGGCCCCTGACTCAGCGTTCTTTTCTGCACAAACAATGAGAATGATGGAGTTTTCATTCATGTGGTCACTTTCATATTTTAGCAGAGGAGACCCAGGGGTGAAATCGGCATGGTTCTCAGAGGAAGCTAAGTCAACAAACCAGCCTCTGAGGCCGTGAAGGTCCCTGCGAAGCCTTCCTGCGCTAGCTGGCAGGCCAACATCTTCCTTCCACAGACTGCTCGCCTGCTCTTGGGTTTGATGTTTGTGCTGACGGTGAACTGCCAGCCTTTCCAGCCCAAACCGCTCGTTCATTCAGAACCACCCGAGCCTCCTTCCTGCAGTTCGCAACCTGGGCTCGCAGGCTTCCCCGCCACGTGGGACGTGGGCTTGTCCCACATCTGCACGTGGAGCTTATTCTCACAGGATCCCCCCAGTGACGAGTCTCACCTCTCAGTCGGCCCAGCCAGATCGCAGCAGGCCTTGGCTGAGTGCAGTTGTCGTTTCTCTGAAGTTAGAGACCCGACTCCCAGGTTTAGTGCTCGGATCCAACAGCTGTGCAGAAAAGAGGCTGAAGAGAATATCTCCTGCTTAGCGTCTAACGGCATTTATTCTAAATGCTTTTTGAGAATCTGTCGCATGTCAGACAGAAGCCCGAGTGCTGGGGATACAGCGAGTAAGCAAGACAAATTGGGGCACTGCCTTCACAAAGCTTGTGCTCTTTGGGGAAAGACAGAGAAAGACCATATATCAGTGAAGGAGGAAGTACGATCGCTTCAGATGGAGACCTGTGCTGTGAAGACGATGCGGCGGAGTGAGGGCACCGTCTCCGGGACTCATGTCTGAACTGTAACCTGAACGATGAAGAGAAGCCAGGAATGGGAGGACAAGCACCACGAAGAAGAACCAGGACACACAGAGACACTGGGGCTACAGCAAGCTTGGGAGGTCCAGACGTTTGAGAAAAACTATATATTCAGAGAGGTTGGGGGTGGGGGGGAGAGGCAGGCAGGGAAAACGCACAAGCCCAAGCCCAGCATCCTGTGGGCCGAGGCCTGGGCCCTCTCGTCACACTGAACATGTCTTCCCTCCAGGGGGGAGCCGGTCCCCATCATTGGTGTTATAGGACACCCATAAGAAAGCAGCCTTGCCCTCTCACGGGAGAATGAACAGGCTCTTCGGATTTAGTAGGACAGCTGTTAATGTTTATAGGGGTTCTCTGAACCCACAGCTGGCCAGGGCCTGGCCTTTGGGAAGGTGCGGACTCTACGTAGGATAAAGAAGCCACTGAACTCCATCCCTCTCCACGGACCAAGGCATTTTGATTCTCTATCTTTGCTCATCCAGGTTTTATAAGGTATCCCCTTCCCCACTAATGTTTGCCAGAGAGAAAGAGAGAGAGGGAAAGTGAGAAATTATTCCCCAGGGGCATGGTCATGCTGCAATCCCTTCTTCTCCATTCTCCTTTGAGATTTTGGGCATGTACACACACGTATCTGGCATAGTTTCCAAGTTGCCAGGTCCAGGACTTAAAAACACTCGGCCAGGTGGGATCCAGCCTCCTTGACCGCCATGCCACTAGCTGGCCCTTTTCCCAGCTCTGTTTATAATAGTTCTTGAAAGGCTCAATAGCATGTTGGGTTGGACTGCAAAAACAACGATAAGGTTTCATCTTAACAGAAAGTAAGAATGATATGCTTGATTGGTTTTATAGTAAGGAGCGCTTTGCCAGTTAGATTGCATGGCAGGTATTGTACATATATTTAATAAACTTGAACTGCTGTCTGGTCACCTGGTTTTCTACCTTAAGATCAGAGAAAGAAGGGGCTGGCAGGTGGCATGGTGGTAAAGGACCCTGGATTCCCACATAGCTGTCAGTGGTTCGGGTCCCAGACCTGGAGGTTTGCGTTCTCACTTTCTCTCTCACTCTGGTCAAATTAAAACAAATAAAAAAAGTTAAATGAAATAATTTTTTTAAAAGCTAGAGAAAGAACAACAATGTGAGCCTAAATCAAGCAGGAGAATATACTCAAAGAGTAGAAATGAATGAAATTAAAAGCCTGAAATCACTAGAAAAATTAAGGAACTCAAAATCTGTGTCTGCAGAAGATCAATAAAATTGATAACCCTCTAGCCAGGCGAACCCATGTGAAATACGAGAACATCCAAATTTTAATATCAAAAATGAAAGAGAGGCCATCACTTCTGATGTCAAGGATATTAAAAGAATAATAAAGGCATATTATGAAGAACTCTATACACACAAATGCAATTGTGTAGATAAAATGGAACAATTCCTTAATATACAGGTTGTTGAAACTCACACAGGAAGAATATATGATCTTAATAGGTGTGTGTATATATATTTTTTTAATAGAGATAATAATTAACCTTACAAAACTAGAAAGCACTAGGCCCAGATGAATTTTACTGCTGAATGTTACTAAATATTTCAGGAAAAGAATAGTACCACTTCTCTACAAGCACTTCCAGAAAACAGACAGAGGGAATACTTTCTAACTCTATGAGCCCTGTGTTATCCTAATATCAAAACCAGACAAAGACGCCATTTCTCTGTTGTAACTTCCGGAAGCTAGAAGCAGGGGGAGCACTTCATACTCTGGCTATGAAGCCAATGTGACCCTAGTATCAAAATCGTATGAAGACATTATACAATACAAAAGAAAAATTACAGTTCAATGAACACTTCTCTTATGAACGTAAGTGTAAAAAGCAACAACATTTTAGCACATTAAACTCGACCGTGTATAGAAGTAATTGTCCACCATGACCAAGTAGGGTCTGAGATATGAGAGACTGCTTCAGTATTCAGAAGTCAATCAATGTAATCCAGCACATCGACAAGCCGAAAAGGAAAAGCGCATGATCATATGAAGAAGCATTTCACAACGTCCAACGTCCATTTATGATAAAACTCAGCAAACTAGGAAGAAGGGAACTTGCTCATTTTGATACAGAGTATCTACAGATAACACCACCAAGATTATACTTCGCCTGGAGAAATGACATGTTTTCTCCCTAAATTCAAAAACAGGTCAAGCATGTCCTCTCAGCATTTCTATCTTAGGTCATATTAGAAATTCTAGATATTGGGAGTTGGTAGGTAGTGTGGTCGTTAATGTGCTAGATCCCCACATGGCCTACCACAGTTCGAGTCCTGGACTTGGCAGCTTGCTCACTCGCTCTCTCTCATCAAAGTAAAAAATAACAACCACAGTTCGAGTCCTGGGCTTGGCAGCTTGCTCACTCACTCTCTCTCGTCAAATTAAAAGATAACAAATAAAATTAAATAATTCTTTATTAAAAAAAACTTTAAAAAATTTCTAGATAATGAAATAAGAAGCAGTGAACTATACATAGGCTAGAAAGGAAGAAACAAACATTTTCTTCAAATATGACCTGATTGTATAGAAAATGCCAAAGAATTGACAAAAACAAATAAGCAACGACAGCAAGATTACAGGATATAAAACGAACAGAAGAGTCCACAGTTCCCCCATGTACCAGTAACAAATCATTGGAATCTGAAATAAAAAACACAATAGCAGGGTGGCAGGTGGTGTGGTGGTTAAGGGCGCTGGACTCACACACGGCCGACCGTGGTTCAAGCCCTGGACCTGGTGGCTTGCTTTCTCACTTTCTCTCTCTGTCTCTCTCTCGGTCAAATTAATTAATTAAAGTTAAATTAAGTCAGAAAAAAACCCACAATACCATTTATATTGGTGTGCATGCATGTGCACACACATCCCTAACTTAGGTCTGAAGATCATCCCCCAAAAACCCAAAGCTGATATCATCCTTACTGGTGAAAAGCTAGATTTTCTCCTGAGATCAGGAAAAGGATAAAATGTCTGTATACCACTTCAATTCAACATTGAACCAGAGGTTCTAGCCAGAGCAAATAAGAAATAAAAGGCATCTAGATTGGAAGAACTGTTACTTCTTTCATATGACACAATATTACCAATGGAAAATCCTCAAGAATTCACAGGCAGAAAAAACAGCACTAATAAATGAGCTCGGTGAAGTCGCGAGATACAGGATCAATATACAAAAATTGTTTTTCTATGTATTCACAATGAACAATGCAACTGAAATAATTTTGCAATAAACTGCAAAACTCATGAAGAAAACACCTTTATTTACAGTAGCATAAAAATGATAAATAACCTTTTTGTAATAATTGGAAAAATAAAATACTTAATAAATTTAACAAAAGCAGTGACAACTATACACTTTCAAACAACAAAACATTATTGAAAGAAGTTAAAGAAGATCTAAAGACATGACCTCTCATACAACTATTAATAAGCTGATCTCCAATTCAACGTATTTCCTATCAGAATCCCACCTAGTTTCTTTGTAGAGATTGACAATCTCTCTCTAAACTTATCATAGAACTATAAGTAACCCAGAAAAGCTAGAATAATTTTTGGGAAAAACAAAAAACAAAAAAACTTAGACTATCAATTTCTTCCCTTTTTTTTGGGGGGGGGGAGGTTTTTTGCAATAGGGTGCGTGCGCTCACCAGAAAGACAGAGAGACAGAGAGACAAGAAGTGAGAAATCACCCTCTAAGGGGGATGGCTACGCTGCAATCCCTTCCCCTCCACTCTCCTCTCGGGATCTTGGGCATGCACACACATACACTGGGTGTGAGTTTAAGCCACCAAGTCCGAGACTCAAACTGTGGTGGACTACATGGGAGTCCAACAACATAGCCATTAAGCCAACTGCTGGTCCCTTTTTAAATTTACTTAAAAGCAACAGGAATCGAGAGTGTTATACCAGTACATGGATAGACAAACAGGTCAACAGGACAGAATTGAAAATCCAGGAATAATTCATACATCCAACAGACAACTAATATTTGACAAGAGTTCTAGAAGCATTCACTGGGGGAAAGAACAGTCTCCTCATCTCATCAAATGTTGAGACAACTGGCCAGCCAGACCAAAGAATGAAACTGGGCTTTTAACTCATACTATATACAAAAATTCAAAAAGGATCAAATACCTAAATATCAGCTAACTTAGAAAACATTATAGTAAATTCTCATGACCTTGACTTGGGCAAAGTGTTTATCTATTAAGCCAAAAGCATGAGAAGAAGTCGAAATATGTCAATAAGACAACATCAAAATGAAAAAAGGTTTCCACTTAAAAGACCACTATCAAGAAAGTGAACATTCAACCCACAGATTGAGAGACAGTATTTCCAAGTTATAATGTTTGCTAAGGAACTCACATGTAGACTCTACAAAGAATTCCTACGTTTGATAATAAAAAGGTAAGTAACCTAGTATTTACAAGGAGAAACCATTGGAACAGACATTTCTCAAAGGATGATACGCCAATGGTGAACGAGCGTATAAAAAGATGTTTGACGTCTTCAGTCATCAGAGAAATGCAAATCAAACTCAGTCAGAGCCTGCTTCATCCTCATTAAGAAGATTGTATTTTAAAAAAAGGTGCGGAGAATAAGAAGCAATGGGAGGGTATAGAGAAACTGGAATTCTGGTACGTTTCTGGTGGGAGTCTCAGATGGCACAGCCACTGTAGAAAACAGTGCAGCAGGTGCTCAAATAGTTAAATGCACACAAATATTCATAACGGCTCTGTTCGTAATAGATAAGAAGTAAAAATGCTCCAAAAGTCCATCAAACACACCAAAACAAGTTCTTTATCTAGACAATGCATTATTATTTCACCCCCAAAAATAATGATTCATGGTAAAACAAGGATAAATCTACAAAATATATTAATTGAAAGGAGTCAGACACAAAAGGTCACATGTTGTATTATTCCATTTGAATGAAGTACCCTAAGTAGGCAACTATATACAAAGTACGTGACTAGTTGTCAAGGGTTAGTGGGAGAGAAAAGTAGGCATAGAATTTCTTCTTAGGATTATAAACATATTTTGGAATGACATAGTGGTTATGGGAGCCAACAGGAGGCTGTGATTGGGGTGATGGACTCCCACATGGCCGACCGCTGTTCAAGTCCCCAACTTGGTGCCTTGTTTTCTCACTTTCCCTTTCTCTCTGTCTCTCTGGTGAAATTAAAAAATAATAATAAAATAATTCTTTTTTTTTAAGATAGTGATTAGGGCTGCAAAACTTTGTGAATACAGAAAAAAAGTCTTTGATTTATATACTTCAAAAGGGAAGGTTTTATGTTATATGAAATATACTAAGTAAAAAATGTTGAAAACCCAGTCATTAGGAACATAACACTAAAACCATGATGAGATTTTACTATACAGCAGTTAGAATGGCTAAAATAAAAACTACCAAATGTTGGTGAGGATGTAAAGCAACTGAAACTCTCATACGCTTCCAGTGAGTCTGCGAAATGGTACAGTTATTCTGGAAAGCAGGCCTTTGCTTATAAAATTAAACATATCTTTACTGTAGCCCAGAATCCCACTCCTGGGCATTCACCCTAAATACAAGTGGTCTTCAAAAACTATATGTGCATTTCAAAAATGTTTTGCAACAAAATAAACTTGTTCTTTAATTCCATTTCTCTGCTCACTTAAAGCCCCCCTTCTAAATAAAAAAGTACATTCACATGGAAATATGTAATTAATTTTTAAGATTTTTTTAAAAATCCTATAGATTCCATAGGAATGCAGATTTGTATACAGTTATTCTGTTTAGGTTTTGTTATAATTCCTTTTTTTTTTTTTTGAGAGGTTTTCGCTATAGGGCGCGCATGTTTGCCAGACAGAGAGAGACAAAGACAGAAAGCGAGCAATCACCCCCCCAGGGGGGATGGTCACACCGCAATCCCTTCTCCTCCATTCTCCTCTCGGGATCTTGGGCATGCACGCACACATGCCCAGCATGAGTTTTAAGCCACTGGGTCTGGGACACGAACCGCGGTCGACTACGTGGGAGTCCAGCGACACAGCCATTACGCTAACTGCTGGTTCCCATAATTCTTAAACCTAAGGGCTACTTTCTTTCGTTGTAGGAAATTCTCAGCCACTATCTCCTTGATATTACTCCTTCCTTATTCACCTTAGCCTTTTTTCCCCAGAATTCCCACTAGATGAATGCTATTTTTCCATCTTTCCTTTTTCTTGACTTCTCTCCCATATACTCATTTCTCTATGCTACATTCAGAGTGATCTCCTCCTCTGTATCTTCCAGTTCACTAATTCTCTTGTCAGCTATGACCAATCTGCCTCACCTATTAGCTGAGTTTCAAATGTTAAAAGTTTTAAATTATGTTTATAGTGGCCTGATTTTTTTCAGTAATTTATATTTCCTCTTAAGTACTTCAAACATATTCATTTTATAGTCTCTTCTACATTGATTATCATACCTCCACTTACTAGGGTGCATATTCTAATGTTAGTTGTATCCGTTTACATTCTCTTGTGGTTATCGGTTTTTTCTTTTTTTTTTTTTTTTTTTTTTTGCCACATCGTTTGATGTTTTCATTGTAAGCTCAAGTACTATGGGACAATTTTTAAAAAGTCTTCCTATAGGGGCCAGCAAGTGGCGTGGTGGTTAAGGGCGCTGGATTCCCATATGACTGACAACGGTTTGAGTCCTAGACCTGAGGGCTTGCTTTCTCTCTCCCTCCCTCATCAAAATTAAAAGATACAATTCATTCATTAAAACGTTAAAAAAAAAAATCTCCCTATAAAGCAGTTCAGGATTTGCCTGTCTCAGCCCTGGGAGTTTCAAAACCTCCACACGAGTTGGTAAGATCGTGTATCCTTCTGCGCTTTCTGCACCTTACAGGCTGTGTGTATTTAGATTCAGTGTCCCCATGACTGTTCTCCTGGCCCTCCCCAGACTTGAGCATGACATTTCAGTTTTTCTATGTTCCTCTCAAAGGATAGTGTCTGGAACTGAACAGACTGTTCCAAGGAAGCTAGGAAAGAATAAAACAACTACGTAATCGCCTTCCACGCTGACATCATATTCATAATTAAGCTAATGCGCAACTTCAGAAGCAGAAGGTTTCTCGATGCAATAATTCTGGTGGGTGACTTTTTTTTTTTTTTTTTGGAGAGATTTTCACTGTAGGGCGCATGTGCTCGCCAGACAGACAGAGAGAGACATCGAGACAGAAAGCGAGAAATCACCCCCCAGGGGGGATGGTCACGCCGCAATCCCTTCTTCTCCATTCTTCTCTCGGGATCTTGGGCACGCACGCACGCACACGCGCCCGGTGTGAGTTTTAAGCCACTGGGTCCGGGACACGAACCGCGGTCGACTACGTGGGAGTCCAGCGACATAGCCATTACGCTAATTGCTGATTCCCTGTGGGTGACTTTTTCAAAATAAAAATACTTCAATATTGGAATTTGGGAAACTAGAAGGGGACGAACGTTGTCCTATAGAAGTCCATCTAATCTCTGCTCTTTACAACCGGAGACTGAAGCCAGTTGCTCACGGATACACAGTCCTGCAGTTGGCAAGAACGCGTCCGGTTTGTGACCTCTGCCCTGGTTCCCTTCCCTCTAATGACCTTTCCTCTCTGAACTGTGTCTCCTCCATGGAGATGCGAGGAAAATGACAAACCAAGGTGATAGGGCAGGTGACTAAAGCACACACGCGCTCACCTCCATGTGCTCCTTTAACTCAACTGGAAATTTTTAAGAGAATTTCTCTTGTTTAGAGCATGCACAAATCTGGAGAGAGATTTCAAGAAGAGTGTTAGGGGTCTGATGGAGAAATGGGAATTGACTCTTGACTCAAAATGAAACTCAGTATTCCAGTTAAGTTAATGCCTGGGTTTTGTGTCAGCTGCCTCTATTTAATTTTTCCATTCATTATGAAGATTGTTTGGACCATAGGCTTCACGTGCATTCTGATGACTTTCAGTCTTCCCTTCAGTCCTGGGCCCCATGGCATGTTTTTCTTTTTTCTTTTTTAAAGGATTATTTTATTTAACTTTATTTATTCTAATTTTACCAGAGAGGGAAGAAGAGAGACAGACAGAAGGAGAGAGAAAGTGAGAAAGCAAGTGACCATCTCCGGGACATGAACAGCAGTCAGCCATGTGGGAGTCCAGTGACCTTAACCAGCATGCCACTGGCATGTTTTTAAGACCAACAATCATATGTCAAAAGGAGAGAGGGAAAAGACCCCCCACTCAGAGGGTGTTTCCACTTTCATACTATGAATTGTATCTTGTACAGACAGCAGAAAACGTAAGCCATTTTCCTTCCCTCGTATTAGCTCCCCCTCCCTTCATTTCCCAGCACAAGGAGTCTGAAACCTCATTTCCTTTGTAAAATACTAAAGAAACAAAACTACGTAGCAGTAACTGAATATGCTTGAGGCTAGCAGGTGGGTAAGGCGCTGGACTCCTACATGGCCAACCACAGCTGAAATCCTGGACCTGGACCCAGCAGCCTGAAACTTAGGCCAGGTGTGTGCCTGCACTCAAAATCCCAGGAGGAAGATCGAGGAGAAGGGATCGCGGCATAGCCATCGCTTCTGAAGGGGTCGTTTCTCACTTCCCCCGTCACTGTCTCTGCTGCTCTCTGGCAAGCACACTTGCCCTATGGCAAGAACCTTAAAGAAATAAATTAATTTTTAAACATTTAAAAAAGGGAATATGCTCTTCCAAACCCTCTTACTGCTCTGAGCTAACTATTCAGTATAGGAGGCTGTCCTACTCCATAGTCTTTTCTGTATTTATGTTCAGATATGTATATGTAAATAGGAATACTTTTATTAAAATAGAATCATACTCTACATGGTCTGGAAACCTCTTTAAGACAGGTCTGAAATTGTACTGAATCACTGCACATTAACCTACCTTTTTCAAATGCTACATCAAAACAGCAGGTAATACTGTTGTAGAGGTCATTGTGATAAGGATGTATTCAAAGTACTTGGATTAATTCATTTCATCCTCACAATAACCCCATGAGTAAATAAAATTATGTCTCTCTTAGAGATAGCGAAATTAAAGGTATTAGACAATTTTCCCCAAGACATGGGTAGTAAGTGGTGAAGAGGAGATTCAATCCCAGGCAGTCTGGCTTCAAAATGCATGCTTTGAACTGCTGGGCTTCATTACTCCTTCATGACATCAATATTCAAGTAATATATTTAAATAGTTCTCTATTAAAGAAGCCTCAGCTTGTTTCTAATTTTTCACCATTATAAACAAAGCTGTAATTAGCATCCTGGAACATGTCATCACATCTATCAATCTTTTCCCTCAGAGCTCCCGAGTTTCTATCTTGTGTGGGAAGGCCTCCCTATCCTCAGATTATAAATGATCCTTCTTCATTTTCTTCGATAACTTTTATGGTTTAACTTTATTCATGTAGCACCGGAGCCCCTCAGGAATTTATTTTGATGCATGGTATTGGCTTCGATAACTTTTATGGTTTAACTTTATTCATTTAGCACCGGAGTCCCTCAGGAATTTATTTTGATGCACGGCATTGGTTAGATGTCTAATTTGATTGTCTTCCATATGGATAGCCAATTGTCTCAACATCATTTTTGAGTAGTGTACGTTTTTTTTTTTGACTGACGACACATTTCTCAAGAAAATCTTTGACGACTTCAAAACAGCTTACTCAACACGTTAGAATCTACCCATGGTTAAACAACTGTTGAGAAATATAAACACAAAATGGCTCATTAAACATACAGGGAAAATCTCGTTTACGGATGGGGCAAATGAGGAGAGCCACCAAGGATTTTTCCTGCCCGAATATCAAAGGCGCTGAATGAATATTTTATAACGGGAACATTTTGGAATTATTTCAGATCGTGGCTTTGCCTCTTAACAATAGTTGGTCTTTAAAAAAATCCCCTGTCTGGTTCCTTGTCTATAAAAAGGGGGTTCTGGAAAAACTAGTCTTAGAAGACTGTTGACTAATTGGAGCACCCAGTGTGCCATTCAGCATAAAAGATCTCCCATTTTTTGCTGAAAGAACTCAAGTGTCCCCCAAAACTTTCCTGTCCTTATATCCAAAATTTTTTTTAGGTGAAGTGGCTGTTTTTGTTTTGTTGTTTTAAGGACATTTACTTTCATGGTACATTGTATTATGTCCTCGGTTGGACCTTGGCTTCCGGGGACAGATTTCCAGAAGTAGATATGATGTTTATTTTTGATTTCTTGAAAAAATAAAGAGAATTCAATTTCTTTTATTTATTTGTATAGGCTGAAAAACACCTTGGGGAAAAATAAAGAAATTGTTGAAAGGCAAATTACGTCTCCCTTTTTTGTTTGATATTTCAAAACTCGTCCTTTCACTACTGCCTCTGACCTCAACCCCTACGTCAGAGAAAACAGAACTCCCTCCCCTCAACTTCCTGCTATCAAACTCACCAGCACCTGCATGTACAGTCTGTCCATCCTCCTTCCTCCAGGTCCCTAATGCCGAAGCTGGATTCCTCACCTGTACTCTGCACCCCTCTCCTCACTGCCCCCCCCCACACCAACCATCTCCCCTGTTTCATCTCTTCCACTTCTCCCCATTCTATCGGCTTCCCTTGAGCAGTGTATTACTGCCGCTCCATGGAGCCGGTCCAGAGCAGTCTCTTCAGTTTGAAACCTGATCTTTTATTTCCTTATTTTATATTCATCAGTGATTTATTACTCTTATAATAAATTTCAGTTTTTACTATAGTTATGAGTCCTTGTAAATTTGCCCCAGCATCCTTCTCCACACACCATTCCCACGTCCATCTTCTTGAACACACACTCACACTACATACGCAGCTTCATTCTCCCAAATACTTTTTGACCAGTACTCATGTTGTTCTCTATGCCTGGAATATTCTCCCAGCTTCCCCATCCTCCCACCTCCCACCCCATGGCCCATTCTCCAATCACCTTCAACCCAACGCATACTTGAGATTTCAGAGTATAGATCACTTCTGCAAAGCTCTCCCTGAGCACTCTGTCGTGAAATCCTGGAGCAACTCAGACTACCCTTTAGCAGGACTTACTGCTCTGTAGGAAATTAAAGTGCTGGTTCTATGTACGTATCCCTCACCAATTTGTGAACACAAGGACTGGATCTTTTTGCTCATATTTTCCATCACCTAACACATGCTGAATCAGAAGAGACACTCAAAAAAAATTTTTTTTCCCTATAGGGTATATGTGCTTGTCACAGATGGGTGTGTTTGTGTGTGTGGGGGGGTGATGGCCATGTTTTAATCCCTCCTACTCCATTCTCCTCTCGGATTTTTGGGCATGCATATATACATGCCCGGTGTGATTTTTCAAGCTGCTGGGTCTGGGATTTGAACCACACAGTCCATGCCACCTGCTGGACCCCAAATTTTTTATATTTAAAATTGTTGTTGTTGCCATAGGGCATGTGCACTCACCAGAGAGAGACAGAGAGGGAAAATGAGAAGTCGTCCCCCACCCCTAAGGGGTGCTTTCCTTTCTCCATTCTCTTCAGATTTTTGTGCATGCCCACATACAAGCCTGGTGTGATTTTCAAGCCGCCACGTTTGAGACTTGAACTACATTCAGCCTGTGGGAATGCAGTACCTTAACCACCATGTCACCTGCTGGCCCCAAAGTGAACAAATAAGACCTCTTTTAATGGCACTTGTGACTACATCAGGAAATATAACCATGCTAATCTCAACCTTTAATCAACATTAATAGGAAAATTAATTAATATGGTTTCTTTTATTTGAAAAAAAAATCACCATCAGCATTTATGAAACATTAATAGGAAAATTAATTAATATGGTTTATTTTATTTAAAAAAAATCACCATCAGCATTTATCAAAATAAATTCTATTTTAAATGAGATGCCACATAAAGCAAATTATGTCTCTTAAAGGACTACCCCTGGTCATTTAGAAGTGCATTTCCCCTCCCACTACTTCATGGATAGGCCATTCCACCTGACTCTACCCGGGACTTCGGTGCTATGTGGGCCAGTAAGCCCACTGCTAGTGTTATTCAAAGGACACTTCAAAATATCACACTATATATAACAAGTGCGTGTCCTTTTCTGTTGTGAAAACTTTTGTTTGCTTACTTCCATGACAGGTAGAGACATCCCCAGCACATATCCCGCACCGCACTCTACCCCACAGTCCCAGCTGGCCTGAACCACAGACATGGGTAAGCCTGGCTGAGTACTCAGAGTCCTGGGCCACGAAACCAAGACCTTTTCCATGTGGGTCCAGCTGTGTACGACCCTTGGTCCCATTCATTTTTTTTTTAAGTTTACTTGCGATTTCTTCCCGGAGTGAGAACAACAGAGAAAGAGATACAGGAACCCCCAAACAGCTCTATCATGCCGTGAACCACCCCTAGCTTCAACCACCCCCAGATCACAGTCATGCATGAGCCTGGCATATTCAGAAGGATCTCTGGGAGTGAACCCAGAACCTTTCATATGCCTGCCTTGCAGAGTGCTGCATTACTGTCGTACCACCATCTAGCCCATTTCGTGATTTTTCAAAAATAATTATTTAATCTTATTTACTATTTTTAAAAATTTGCTCTAAGGCACATGTGTTCACCAGAAGGAGAGAGAAAGAGAAAGAAAGGGAAAGTGAGAAAGCAAGCTGCCAGGTCCAGGACTTGAACCATGGTCAGTCAAGTGAGAGTCCAGAGCCTTAACCACAATACCACCTGCTGGCCCCCATTTGTGATTTTTTTAAAAAAAAAATATGTATCTATTTATTTGTTGTGATTTTCAAGCTGCCAGGTCTGAGACTTGAACCACAGTTGGCCATGTGGAAATCCAGTACCTTAATCACCATTCTTCCCATTGGCCACTTATTTTTGAGTTTTAAATGATTAAAAAGTTGTCGAAGAAGAAAGCAGGCCTACTCTATGGTTTGGTGATAAAGTACTACTGGAGACAAATCAGAAGCCACATGGTGACTGTTTCAAATATTGGCCTGGCCAGTCTCAAACATACAGGGCACATGTGCAAATACTCAGGATCTGATGGGCTAGACGACTGGCAGAAAGGAGATGCAGCGTGACCGGGCACAGGAGAAAGTGCTTCTCTTTCTACCCCTCTCTTGTGCACGCACGCGCACTCTATTGTGACAAAGAAGAAAGCAATGGCTACCACTGGTTTTCCTAGCTTATGGATCCTCCCCTCCAGTGCTTAGAAAAGCTCAGAATCCCCAGGCAGGTTTGCAACTCAATGGCTGCTGGAATCACTGAGGGAGTCGTCTCCAGAGATTCTGACGTACTGTTCTGAAGTTCGAGCTGGGTAGGTATTTTTAAAGCCTCTCTAGGTGATGTTAGTGCACAGCCAGGGTTGAGAACTACTGGGCAAATTATTCTCAAAAGTATTATCTCTATGTTCATCCTTCAGAAATCTTAAAATGGCTTTTGAATACTAAAAGGGAGATTTAAGAATATAAAACAACCTCTTTTCATGTGTGTAAGCAAAACTAGAATATGCTTAGGAATAGAAAATGCTAACGTTCATAGTAAAACTGTCCAACAATCGAGTTAACAACGAATATACCAAAAAGAGCTTTCAAGGAAAGCTTTGTCTCCAACAAAGATCCTCGGAGTTATGTATCTGAATTATTATGTCCCTTAAAAGTTGTTACTATGTGAAGATAAGCTATAAACCTATTTTAATGATGCTGCCACTGTGGAACGATAAAGTTATTTGAGATAAATTACCTTGTAGCACTGAGGTACATTCATAAAATGGTCTTGAATGGTGGAAAGTTTTCATCTTTGGTTGCGGATTTAAATTCTAAAACCAACACAACACTTGGAACCAAGTTGGGCGAGTTGGCAGTTATCCAAGCTGGACCCTGTCATTGTGAGGGTTGGGACCAATGTCAATGAGAGTTCCTGCTAAAGGCCATTGCCTCTTAGGGACTAGCCTTCTGCCTGGTACCAGGCATGGGGAAGGAGGAAATGGAATGACTTCTCTATGCCCTATCAGAGTCTAATGTCTAGCAACAATGCCCCGGATTTCTACTGTGAGTCTTGCTAAAGTTTCCTCTCACCATGAGGGGCAGACCAGAAGTACCTGGGTGTCTGAAAATAAATCTATCATATTTAGCCTAAGAAACAGAGAAGTGGCAGTCAGAGGTAATTATGATCATTATAGCATGTACAATTTATCGAGTACCCACTATGTCTTAGGCACTGAAGGAGCATTTTGCATCTTTTACCTAAATAAATCCTTAGACCCAATGTGACCTCATCTCCAGGCAAAGTCACATTCAAAGAAATATCATCTAGAAGTCAAAAGGAATTTTAAAATAATTCTGCATTTTACTTGCACTTTGAAATAAAAGTCCTCGCAGTCGCTTTCTTCTCTTTAGAAGAAGGTCTAGACACCCTCGTCTGCTCCCCATCCTCTGTTTCCAGCCAGAATGCACTGAGACCCCACCGCCGGCCCTGGGAGGGATTCTAGTCTTCTTTTTCTTCTCTCTTTGCTCTCACTTTTCTGGTCCCTTCTCTAACCATTCCCCAAACCCTAGATTGCAAATACATGAACAGTCAGCCAAGCAAACCAGAAGTCACCTTGTAAGATGGGGAATGGGTGAAACTGGAGAGACCAAGACCATATCATGCTTATAGGGTTGGAACAAAGGCACGTCCCAAGAAGAGGAGAGGCAGAGGTACATCCACATGTGAACAGGCATGAGAAATTATTATATTCACAGCCCAATACATCCCCTTCCCTGTCCCCAGACCTTTGTGATCGGGCATGCTTTTCCTTGAATCGAGGCTGCCCTAGTGATATGTTTGTGTCAAAAACTGTGGCAGAAGTAATGTCCAAGTCTTGAAGCCTTGCCCTTAAGAAACCTTGCAGATTCTCTTCTATGCTCTTAGAGCCCAGAGACCATCGGGTTGGGGTGGTCTAGTCTAGGTGAAAGTTGAGAAAACGCATGGAGCAGAACCACAGCATCCCAGCCACCGGCCAGCATGTGCGACCAGACGTGACAGAGGCCACCGTGGACACTCCAGCCCCTGGTGAGTCATCAGATGATGCAGCCACACAAGAGATCCCACATAAGACCCAAAGAACAACTAACCAGACCGTCAGACCACAAAATTATAAGAAACGATACATTATTGCTTGGCTATGGAGTGACTTATAACAGCTCAAAGATATTTTATATATAAATCATCAGCTCGTGTAATTCTTATAACACAAACTTATCCTTACTTTATAAATGAGAAACTCAAGTTCTGCAAAATTAGGTATCTTATTCAAGGTCATAGAACTTCCAAGGGGTGAAACCAATATTAGTATCCTGGTCTGATTTCCAATCTCATGTTTGTAAGGTTCTTTGGCTTCATTTCTGTCAAATTCATGAGTAATATCTACAGAGAATCATTCCTCCTATGAATCTCATGGGAACTGTTCACTCAAAATGACCTCTTTCTCTGCATCTCTCATTTCCCCGAATCTTTATGATTCATGCCTTTACCTCTTTACTACTGCAAGTAAGTACCCTTCAAGTTCTAGTCTGTGTCTCCCTGGCATGTTCTAAGTGTTTATGGTCGCTGTTCAACTGAGGCCTACAGGCATTTCAATGGCTGTCCTGACTTCTTAGTTTTTGGTCATTTACCTTCATTTTTTAGCCATTGGGTGGTCAGAGAACTCATGATACATTTTTTTGCATAGAAAAGTGCATCATGACTTCTCCAGTGGCCCAAAATAAGAACTATTAATTGTTGAGTGCTTGCAATGGGTTGGACTGCCTACCAAGCGCTTTTACCTGCATTATCTCAATCCTCACACCAATCCAGTTGCAGTATTCTCATCTTCATTTTGCCCACGAGAAAACTGAGGCTCTGAGAGTACTATAGCTAGTAAGTGATGCCAACACAGCAAACACAGGCTGCCTGATCATAAAGCCTGTGCACTTCAGTAGATTTAGTGGTGTTCTGGTAAGGAGTTTACAATTGGCTCTCAGAGGGAGAAAAAAACAAAAACAAAGAAAAAACAACAATGATTCGTAGCATTTGCTGATTTCTGCCGTGTGAATACTTTCACCGTGGTGTATTTTGAGCTAACACAATGACTTCGCTGAAGGCCAAGGTGGGAAAAGATGCACACAGCTGACTCTCCTGATCCGGGAGACCTAGCTGTGGTACAACACTGGGTATATTGTCCCTGCTGTGAGCCTGACCCAGTTCTAAGTCCTGAGGATGTAGAGATAAATGTCTTGACAGTGTGTGTGTGAGAGAGATAGTGAGGAGCTTATGCAGTCTAGGGAACCATGAGGCTCCCACCTCCTTCTGGTCTACTATACTGTCACGGAACTCACAGCCTAGCCACCAGCCTGCCCTAGTAAAGAGCCACTCTCTCATACCCTTGTATGAGATGGCATATTCCTAGGTTCCCTGCAACTCTTCTGAGTTCTCCTAAGAATCTAGAAGCCATGCTTAACCATGAATAGGCTCTGCTGAGAGGTGGTGACTCAATGAGGCCTCTTAAGGAGAAAGGAGTAATTCAGTTGTTCAAGGAAGACACCTCCACTGCCCCAGAAATGCAGTCTAAGGACACCATGCATTCTATGAAAAGAGGATGTAGAGTATACTGCAGAAATCCAGGAAGAGCCTCCTACCCTCATTTCTGTGGCATGAGACATACATGTCTCTCCCCCAGGAGATGCAATGACCACACACACGGTCACTGGCCATCATGAAGCAAGAGCACCCATAAAGAGCTTCAGCACAATCAGAAACCTGAACTGATATTCAGAGGTCCCCAAGAGGTTTCCATTTTCCTGTGATGCCCTGACTACTGGCCGCTGTTACAGCAGACCACATTCTAGGAAGCATCATACAAACCACCTCGCTCAGAGCTGGGCGGCCTCTAATCTGACTTCCTCCTCTGAATAAATCTTTCCCCGCAACGCCAGTGGTAGGTGTCCTGGTAGGTGTTGACCTCATGGCTTGGGTGTTCCAATGGAGCTCAAATTAGTACACAGAGGGGTGACCCCATAGGACAGTGTGTAAACACTGTGCACCGAGATCCCACATTGTCAACCACAGATGGAATCAAGTCACCACCAGCCATGATGACTTGAAACCCATGCAGGTACATATACACATGCACCTAAAATCCCCATAGTAAGGAGGAATGGAGGGAAAAGAATTTCAGCATGACCACACCCTACTGGGGGACACTCTGTCTTTTCCTGATCTCTGGTGAGCACACATGCCCTCTGGCAATAGAAACAAAACCAAAAACAATGTATGGTTCTCTACTGAATTGGTACAGGGCAGGGACACCTGGAAGGACGAGCCAAGTCAAAGACGACTGAACCATATGGCCTGAGAACTGTATGGACTGCAGAATCAGGTACATCTGGATGTGATTCCCAATCCCACCCGGATTAGTCCTGGGACCTTACACAATTTAAGGTTCTGTGCCTCAGAGACCTCATCTGTAAGATAGATACCAGTAAGATCACTCTCATAGTTATAAGAAACACACTGGCTAATATATATATCAAGCTCTCGCCAGTGATTAGCACATACAAAGTGTCCCATAAAGAGAAGCTCCCAGCGTTATCAGTTACCACCACTCTAATACTGAAGTTCATATACGGGAAGATGAACTATAAATACCAAATCTGAGTACGAAAGGCAGGATGGACCCATGGGTTGTTAAATCAAGAACAAGGAGGTCTTTGGCAACCCCATCTCAGCTTTGTATTCTAAATAAAAGCCCGGCAGGAAGTAAGAGGAGATTGGAAGAGTTAAAAAGGAGACCCACTAAGTCCAACGGAGTGATCTGAAGGCCTGAACTAGGGGACAAGATGATGGAGTTTGGGGAGGAATTTAAGGAATGGACAAGCCTGATGAGGATACTTATGAGGGAGGTTAGGGGAAAGGAGGAAGTTCAGTTCCTGGCATGGGAAGCCCAGGAAGGGTAAGGATGGGTCTGATGAGGAAAGTTCTGGATGTAGTAGGTGGAGCTATGTGGTCAGCGGGTGTGGAGCACTGAAGGCGAGATCAGGCTTTGCTGGGTCTATAGGTTTGTATCTTCCATAGTCACCCACCGTGATTCCTCCCTTCAGGAACCAAAGCTGCCACCACAGTTATCTAAATCTCAACGGGGCCTTGAGTCAGGGGAGTTGGCACAAGGGCAGACAAGTTCTGTCTGAGCAAATGAGGTAACAAACGGCAGCTACTAGGAAGGTAACAGCTTTGCACGGCAGAAAATAGAATCTTGTAGACACTGAAAAGCAAGGAAGTATTTCGGAACTATAGCAGGACATCTCAAGAGAGCAGTAAATGTAATAGACGTCGAAGAAATTAGACAACAAAGAATCTTTTCTAAGATGAATTTTCCTCTTGTAAGATAAATGAGAATAGAGTGGAAATGACCAAAAACGGCAAGACAGATAAATCTAAAATGGAACTTCATACGAACACTGGGGTTATTCACATTTTAGATCTTTTCCGTCTTTTCTTTTTAAGAGAGATTTTTGCTATGGGACATGTGCGCTCCCCAGAGAGACAGAGAGACAGAAAGCAAGAAATCAGCCCCCAGGGGCATGACCACACGGCAATCCTTTCTCCTCCACTCTCAGGATTTTGGGTGGGCACATATGCATATGTACCCTTAAGCCACAGGGCCTGGGACTTGGACCCCAGTTGACTATGTGGGAGTCCAGTGATGTAACCATTATGCCATCTGATGGTCCTTTCCAGTGTATTTTTACTGCATGTAAATGTATATATATAAATACTCTTTATTTTGCTTTTCCACTTATAATCAAAATCATTTTTTTTGCCAGAACATATGGTATAATCCATTCAACAGAAAAACTATACTTATAATGGATTATGTCATACAGAATAATTTACTGAGTCCTAAAAGCAGCAGTAAACAAATGTGAAGGCCAGCCCGGTGGCCTCCTGGTTAAGAGAACAGGATTCCACGCAGCTGGCTGCAGCTCAAATCCCAACCTCAGTGGCTGGAAGAACGTCCTGGGCCTGTGTGTGCCTGTGCTTGCGCTCAGCATCTCAGCAGGGCGGAGAAATGGAGAGGGGATTGCAGCGTGACCGCGCCCTACCGGGGCGTTCCCCCCCACCGCCCCCGCCTCTGGTGAACACCTGCTGCCTCTGGCAATTACAAATGGAAACCATGGGGGGGGGGTTATCAATACAAAATATTAGAAAATTAGCTAGCTCGGGTCATTATCTTACCTCTTGCACTAAAATAAATTCCTAACGCATTAAAATGTTTTTCTTAAATAATATAAAAACTAGAGTAAATATAATTAAATATTTGTTCAGATTCTGGAGGGAAACAGGTGTCTCTTTCCTAAGCTTAGAC
>NW_006159539.1:2803918-2806523 GCF_000334495.1 Tupaia belangeri chinensis | reverse complement strand
AGGGAAACAGTTGTCTCTTTCCTAAGCTTAGACTTGGTAAAAAAAAAAGTCAAATATAAACGACAAAGGATTAACATTCTCTCTCCTTTGAGAACTAAATCGAATAAATAAATAAAATCACTAAAACCCCTAGTGATAGAACAGCAAAGGATACAAGCCGACCAAAAGAAAAATACAACTAGTCAAGGAAAAGAGAAATGTGCGAGTCCAGGAACAATCGGAGAAATGCAAACCGAAGTCAGTGGTACCCTATTTTTTAAAACTCATTAAATTAGAACATTACGCTCAAGAAAGCCATCAGGACAGTCTGATTATGCTCCAGTAACAAACCATGAAGACAGAGTGACTAGAAACGGATGGCAAATGTTTTCTGCAGACACACACTTCAGCTTCATGAGCCGTGTGGTCTCTGCTACCATCGCTCGCTCTGCCATTACAGCAAGAGGGCACCCCTAGGTAATTTGTCAATCAGTGGGCACAGTTGTATTCCAATAAAACTTTATATATAAAAAAATAGGAGGTAGGGCCAGCAGGTGGTGTAGAGGTTCAAGCGCTGCACTCCCACATGGCTGATGTGGTTTGGAGTCCTGGACCCAGCTGCTTGTAAATCATTCTGGGTGTGTGTGCGTGCATGCCTAAAATCCCAGGGGGAGAGTAGAGGAGAAGGGAGTGTAGATGGTCAACCCCCTAGGGGCGTGATTTCTCACTTTCCCTGTCTGTCTGTCTCTGAAGAATGCATGCACCCTATAGCCAAAAGAAACAAGCACAAAACAACCAAAACAAACAAAAAAACCATACTGAAACAAAAACAAAAAACACAGGAGGTGGGCCAGCTTGGCCTGCAGGTCTCTTAACCCATGACTTAGAGTAACTTCTTTCTCCCTTCTGCCACGTGCCCTTTGCCGATCATCGGGAGCATCCCGTTTGTTACAGACACGTAGGGTTCTGGGCTGAGAAAGCTCCATGTTGACTTTTGCTTCTACAAAGACCTTGCCGAGGGCATTCTAGAATGTCTCACATAGGCAGCTAAATGTTCCAACCTTTCCCTGCCATTCACGTGGCAGGGTACCAGCCACATGGTCCTGCCCAACCCTGGGGCCTGGAAGTTCAGCTCCCCACCCACTCGGCGCCGGATTTTGTAGACAGCAGTAGCAAGGTCGCCACACGCAGTACCAGTGAGGATGAGGGGAGCACACGCTCATGTGGGCACACATGCTAAGGCTGCCGGATACAGAAAGTGATACAGGACCCCTAGCAAAATTTGAATTAAAAAAAAAAATCGTTTAGGGTAAGCGTGTCCTATCCATTCCTTCCTACCAGGCAGCAAGGTGGTACTGCTGTCCCTTGTCTCGGGCCCAGGAAGGGAACAATCGTTCAGCTCAGGACTGCAGAACAGGACAGCAGCGAGAGTCCAGGTCTTTCAGAGCAGCTCCACTGAGTGCCGACTCCGCTCTGGCACGTGCATCGTGTGTGAAATCAATCCTTCCAGGATAACGGAATTCTAGCCCCCTCTCTCAAGGAGCTCAGGCCACCTTCTGTGTTTGTCCTCTGTGGGCCCTCAGGGCCTGGACCACGCCTGCCCACACAGGGGGAAGATATCCACTCCCAGCTGAGACTCACATGTCAGCCTCTTCCAGTCACAGCCTCAGACACAGCGAGAATCATTCTTTCTGGGCTTTCTAGGAACCTCCTTAGTCAAGCTGACACCTAAAACTAACCATCGCGATTACTTGCTAGAAGTTTGGCACCTGTCGCTGGGTCACTGTTGTCCTGGTCTTGGCCCCAGCGCCATCTCTTCTTCCTAGAATGAGGCATATTGCCAGGGCTTACCAGGACCACCCCAGCCCTGACTTCGCTTCATCCCTGTATTATGGCTCCAGTCCCCTATAGACACTGCTCCAAGCTGCTAGCAAAGACTCATTCACACCTGGCTCAACCCTACAAAGAGTCCCAACCTTCCACAATGTATTCTCATTCAGTAAGTCCTCACTGAGGGCCACCCCAGAGGCAGGCACAGATGCAGGGAGTGGAGGACCTGCGGCGACCACAGCAGACAGCCCAGCCCCAGGACCAGACAGTCAGCGAAGGGGACGGAAAACGAACAGAGCAACAGAAGAACGCGTGCTAGAGGCGAGGCGCACAGCTGATGGTTTAGACAGTGGTCAGAGCTGACCCAGCAGTCCAGCTCGTTCTATGAGGGAAAGCAAAGCTCCAGCCGTTGGCTCCTCCTCTGACGACAGCTGCACGTCGCACGCATGGGGAACAGGGAACAGCACATGCTGTTGTAACGGCCCCAAGGCCTTTCTCTGACCCACACAGACCCATCTCCCCAAGACAAACTGGGGAAATGTCTTAGCTTGCTTCCTCTTTCTCTAACAGAGCTTCTTCATCTTGGATTGGCCAAAGACACCGATTCTGAGAGTTGGGTACAGCCGAGGCACGTAAGATGCCCAGGGACTCACTGCTACAACAGAACAAAGCCCGGAAAGTTGCAAACTTGAAAAAAGTGAAAATGCATTTCATTCATAACCAAATTAAGAAGCCTCAGGCTCTGTGAGTAATCTTAGGCTGGTCTCTCTTTTTTTTTTTTTTTTTTTTTTTTTTT
>NW_006159539.1:2774952-2803538 GCF_000334495.1 Tupaia belangeri chinensis | reverse complement strand
CAGGCTCTTGTAAGTATTTTAAGGTGGTTCTTTTTTTTTTTTTTTTTTTTTTTTTTTATACTCAGTCTCCTAATTTAACCATCTGGAATTCTTTTTCAAGTGCCATCTTATTCAGCACTTAGAAATGAAAAACTTGACTTTCAATGAAAAATCTACATTCCATTGTAAAGAGAGGACTCCACATTCGTGGTCTGTTCGGTCTGTTCGGCACAAACCACATTTGCTTAGTGATGGGAGAGGATAGCTCCAGAAACTTCATTTCACACATGACGGGAGACAAGCAGGTGTGTGAATGGACCGAAGAGCCTTAAAGGGGCACCCCTGTTCAGGGTCCCCAGGGCCCTACGGGGCCTTTTCTACGCATCTACAGTGTTCAGTGTAACAGAGGCTTATAGTCTATCGAGGTGCAGAATGACGTGAAGGGGGTGGTTTAATTCCAGACTCAACTACACGTCATGGTCCTGCTCACACGGTTCGAAAATCAGTCTGTTTCTTGATCTCTAAGATGGGGATGAAAACCAACCTCTTAAGTGTTTTCGTGACACTCCAAAGTTTAAATTAAAGTGTGTGTACATGTTTGGATAACCCTCAAGCACTATATAAATGCTCCTTTCCAAACAAGAACAATTTAAAAATCTGAAAGTTGGGGGACTCCAAAAGATGATGGGAATGGGCTGAGGGCTTGAGGTCCTCATTGTCATGGTTGTCATTTGGCAAGAGCAAATCCTGAAGAGCCCAGTGTGCCCCCATAAATATTTTGGGTTTGGGGCCAGCAGGTGGTGTGGTGGTTAGGGCACTAGACTCCCATGTGGTCAACCACAGTCCAAGAGTCAGGCAGCTTGCAAATCATGCTGGGTACACATGCATGCATGCCCAAAATTCCAAAAGGAAAACGGAGGAGGAGGGATGGAGGTATGGCCATCCGCTGGTGGTGGGGGGCGATTTCTCACTTTCCCTCTATTTTTCTCTGGGGGACGCACATGCCCTATTGCAAAAACCTAAAAGAAACAAAAGTGGGGGGGGGGCTTTCTTAGGTTGGGATGAGGAGCTCCCAAAGGTTTCTCCTAGAGAAATGATGTGGGTGAGATCTGAGTTTCATAAAGCCTCCCCTGAAAACCTTGCAAGGGTTGATGAACAGGCTAACACATTAGGAGGTAGCTGCAATATGCAGGAAGCAGGTATTTTAGAATTGTTAAAACTGGAGGAAAAAATAAAAGGAGGAAAGGGACTTGCAAGTGTTTAGAAGGTATAAGTGACAGGAAGTGGCAGAAGTTGCAGGGTGGGATGAGGAACAGGGAGAAATCGAGAATGAGACCTAGCAAATCCTGAAGAGCCCAGTGTGCCTCCATAAATATTTTGGGCTCGGGGCCAGCAGGTGGTGTGGTGGTTAGGGCATCGTGACTTTAACAACTCAGTAAAAGGACTCTTGGCTTTTCTCAGAGAGATCCTTTCGGCCTGTGATCAGCCATTAGATAGTGCCATCAGACAATCAGTTGTGTTTGCAAGTGCGAAAGCCCAATGTCCACCCCAAATCAATGCAGTACAGCTTCCTAAGAGCAAAACGGGAAACAAGGAGGGACTAAGACAGGGACCTAGGTAGAGCCAAAGGCAACGAGACTCCTCTCGAACCTCACCTGCTGACAGGGACAGGTGGGTCAACGCAAATGTGCTGATGCTGCTTGGGGGAAGGGCTGTTGCTTCGTGCTCCTATGAAGCTCTGGCTGAGGAGCATGACAAAGCAAAATATCAAGGCCTGTTGCTAAGACACAGGAATCAGAAATTAAAATGGCAAAGCTCAAATTAAAAGAGAACTTAACATTTTTCTTGTGTAACAAGACTGGAGGTAGATGGTTGCTGACACTGATCTAGTAGATTTAAGATATTAGGGTTGAAGTCTGTAAGATTTTGAGGGCTGGGGCCGACAGACTGCATAGTGGTTAAGGCACTGAACTCCTGCATGGCCAACCAGGGTTTGGGTCACAGTCCCAATGGCTTTGAATCACACCTGGTGTGTGTGTGTGTGTGTGTGTGTGTGTGTCCAACATCTCAAGAAAATGAAGAAGAGAATGCAGCATGACCAGTCCCCCACCCCTCTGGGGACGGTAGATTTCTCACTTTCCTTCTGCCTCTGTCTCCCTCCAGTGAGTGCACATGCCCTATGGCCAAAAAATTAAAAAAAAAAAATTTAAGGGCCTTTTCCTCATGGTCCCAAAATAATTGCTTCAACTCCAGCCATCTGCATTCCAGGCAAGAAGGGAAAATACATTAGTTCTATGGATAATACAGGTCTTTTCAAAGAGCAAAATGAGGGGTAGCCAGGTTGACTGATTAATGCCTCACTCTACTGTTAGAAGGGAACTGTTTCTTTACCTATTTGGCAGCACCAGTAACCACAGTGTGTTGTTTCCCCTTCTCTCTTTTCCCAAGGGGAGGCTTTAGTATGGTTACCCAGGATAGCAGTTAGGTGTTTCCTGCAAGGAGTAGTACATAATCAAGGCTTAAGCAATGAAGAGTAAGATCTTTATCTCACATTGTGAGATGTCTGAAGAAAATGAGCTCCAGTTTCCAGAAACAGTTCAAGCACATTGTTCAGAACAAAGCTCTTTCTACCTCTCTGCCCTGCCATTCTCAGCAGGTTCACTTCTTGCCTCCAGCTCTATGGGACTGGTAGGCTTAGGAGAGATGCTCTCCCTCTGCTAGGGTTTCCACTTAAAAACGTCAATCAACCTTAGGAGTCAATTTCCCCACCATGGGAAGAGAGTATCTGTGGGATAAGCACCCAAGGGAAAGTGTCAAGACTCAGAGGCAGCAACCGGTCAGCACCTTCTAAGCTCCCGGCATCCCTGTAGGCACGAGTCACCATGCACACAGCTCTTCCTAGTTACCCTTTCTTCTCTGCTTACTCATCCTTTTGGTTTAAAAATTGAGTGGCGCAGAAATTTCAGTCCTTGAAAGGTACCCAAAAGAAAAGACCTCAAAGAGATATTTATACACTCATGTTCATACCAGCATTATTTAGAATAGCCAAAAGATAGAAGCAACCCAAGTATGCGTGACAGAAGAATGAATAAACCAAGTGTAGCGTGTACACACAGTGGAATATTACTCACCCTTAAAAAGAAAGGAAAGTCTACCACATGCTACAACATGGATGAACCTTGAGGACATTATGCTAAGTAGAATAAGCCAGTCTCAAAAGGTCCAACACTGTGGGATTCCACTTACATGAGGCACCTGCAATAGTCAAATTCTTAAAGATGTAAACAAGGGTAGTTCCCTGAGGTTCAGCGGAGGAAGGGAATGGGGAGTTATTGTTTCATGAGCAGAGAGTTTTGGTTTTGTAAGATGAACCATTCTGGAGGTTGGCTGTACAACAATATGGACATACTTCATATGACTAACGCTTAAAGTACTTGAGCTGATCAAGTTCACGTTCATGTACTTTATCAGGCCACAATCCCTTCTCTTCCATCTCCCCTCCCTTTTGAGATTTTGGGTGTACACACACACACCTGGCCTGCTTCTCAAGCCACTGTTCTAGGACTTGAACTGAGCAAAGCTCAACCCCCGCTAGGAAGCTCAGGATCAATACCAGTCCTGTTGCCTGGCCCGTGCGCAACGCCAGACCTCACAGGTGTCTTCTGCTTAGGCGTTCAGCCCCAGTTTCCACCTATCCCAGCATGGACTTCTAGCCTGAGGCTCCCCTCCCAAGTGTTGGTCTTGTTATCACCCTTAACTAACCCCCTTCTGGAGCTGTACCCTATCCTTGATGAGTCCTTCTTAGTACAGAGGCTGGTGTGCCACCCTTAGCCATCCCCTCTGTCCTGCTCACATACTGATGCGTCTTGTCAGCTGTTTGCCAGGACGATCCAGAATCTGCCGTAACCTTGGAAACCCTGCACTGATTTTCTGTCTCGGACTGACCGATGCTAGAAGATAGGACTCTCTTGGCAGGAGATATGGACAAAACTTCAAGTGGACAAGGCTAGCTCATTTTTTTTAGATGAACAGAATGGATTTTATGTCACCATAGTTTTGCCGTGAGTTATTTACACTCTACGAACTGTCCAGCTTAATACTGCTTTCTTTGCAAAGCTCTCTGGGAGAGGAGATTGTCCAGGCTTCTGGTTAGGGAGAGGGTCCTTACAGCTGGTGGCCAGGACATGGAGGGGTGTGTCACAGTCCCAATGGCTTGAAATCACACCTGGTGTGTGTGTGTGTGTGTGTGTGTGTGTGTCCAACATCTCAAGAAAATGAAGAAGAGAATGCAGCATGACCAGTCCCCCACCCCTCTGGGGACGGTAGATTTCTCACTTTCCTTCTGCCTCTGTCTCCCTCCAGTGAGTGCACATGCCCTATGGCCAAAAAATTAAAAAAAAAAAATTTAAGGGCCTTTTCCTCATGGTCCCAAAATAATTGCTTCAACTCCAGCCATCTGCATTCCAGGCAAGAAGGGAAAATACATTAGTTCTATGGATAATACAGGTCTTTTCAAAGAGCAAAATGAGGGGTAGCCAGGTTGACTGATTAATGCCTCACTCTACTGTTAGAAGGGAACTGTTTCTTTACCTATTTGGCAGCACCAGTAACCACAGTGTGTTGTTTCCCCTTCTCTCTTTTCCCAAGGGGAGGCTTTAGTATGGTTACCCAGGATAGCAGTTAGGTGTTTCCTGCAAGGAGTAGTACATAATCAAGGCTTAAGCAATGAAGAGTAAGATCTTTATCTCACATTGTGAGATGTCTGAAGAAAATGAGCTCCAGTTTCCAGAAACAGTTCAAGCACATTGTTCAGAACAAAGCTCTTTCTACCTCTCTGCCCTGCCATTCTCAGCAGGTTCACTTCTTGCCTCCAGCTCTATGGGACTGGTAGGCTTAGGAGAGATGCTCTCCCTCTGCTAGGGTTTCCACTTAAAAACGTCAATCAACCTTAGGAGTCAATTTCCCCACCATGGGAAGAGAGTATCTGTGGGATAAGCACCCAAGGGAAAGTGTCAAGACTCAGAGGCAGCAACCGGTCAGCACCTTCTAAGCTCCCGGCATCCCTGTAGGCACGAGTCACCATGCACACAGCTCTTCCTAGTTACCCTTTCTTCTCTGCTTACTCATCCTTTTGGTTTAAAAATTGAGTGGCGCAGAAATTTCAGTCCTTGAAAGGTACCCAAAAGAAAAGACCTCAAAGAGATATTTATACACTCATGTTCATACCAGCATTATTTAGAATAGCCAAAAGATAGAAGCAACCCAAGTATGCGTGACAGAAGAATGAATAAACCAAGTGTAGCGTGTACACACAGTGGAATATTACTCACCCTTAAAAAGAAAGGAAAGTCTACCACATGCTACAACATGGATGAACCTTGAGGACATTATGCTAAGTAGAATAAGCCAGTCTCAAAAGGTCCAACACTGTGGGATTCCACTTACATGAGGCACCTGCAATAGTCAAATTCTTAAAGATGTAAACAAGGGTAGTTCCCTGAGGTTCAGCGGAGGAAGGGAATGGGGAGTTATTGTTTCATGAGCAGAGAGTTTTGGTTTTGTAAGATGAACCATTCTGGAGGTTGGCTGTACAACAATATGGACATACTTCATATGACTAACGCTTAAAGTACTTGAGCTGATCAAGTTCACGTTCATGTACTTTATCAGGCCACAATCCCTTCTCTTCCATCTCCCCTCCCTTTTGAGATTTTGGGTGTACACACACACACCTGGCCTGCTTCTCAAGCCACTGTTCTAGGACTTGAACTGAGCAATTGGCCATGTGAGATCTGGCTGCCTTAACCACCAGGCCATGGAGTCAGCCCCGGAATCATCATTTTAACAAGACTCCCAGGCATATGCACCATGAAGCTGAGAAGGGCTGCTACATTTCACCCATGGATAGAGCTTTCTCCACCCTCCCTGCCCCACCACCCAACAGGGGCAGGTTTCCATCCAGGTCCAATTGACTCCAGGTGACCCTGTCAACACTGCAGGGTAGCCGTGCCAAGAAAGGCTCAAAAATATAACAAATTCCACCCATGACTCTCATAAATGGGATAACACGTTAAGACCTTTGGGAAATATCTCTCTCCGTAAACGGGATTTTCTTGGGTTCTTTAGCGGGGGTGTAAGTGTTTGCATCGGGAAGGGATTTTCCTTTATAGTGCTCTATAAATAAGTCAACACATGACATCCCTCAGCACTCTCTGCCTGGTGCCTGCCCCTTCACTCACTCATCAGCACCCCCAGCTGGAGCAGCCTGAGCTCCACCTCGGCCCTTCCTAGCTTACGGGATCAATGCAAACCATAGCAGCTCAACCCCCCATAGGAAGCTCAGGATCAATACCAGTCCTGTTGCCTGGCCCGTGCGCAACGCCAGACCTCACAGGTGTCTTCTGCTTAGGCGTTCAGCCCCAGTTTCCACCTATCCCAGCATGGACTTCTAGCCTGAGGCTCCCCTCCCAAGTGTTGGTCTTGTTATCACCCTTAACTAACCCCCTTCTGGAGCTGTACCCTATCCTTGATGAGTCCTTCTTAGTACAGAGGCTGGTGTGCCACCCTTAGCCATCCCCTCTGTCCTGCTCACATACTGATGCGTCTTGTCAGCTGTTTGCCAGGACGATCCAGAATCTGCCGTAACCTTGGAAACCCTGCACTGATTTTCTGTCTCGGACTGACCGATGCTAGAAGATAGGACTCTCTTGGCAGGAGATATGGACAAAACTTCAAGTGGACAAGGCTAGCTCATTTTTTTTAGATGAACAGAATGGATTTTATGTCACCATAGTTTTGCCGTGAGTTATTTACACTCTACGAACTGTCCAGCTTAATACTGCTTTCTTTGCAAAGCTCTCTGGGAGAGGAGATTGTCCAGGCTTCTGGTTAGGGAGAGGGTCCTTACAGCTGGTGGCCAGGACATGGAGGGGCTCAAACTCAACTCTGGGCATGGTGGAAATTTGAGTCAAAAAAGTGCTGAGATCAAGGTAGCCCTGGCATCCCAGTCCCCAAATGTCCAATAGAAAAGAAGGGCAGGCAGAGGAGGAGGAGTCAGGTCTGAAGTCAGGCATCTGCCACTCAAGTCAGCCAGACAGGACAAGAACGGTGGGCAGAGTCTGGAGAGACTCCTGGGGACACAGGTACGGAGAGGACAGGAGACCTTTTACAGGGCACCCAAACACCTGTCAAAGGTGGGAGAGAAACGAAAGGACTCAACTGTTTGGACAGAAACAGAGTGGGAAGAGGAATGTGAGCTGGTGCTGCAGGGTGCAGATCCTGGGCTAAGTATCCTCCCTTGGAGGTGTTGTGTGGGTGGGGGTGGCAGCATGGGTGATTGCAAGAGGCCATTTTGGTGACTTGACATCCCAGAGCAGGGCACCAGAGAACTTCACACCACGGCCAATAAAAACATGGAAAATGCACAACATCACTAAGCATTAGGGAAACACAAATGAAAACTATAATGAGGTGCCACTACCCACCCGTTAGAATGGCTAGAACCTTTTCATCTAACCATAGCACTGTGTGTGGGGGTGTGGAGGAACTAGCATTCTCATGAAGTGCTCAGAGGGTATAAAAGGGGACAACTGCTTTGGAAAACCTCCTCTTCTAGATATTGAAACAAGATAAATGAAAGTGTACATCTGTGCAAAGACTTGTACTCAAATGTTCTCATCTGCTTTGTGATAAATGAAAACTAGACACAAACTGAATTTCCATCGGCAGGTGAACAGTTAACCAAAGTACATGCACACATGGAGTACTAGTCAGCAAAGAACAAGCTGAAGCACTGGGCGGTGTACAGCTCTGGCATTCTCCAATTCATTATGCAGAGGAAAAGCAGCCAGTAGAAAAACAATCCATATTGTATGCATCCATTTATTCAAACTTCTGAGGCCCATAGGTGGGATGGTGGTTAAGGTGCTGGATCCCACATGGCCACCTTCACAGTTCAAGTCTCAGACCCAGTGGCTTGAAAAACATGTGGGGCGTGTGTGCCGGAAATCTCCAGAGAATGGAAGAGAAGGGATTGTAGAGTGACCATCCTTTCCCCCAGGGGTAGCCACCTGTGGTGAGACAAACAGAAACATCTTTCTGCTCTTAGGGAAGACATTTGCAGCTACATAGAAACTGTGAGGATGGCGTCATCATCCTAGGTAGTTCGGGGGTGGGAGGACCAGTGATTTCTCACTTTCCTTCTCTCTCTCTCTCTCTCTTTGGCAAGTGTATGTGCCCTAGAGCAAAAATCTATTTAAAAAAAATTGGGAACTTGCAAAATAATCTGTAGTGACCCAATGCAGAAAGATGGTTGCCAGAGGGCAGGGGTGGAACACAGACGGCACAAGAGAACAAGGAGCCTTTCTGGGGTGATGGAAAAGCTCATTCTCCCCATTGTGCAGATGACGTTAGAGGTGTATGAATTGTACCCTTTAGGCCCAGCTGCAGTAGAGTGCTGCTCTGCAGTGGTGGAAGCCACAGGGCCGACCCCAGGTCCAGATCCGGAGTTGACCTGAAACACATCAGGGTGCACACATCTAAGATCCTGACTAGCTGGAGGGCTGAGGGTAGGGGATTCCAACATGGTGAGACCATATTCAGGGTGCTGTCTTTCTCTCTCTCATAAAAAGAGATGTATTTTTTTTAATTGTTCACTTTAAATAAAACAAAAATGGATGTGCATTTTATCTTGCCCTTTTCCTTCCTCCTGCTTGGTGGCCAGTGACAGAGAGACAATAAAGCCCTTGTCAGTCTCTAGACCTGCATGGGACAACAAACCATCCTCCCAGCTACAATGAGGTGAACACGTAGCACAAGCAGGAAATAAACCTTTACTGCTTTCAACAAGTGAGATCTAGGTGTTATTTATTACTGCTGCATAACCCTGACCTAACTGATTGGCACAATCCCTCAACTCAATATACTGTTCCAAAGTTTCACTGGAAAAAAAGCCAGGAGTCCAAAACACAGTAATATAAGACTAAAGGCTATAAAATCTGCCTCTGAGTCTGTGAAACATAAATCAGACTCCTGTTTGTTCAGGCAACAGAGTAGCCATCACATTTATCTCAGGATACCAACTCTTGAAGACATCCATCAGACTCTCCGTGTGGTTATGATGAGGGTTAGGACATGGTAAGGGGTGATGGAAATATTGCACAAACCACAAGCCACCCTTGAGATACAGCATGGTACTGTTCAGAGCAGACCGAAGAACACAGAACACATTCTGAAGAAAGACGACTGTATGATTAAGAATGGCCTCCTGGGACCAGAAGACGGCCTGGTGGTTAAGGTGCTGGACTCCCACGTGGCCAGCAACAGCTCAGATCCTGCCCCTGGTAGCTTGGAAATCATGCCAGGTACATGTGCATGTGTGCTCAAAATCCCAGGAGGAAAATGGAGAAGGGACTGCAACATGGTCGTCACCTGTGGAGGATGACTTCTCACTTTTCATCCCATTGTCTCTTTCTCCGTCTCTCTAGTGAACACATGCCCTATAGCAGAAACCTAAAGAAAGAAAAGAAAGCAAAAAAGAAAAGACTAGCCACCTGCGGTGAGACAAACAGAAGCATCTTTCTGTTCTTAGGGAAGACATTTGCAGCTACACAAACTGTGAGGATGGCGTTGTCATCCTAGGTAGTTCAGACAAGGCTTTCTCAATATCAGGCTCATTGAAATGAGAGCAGACCCAGAAAGGAGATCGGGATTAATGTCTCCTAAGAACTAGAGCTGAAGTCATGTTAATGAGAACCACAAATTCCTTACAGAGGCTAGGCTAGTCTTTGGGGAAAAAAATTAATACTTGAGATGATCCAGTATTTCATCTTGGGAATTTCAAGAAAGAATCAGATGCCATCATCACTGAAGAAGTGAGACTGCAATGCAGGTCCAGGTCAGGACCCACGGTAGGAGCGTCATAGGGCGGAGCACCCCAGCCTTCCATTCCTGAAGGCCTTGAAGGTACATGCGTCAGCATCATTCCCAGATGAGGCCAAACACAACACCTACCTATACTAACAAGATGAGAGCTGTTTCACTGTGGGCCCACCATAGGAGACAACGCTGAACGCGCCAACCCAGCCTTCTAGTCCTGAAAGCCTTTAGGGTACGTGTGTTGATGTCACGTCCAGAAGAGGTCAAACACAGCCATCAAGCTATACTAACATGATTGAGAGATGTCTCTGCTGTGGCACATTAGTAAATAGTACACTGCTGAACACATAGTACAGTATGAATTAATTTTTCAGAATAGATTACAGCATATTTTTGTGGTGGAATTGCTCATCTGTAAAATATAACCTTCCAAATATAGTAATTTTTTGCAACCCTGCTTCAGCCTTCCTTCTCTTTTACAAAAACTGGCCCTCAAGTAATGACAATGGCCCAAGTTTTCTGTTGCGGAGAAGCTCTGATCAGAGCATTCACATACAGGGGACCAGCAGTTAGCGTAATGGCTATGTCGCTGGACTCCCACGTAGTCTAGCACAGTTCGAGTCCTGGACCTGGTGGCTTAAACTCACACCGGGCGCGTGTGCGTGTGTGCCTAAGATCTCAAGAGGAGAATGGAGGAGAAGGGATTGCGGTGTGGCCATCCCCCTGGGGGGTGATTTTTCTCTTGCTTTCTATCTTTGTCTCTGTCTGGCAAGTGCACGTGCCCTATAGCAAAAAAAGAAAAAGAGCATTCACATACACACCCTTGCTCTGCCGGCCCCCTCCCTACCCACAGGACAGGGCTCATCAAATCCTGCTTTAGAGCCAGCAAAACTTTAAGCCAAGAAAAGCTTCTTAGCACATAGTGAAGTATGAAGTAGCAGAGGTGAGGGACACAAGAAAGGACCTAAAACTGGTCACTGCTATGAGGTGGAGAAGGGTGCCATGTTCTGAGGATGGCTGTAGCCATCATATGGAGCTCTTATCAGGGGAGTGGGAGAAACAGGAAGAGAACAGAGAGGTACAATTCCTAAAATAAGGGAATACCCGTGTAGGGCACTCTGAAGAGTTTACTCAGAAGGTCCAGTTCCCCTCTTTACCCCACGAATGGTTCAAGGTGCTGAGTTGTCCATAAAAACTCTCTAACAAGGTACTGCTGTAGGACTGTTACTAGAACCTTGGGGGAAATGAATCACCTAAACACCCTCCAGAACTCAGTGGGTGTCTAGTCCATGGAAGAGCAAGATGAGACCAACAGATAACCTTCCCAACCTTCTCCCAGTTTGGAGTCTTTGAATCTGGTTACATAGCTAACCAATGGCAAAATCAGAACACTCTTTATTCCTAACTCTGTGCATATTTTACAATACCAGAAACAGTAAATAGATTTTCACATGCCAACTATGGTCAGTCATGGGTGCCTAAAGAATGTGTTAGGAAACATTCTGAGGTTATAACTAAGCCTGGTATGGAAGCGTGTCCTAAGTAACTGGTGATGTCTTCCATAGAAAGAAAGAGTTAAGGTATCTATACCAGGGATTTGTTACCCCTGTACTGTTTTATACTCACTTTCTTACCCCAGGCCTGGACTCAGTTCTATTTTTAGACACATTTCTAATTAGGCTTCACACTGTCTCAATCTCTTATCCACACAACTCCTTTGGGAGGTATACAGGGTGTAATTCTTAAATAATAAAGTCAGGAAAATATACATGCAATTAAAATAGCAAGAGCATATGAAAAAAATTTCCTGTAGAAATATAAGGAGACATGCAATTCATGCCACATTACGACAGCATAACTTCCCTCACCTGGGGACAGTAGCTGTCTTTCTGTAAAAATAAAACAGAAAGGGGAGAAAAATTACCCCCAAATCAATAACCAATCTGGGTGGGATGCAGGGGAAAAAGAGAGCAGTTGTATGAAAAAGTCATTAATTTTCATTTTCAGAAATTCATTATAGACCACACAGCCATTAAAGTCTAATTATGGTGATCACACGATAAACACGATATACGCTCACAATGTGCCAGTATAAATGACGGCTGTCCTGTGGTTAGATTTTGCGTGTGTGTAGACAAAAGCTTGAACGAAGCATGGCTAAACAGCTTGCTTTGTGGCGATGATCAGAGTATGGGTTAATTTTTTTCCCCTTCAATTTGGTTTCCATTAATAATGTTCGTACAACAAATAATTTGTAAAAAGCCATTAAGGTGCCTCAGTGACAATTGGAAAACCAATTATAAATTCCTGCATCTCTAAAATGAGACTGAACCAATGGTGCGGAGCCACAGCGTGGAGAAGCAAAGCCTCTGCACTCTATCTTTTTTTCCCCCCTGAATAAAAGGCAGGTTTGATTTAAAGAGAAAAGCATCTTAATCTAAGTATCATTTATCTATGTTTTACTCCAAGAACATAGCCTATTTACAAAGAATTGCTCAGATTGTCTCTAAGAGCCTCTCGTGTACTCACTGTCATGGGGTTTTGTTGGAAACATTGACCTACTGCCATAAAGCCCCATGTTTTACCATTAGTCACATCCCTAGGGCATGCCTCTCTGTAAGGCCTTATTGTTTATGCCAGTTTAAATTCCATCTTCTGAACATTCTAACTGATGCTAGACCATGTCTCTGATCTCCCTACTGAGCTAGACAGAGGGACCTAGCTGGCACTGAACATGGAGGCAGGTAGCCATCCAGCCCACTACCACCTATCTCCTACACATTCACTTGCACTAACCTGGAACTGTACATTCAAGTGACAACAGAAATGAAATGGGCTACGAACATCATTTTCCTTCAACTTATAATACTCATGAGGAAACCGATATCCTGGAAGAAAAGGGCACTGACCAAATACAATTCATTCTTTAATACCCAACTAAAATGTCAACTTCTTAAATTCTTCCTCAATAGTCATGTCCTTATCATCGCCTTAAGCAGAATTGATTTTTTAAAACTTGTCACCAACATATTTTTGTATCACTATTATTATAAACACCCCCTGTAACATTGCACAATTTCTGGTCCCCACTAGACTTCAGGGACCATTGTATTCAGGTGCCCAGTACTCAGTGCTAGATGCATTGTTGAATGAATGGAGCTGTCTTTTTCATTTTTAAGTTGCCAGAGGGCATGTGCACTTGTCTGAGAGAGAGAAAGACAAAGCACCCCCAATGGAATGCAGTCATGCCACGATCCTCTTTCCTCCCGTTCTTCATCCTGTCAGTATATTAGGCCTGCACGCAAATGAGCCAAGCATGTGTGTCAAGTTGCCAAAGCTGGAGTCTGAACTGCAGTCAGCCATGTGAGATCCAGCTCCCAAAGCACAACACATGATCACTGCATAAGGCTGGCCTGAATGGAATAATACCTTTAATTCTGTAGAACCTTTCATGTCAAACCTATTCTAATTTTGTTCATGTATTAGGTAATCAGGAAAAGAAATAATCAAGATATATGTTTCTGTTTTTCTGTGTGTCATGACTTTCCTGACAACCCGATAGAACCTGAGATATTTCTGACTGAGGATATGGTAGGCAGAATATCTAAAATGACCTCCTGAAGATGTTCCACCCTAACCTCTAGTCTATGACTGTACTGAGATACCATTCTTGTGATTCTGTTAGGTGGCACAGTTGCCCTCCAAGTGGGGAGTTACCAAGAAGGTCCAAGTCTAATATTACATAAATCTTTATAAATAGAGAACTTTCTCTGACTAGGTACAGAAGAAGACAGAAGGCAAAGTCAGAAAGATTGGAAGTGTCAGAAAGATTTGATGCATTGTTGTAGACTTTGAAGAGAGAAAGGGCCATGAGCTAAAGAATGGGGGCATTTTCTAAGAGCTGAGAACAACTTCGGTCAACGGCCAACAAGGAAATGAGAATCTGTCTGCAATCATGCAGAATTGAGTTCTGTCAACAGTCTGTACGAGCTTGGAAGCAGATTTGCTCCCAGAGCCTCCCAGAGCCCAGGTCAACAAGTCATTCTGACTGGAGCATTTGAGATTCTAAGCAGAGTACTCAGCTAAGCCTGTCTGAACAGCTGACCTACAAAACTATAAAATTATGAAGGAGTGTTTTGGAGTGGGGAGGGAAAATTGCTTTAAGCTGCTAAGTTTATGGCAATTTGTGATGCAGCAAAGAAAACTAATACTTATTTGCGGAAGGAAGAGGGGAAACTTTGTTAAGCAAATTATTAGAATAAACCAGGTTTCAGTTCTGACACTGGCCTACTTAGAAACAATCAGCTTCTAGGAAATTTATAGAAGAGACTTTGGAAGTTATTTGACCCTGAGTAAACAGGCTGCATTTCAATCCAGCTCTAATCAATTGGTGTGGCAGCCAGACATGGCCTATTGAGAAGAACTGTGAGGCCAAGCCAGGGTTCAGGCTAAAATAAATCTGTAATTGATGAACACCTGCCATGAGCAGAGGAAGTAACAGTATCGGTATGCATGACACATAGCTGCTATTCCTACTCTAGCCTAACCTACCATCTGGGAACCCTAACCCCCAGGAAAGGATAAGAGTACACCATCAATAATGGGTAGAACCAGGGAGGCCAGCAGGTGGCATGGTGGTTAAGGCACTGGACTCCCACGTGGCCAATCACAATCGAGTCCCAGACCTGGTGGCTTACTTTCTCACTTCCCACCAGCCTCTGGTGTGCACATGTGCCTTATAGCAAGCTAAAATATAATTAAATAATGTTTAAAAAAAAAATGAGTAGAACGAGGAGTCTAGGCTCTTAATGCCCAAATCGAATTTTCTTTATGCTGTAGAGTTTACTAACCTCAGCAGAGCTGAAATATGGGTCCTATTCTAATTCCCATCTCAAGACTCCCCCAGGCCCTGGCAGCGGTCCTTGTGAGCACTGAAGTGGATCCGGGGACAGACTCACCCTGAGGAGCCTCAACCCCCCCCCCCCCCCAGCCCCCCTGTCTTCGGCAGAGCCGGCCAATGAGAGGAGGCCATCTCATCCTTCTCCTCTCACTGCTCCTCCCTGAGGACAGTGTAAATAAGCCACAAGTCTGAGGTGAAGTAAGGAGCCTGAGACCTGCCGGCTTCAGTTCTGGGACTGGGACAACAAAAGGAATTCAAAGACACAAGGGAAAGTCGATATAGAAGCGGAGAGAAGGCCAGCAACCCACAGACCACGTGCAACTCCTCCTCCGCTACCTTATTTATCATTACACACGCTTCGGCAGGCCCCACCCCAGTGACAGTGGGGGACTTATCAGGGCCCAGGCAACGGCCATTTCCTACTCAGGGACGTGTCTCATATTTGGGTTCTTCTGGCCAGCTGGTGATTGTGGCTGAGCAAACGTACAAAAGTAACCCCTTGCAAAGAGCTGTCTGAATTCTCAGCCTCTCTCCAAATACTTGTTTCAGGGGCTAGATAGATTCCAGACCCGTGTGTCTGCTCCGGAAGCCGGCTCCCTCTTCCCGGTGTCTTTGGGCTCTGCCTAATGGACTTCTGATTGAGTCCCGGAGTGAGCCCCGCTTATACATGAGGAAAGGAAGTCAGCAGGGAACGCTCACCTTATGATGCATAGAGAATGAGCTGCTCGCTAGAAATGCAAATTTTGAAGGATGAAAATCTCACTTCTGAATCCATAATGGTCCCTAATTAGCTCACAGGTAATTGGAGCAATTACCAGGGGCCAACACAATCTTTAAGGCTGTGTGCTTAGGTTTTCTTTCTCTAGGGAACATATACCCAAATGGTTAAAATTTCTTTTCAGCAAAGATTCTATTTTTCCATACATTATCATTGAACTAACATTGGGGTATAAATGTGGTCACAAATGTTCCTATTTACAGCCTTTTCTGGGAGTCTTTGCCAGTAGGACCTGAGCTTCGCCCTCAGCTCAGTAATGAGTGGGGCCTGTCAGACCCAAAGCCATCCAGTCATCTATAAGGCGAGCCAAGGGCGGTGCATGTGACGTCTGTTACAATGTCCCTAACCCCTAGGACTGTGCATACTTTTCAACTCAGTAATCCTTCAGTAGAGTTTTTTTTTTTTTTTTTTTTTTTTTTAAGGCAAAGAAGATCACTCTAAATCATTAAAAAAATTTATTAAAAAAAGCAAACTTCATGCACTGTCTTAGACTAGGCTGTCCAGGAAGCCGAACTGAAACCACAAACACTTGCTACTACTTCATCAGAGGGTATATTATCAGGGAAACAGGAGTGAGGAAAAGGGCACTGGAGCGGAAAAGGAGGAAGAACCAGCACAGGAGGTTCATTACTGGCCATTACTGGTATTAGCAGAGGCGATTTTTTGATCTCACAAAATAGTCTCTCCAAGGCCATATCTTGACTGGGAGTCAGGTAGGTCCATGCAAGGGAGCTGGGGAGGAAGGGTCAAGAATTTATTCCATTGCTGCTATCTCCCACTGGTCAAAGTTTCACCCCAGTAAGTATTAACTCCTTCCGTATTTCCAGGGTGCATGTGTGTCATGCGGACAGTGTCCTGTGGTGTCTCACACTCCAGATTCAACAGAGAGCTCTGACGCATGAGGTGAAATACAGTAGCATGTGCCTACATCAAGTTAGAGTCTACCCAGTCTATCCTCCATGGTGACAGTTGGGGGATATACATCCCCAAACCAAAGAGATGGGGAGGCTGAGAGGTTCTAGAGAGGTCTGGTATATGTCCAGAGAAGTCCACCTCACAGTGGTTCTCAGTGAAGAAACCCTAGCTTGGCCGTTCAATGGCCTCCTGTGTGAATCCTAATTCTACTACTCACTAGCCAGAAGACTTAGCACCCAGATTTCCATGTCTGTCAAAGGAGAATAGCTATCACACAGAAATGTTTCAAGACTTGAATTAGATTATCCGTGTAATATATGTGGTCCAGAACATGCACAGAAGAAAACTCCCCTCTCATACAATAATAAATTATTGGATATAATGGAGGAATGGTTAAATAAACTACACTGCAACATGTTAATGGGCCTGCATGGTTCTTTTTTAAATGCTGAAAATGAATAAGTGACAAAATAAAAACTGGCTTATGATACTGGGAAAAGTATGACACAAAATTGTACTGGTACAGAGTGAGAGGAGGGCGTTAAGACAACACAAGATGCCTTGCACGAATGCCCATGGACATGCACACATGGTATCTTAAGGGAGATGGTGGAAAAATACCAACAATTGCTACTCAATATTGTTTACTCTTCTTATTAATGGAACGCCAAAGTTAGTCAGGGTAGCAATATGTTCATCCCCAATCGACAAATGATTCATCTCGACCAATCTGGAAAATCGTTTTCTCCAAATTTTCAACCTCCCTTATACCTGAGGGCCGTGTGACCAGCCTCTGTACGAAATGATTCAATGGTGGACCAGCCCCATGGTACAGCAGTTAAGCGCTGTACAAGGTGCTGATCCCACATGGCTGACTGCTATTTGAGTCCTTGCCCCAGCAGCCTGAAAAACACTCTGCGCACATCTGTGTGCATGCCCCAAATCCTGACAGGATGGAGACATGGAAGCAGAACAATTGAGGCATGAACAAAACCCACTGAGGGGGTGCTTCCTCTCTTTTCCATTTCCCACTTCAATTTCTCTGCTACTTCCTATTCAAGATCTAGAAAAGCAAGGGAAGTAATGGGACCATCAGGTGGCATGATGGTTGAAATGCTAGACTCCCACATGGTGAACCAGGGTTCAATCCCAGACCCAGCGGCTTGAGGGTCATGCTGGGGGGAAGGGGGTGATTTCTCACTTTCCCTCTTTTGTGTGACACACCGTATGGCAAAAACCTAAAGAAAAAAAGGGAAGTGACGTGGCGGGAACTGCCCCTTATCCTAAAGTCCTTTCCACCACTTTAACAGCAAATAGTTGTGTACAAAATACAAAGGAGACTATAAGGCAGACAAAGGAATGCTGAGCTCAGAGGCTAGAAAGAGGAGTCGGGTCTGCACTGTAAAAGCCATTCCGTGCCATGCTACAGGAGGGTTACTTTACTGGGGATAGGGTGCAGCAAAGGGCTCTAACCACACTGCAGCACATACGACTGCCACGTTCCCAAGGCCTTATGCATGCAAGAACGCAGCGCTGTATATGACTGAATGAATGAGCCAAGAAACAATTGGAGGAAATTCTCTAGGTGCCTATGGAGAAGGGAATCAAAGCAAAGCTAGGGGCAAGACCATCTAGGAGGTTACTGCACACTAGGAGGCACCAAGGTCTGAACTTTGGCAGTATGTTTAGGACTGGAGAGGAGGGAAGAGTCAAGAATGACTCAGCAAAGAGTTGCTAGGGTCATAGTCCTCCCATGGTCACCAGTACATCTCCCTAAATGAACATTACTTTTTGGCTAGGCCACTTGGTTGACTGCAGATCAGTTGGTTTCCCACTACTTGCAGAAATTCCTACATCTGCATAACACTTACTCATTTACAAATGTCTCCATCTATGTTATTTGTTTGGAACTTCCCTCATTTGCTAAGTATTGTTTCCCAACAACCGTGGGAATGAAGGGAGGCATGCTATCAGCTAGCATGGTCTGACGAATGAGGAAATGGCCAGTCATGAAACTGGTACTCTGCTTAGAGCCACCCCAACTGCTGCGCCTCCATTCAAAGCCAAACCTGTCCTGTGACTTGGCCGACTCCTCCCTTGCCCCAGGTTCATACTCGGCTCACTCTAGCCCAGAGTGGAGGGCATACCTGGTATCCACCTGACTCTGTCTAAACCTCGGATGAACTCAGAATCGAATCCCATTCCAGGACAGCCATTTATGTATGTATGTATGTATTTTTATTCTAAGGTTTTTGTCACAGGGCACATGTACTCCCAGAGACAGAGAGGGAAAATGAGAAATCACCTCTAGGGGGATGGCCACGCCACAATTCCTTCTCTTCTAGTTTCCTCCTAGGATTTTGAATATGTACGCATGCGTACACAACCACGCGCCTGGAGTAATTTCAATCTGCCAGGTCTGGGACTCGAACCACAGTGGGTCATGTGGGAGTCCAGTGCCCTAACCACTACGCCACCTTTCTTAACAAGAAAATTGAAATCATCACTCTTAACCCAGAAATTGGTTTTACAGATCTTTACCCCACACAGATGGATCATAAACTGTTTAACACTATCAAACTTCTGAAGGCTGTTTAATGAACAAAAGTGATGAAATCTTCCACAAATCTTATCATGGAATGCTGCTGCAAATATCTTCCCTCTGGCTGGAATGTGGGTCAATAGCTAGAGTTTCTGGTCAACTGCAATTTGTCCTTCAAAACCTTCCATTAAGTCTACCTCTTCCAGGAAGCTCTCTGGGCCACAGCTGGCAGGCTGCCCCCTAGAGATTCATGCATCCTTCCTACAGGTTAGGGCTATTTTTAAAGAAAGGCTGTCTGGCCAGAACTGCATTCCCAATTTTCTGAAGCCTAGATAGGCCCATGTGACTGGCTGTAGCCAATGAAAGATGAAGGAAACAAATTATTTTCACTAACAGGCCAAGAAGATAGAAGAGTAGGTGTATCTTCCCTAATCTCTCTCTTCTCCCATGAGCTCAACACTTACACAGACCCAGGAGCCACAGCGTGTTGAAGAAGCAGGGCCTCTATCTGACTTTCTGAACATGTGGAACAGAACTCCTCCATCTCCCTTCTCCCTTGCCTCCAACCCCTGCTCCCACCAACCAAGAGTACCTGCAATCAACTACTAGGGAAGAAATAACATTGATATTGTTGAATCACTGAAATCTTGGATCTTTTTTGTTGCTACTGCTGAAATACCCCCAATATGGTTTACCATTCCTTCTTTAAAAACTGTAATAGATTAGGTTGGCCCCACAGCCAAATGGTTAAGGGAGCCAGAGCCTACGTGCCAGACCATGGATCAAATTCTGGCCACTAAAGGCTCAGAAAACATGTCAAACACATGTATGTACATGCTTCCAAAACAGGATGCAGAAATGGAAGAGAAGGGATTATGCTACGAGACTATCTCCCATTGGGAAGTGCTGCCTCCCTGTCTCTGTCTCTCTGGTGAGCACGTACCACCTCTGGAAAATAATTAAAAACAAACTGTATTTGATTAAAAAGTGGTACTAGGACAAGATATTCACATGTCCATTTTCCCTACCAGCTCATGTCCCAAGAGAAGAGGATGCTGGGTCTTTCTTACTGCTCCATCTCCACTGGAACAGAATGGCTAGTCCATGTTTGCCAAATCAATTTTTTCAATCAATAAAATTTTGCAATGTTCAGTTTACAAAGCGCTTCCCCATATAAACTGTTTACCGCTTTAAAACGGCCATGCTACCCGAGTAGAAAACACTCCGTCTACGCTGTCAGAGTAGCGTGTCGGCACCATGTGCAACATGGATGGTAGCCAGTAGTGACCTCTGACAGATTCCTACTGTGATAGCCGTGGTCACAGTGACCACAGAGCAATGTCAGTAAGTTCCCATGTCAAGACTTCCTGTTAGGGGACAGAAATGTTCTCCAGCATGACTTCTAACTTAAACCAGAGTTAACTGCTAACTGATACCAGTAGTGTATTCAAATGCAAGTGAACTCAAGTCGGTTTAATGGACCGGGGAACTGATCATGTCAAGAAGAAGCCCATAAGGGGGACAGACTTACAAGGTACATCTAAGTTCCAGATCTCCGTGTGTCTTTCGACTGTGTCATTCCCTGCTCGTGGCCTTCATCTTCAGGTTGGCTGTAGTGGTTGCAGATAAATCACAGAAACCTGATCACATTCAACTGAAAAAGGACCACCTCTTGTGTCTCTTTGTAATCCCGCATAGGTTTCCAGCAGACATTCAGGTATTAGCTCAGGTATGTCAGGGTCAAGATTTCTGAAGTCATCTTAATTTTTTTCCTATTTGGAAGATGGATGCTTCAGCTCTACCCGTCATATCTGAACTCCAAGAATAAGGGAGGGTTGGAAGGAGGAAGACACAGTGTCCCTATCAGAAACATAAAACTTTTTCAATAATCCCTAGAAGGTTATTTCTTACAATCACTTGCTTCAAGGAGGATGCAGAATAGTAATTTTTTTTTAATGCCATGTTCAACAAAATTGGAGGGTTGTAAGGAAAAGGGAGAGAACAGCTACTGGGTAGCACAACAGCAGATCCTGCCACACTATCCAGTAACATTTAGAGCTGGAATTCCTGTAACAGTAAGAGCCAATCAGAGCCCTTAATTGAAATAGGCAGGATACAGTCAAAGGAGGCAGCAAGAAGCACTAAGCATGAATGATCTCTGACACTGTGAAAGTCCAGCAAAGGAGAAACTCTGCATCCTCAAGCACATGCACAATGGATCTTAACAATAAAAGCCAGAGTGTACGGATCAGCAGATGGCTTAATGGATACGTTGTTGGACTCCCATGTAGTGGACTGTATAGTTCAAGTCCCAAACCTGGCAGATTAAAACTTGTGCAAGGCATGTCTGTGCGTGTGCCCAAAATCTTGAGGGGAGAATGGAGGAGAAGGGACTGCAGTGTGGCCATCTCCCCAGGGGGTGATTTTTCATTTTCTCTGTCTGGCAAGCATGCATGCCCTATAGCAACTAACTAACTAACTAACTAACTCTCTCCCTCTCTCTCTCTCTCTCTCTCTCTCTCTCTCTCTCTCTTTCTCTCTCTCAAAAAGTCAGAATATAAACAATGACTATAAGACCATGAAAGAAATGGGGTTGCCTCAGCTCAGTCCAGGAGCCCTGCTGGTCACGAACCCATGCCCTTCTCCTTCCGAACCCCTCTTCAGACAACATGCCTGCCTCCTTCTGGACCTTCCCCAGTCTTGGCTATTGCAGTTCCAGCCTGGGTCCCATCTTCCAAAAATGAGGGGGGAGAAATAAAGGACATTTCAGAGATCTTGGCACTGACAACCTTGAGTCGATCAGACATCTGCAGAGACGGCAAGTGGGAAACCTGTTTGTATATACAGGGAGGGTACAAAAAGGCAGCTCTGTGAATCTTATTTAAATGGTAATATGGTGTTTGTCTTTCTGTGTCTGGCTTATTCCATTTTGCTTATTTTTCTGTAGGCACATCCATGAGGAAAATAAAATGTTATTCTTTTCTATGGCGAAGTAAAATTCCATTGTGTACACATACCACATTTTCTGTATCCCCTCGTTCACGGATAGACACTGCGTGGTTGGCCAAGTGGGACCCAGCTCCCTTAAATAATAAGGGCTGACCCAAATTAGTATTTTTTAAGGTTATTGCCATAGGGTGCATACTGGTAAGAGAGACAGAAAGACAGTGAGAGGGAAAGTGAGAAATCACCCCCAGGGAGGATGACGCTGCAATCCCTTCTCTCATCTCCTGAGATTTTGGACAAGGCCTGTCAGGATTTTCAAATTACCAGGCCTGGGACTTGAGCCACAATCAGCCATGTGGGAGTTCAGTGCCTTAACCATTATGCCACCTGATGCCCCCCCCCAAAAAAAAAAATTGACCAAGAATTCTTCCCTTTTATAATCTAAGCTTTTTGAGGACCCGGATAAGCATTTATCTCTGTATCTTTCATAAGGTCACTCATGACATCAGACCCTCAGAAATATTAATAAACTGTTTTCTTAGGCAGGATAAACACACTGTGGCAAGGAAAAGCTCTGCCTGCTCCATTCCGCTACTTCCTGCTCTAGGAAGCTTGACCTTGAAATCGCAGGAGTCAAGGCTTCAGTATTCACCAGGTGACCACCATCCAGGTTTTCGTCCTGACCTACGAAGAACAATCGAGGAGCTGCAGGAGAGAGCTGGCCTTGCAAACTCAGCCCAGAAAGTGACAGGTTCCATGGCAGCTGGTGTTCTGCAGCCCTGGCCAAGTCCAGCTCCCAGCCGGGCCCGCCCTTGCTTGCCTGCTGGGCTGTTCCCGGGGCTCTGTCTGCAGGAAGGGACAGCTCCCACTTGCCCTTTCCCTTCACTCCAAGGAACATCTGAGTGGATTTACCTCAGACTTCAAAGTCCCCAGGAACACTCAGGAGAGGAGGGTGAGGCTGACACTTAGGGCATCACTTCTGGGTCTCAACTGTCACATTCGTCTTTTCCTTTTTTTTTTTTTTTTTGGAGAGATTTTCACTGTAGGGCGCGTGCGCTCGCCAGACAGACAGAGAGAGACATAGAGACAGAAAGCGAGAAATCACCCCCAGGGGGGATGGCCACGCTGCAATCCCTTCTCCTCCATTCTCCTCTCGGGATCTTGGGCACGCACGCACACGCGCCCGGCGTGAGTTTTAAGCCACCGGGTCTGGGACATGAACCGCGGTCGACTACGTGGGAGTCCAGCGACATAGCCATTACGCTAACTGCTGGTTCCCCTTTTTTTTTTTTTAATCCTCATTTGCTATAGGGTGCACGCCCTTGCTAGAGAGAGACAAAGAGGAGGAAAGTGAGAAATCACTCCCAGGGGGGTATGGCTATGCCACAGTCCCTTCCCTTCCATTCTCCTCCTGGGACTTTGGGTACTGATGCACACACACATGCCCACCAGGTCTGGGAATGAAATCCTGCAGTCGGCCGAGTGGGATCCAGCCATCTTCGCACCACTCCACCTGGCTGGCCCTACGCCTCCTCTGCTTTAAGTCTCTACACTACTCTTCCAAGTGGGCTTTATCCTCCTCATTTTACAGAAAGAAAACCAAACATCAGAAGCAACAAGGGACTCATCGCCCATCACAGTGCGGCTCACGTGCCCAGCACTCAGGGCTGTCTGAGGCCGCTGGGACACTGTCTGGGAGGAGTTGGAGCGGGGCTTCTCAACCTCAGCGCTACAGTGAGGAACAGCTGAGGGGGGCTGTCCTGTACACTGTAAGATGTCCAGCGTCATCTTTGGCTTCTCCCCATTAGATGTCAGTAATAATTCCGTTGTGATAAAAAAAAGTCTCTCCAGAAGATGCTAGCTAACCCCAGGGACAAAATAACCCTTAGCTGTTTGTAAGTTAAAGGATGTGACCCTAATTCAGCCCCCGAGCTCACTTGCAAACAACTGAAACTGATTCTGGCTAATTTAAAGGGGGGGATGAGGTATTAGATGAATCATGACCCAATGAATGGGCTGCAGAATAAGATTCAGGGGGAGGAGAAAAAAAAAGAGAGAGAGGGAATGGAGTCCACACTGCCAAAAACCGCACCACAGAAAGACCTTATTCATTCTTCCAGCAAGTATTACCGACTGTGGATAGAGTGCATCCTACATGCCAGACAGTTGGCGAGGCCACCCAGCACAGTGACAGAGGACCCGTTTGCACAGAGCTGCTACTCCAGCAGGGAAAACATAAACAACAGACACCTTCGTATTAGAAGATGGCGAACGCAGCCTTTCACAGAAGCAGTGCAAGGTAAAGGGGCAGGAGTGAGCGAGCGAGGGAGCGCGCGCGTGCGCGTCATGTTTGAACAGAGTGGTGACTCACTAGGTAGGGTCTAGCCGAGACTACACTGCCATATGCAGGTCACGACTTCTGCCATTATGCCGACAATTTCCTGGGGACCCTAGTGTCCCTGGTACCCCAAGCCAGAGGGTGTCGTTGCTGGAAGAGTGAAGCTTCTGTTCTCTGTATCATGCGTGAGCATCTGCCTGGATAAGGCTGGGTCACACGACTGTCCTGGGAGCATCCCGGCTCCCAGGACATGGGACAGCAGGTGCCTGGCCATTTGTCCCCCTATGTTCTGGAGTAGGAAGTAGGCTTCCTCTCTCACATAAGATACCAAGCCAGAAAAATAAAAGAATGCATGCCGTGCAGACATAAACCCAGAAATTAGGCCACAGGCAGGACAGACGAGAGGAAGGAGGTAAAGACATCAGGACACATTAGCAGGGGGTTTATGAGACGAGACCGACATCAAGGATTTTGAGTTCGGTGGCCGCTTGCTGGAGCCCATTATGTGTCTTCTTCTAAACAGGTCCTTTTTTAAAAAACCAACAAACTGTAAATAATTCTGCACCAACTAGATTTCTGCTTCAATGAATCTGTGTTAAGCAAAGTCTGATGAAGAAAAATGGAGCCATTTAAATTGCTGTTTCCATAACCAGTGCCGAGTATCATATTTAAATTTGGAAGAACAGTGATTAGGACACAGGGGGTCATCATTTCAAACACAGCATCTTCCTCTTGTGTTGTATTAAACACCTCTCCTGGCTGTTTGCCTGAACCCGGGGCCTTGATTCATCCTCTAATTGTTGTCAAGATGCAGGGCAGTTCAGTTGTGAAGGTTAAAAAAACGAAATGCCCAAATCGGCAGAGAAGTGCGCACTTATGCGCCTTCCTTTATAGGTAATCTGAGCCCGTGTTGCGTTTACCGTTTATGAGATTTTCATACTGAGTGGTGGAACTGTAGCTGGTATCTGCCAGTACGTGCTGCCATTGCTGTCTCTTCCAGTATGGCCAAGAATTACCAAGGTGAGTGGGTAGCCATGTCAGAGACATTACATCTTTTAACACCCTTCTGGTAGAGCCCGTGGGTCCATCAGTCATTCTTTAAGGTTCTGGCCATAGGGCACAGGTGTTCACCAGAGAGGGAACGTGAGAAATCACCTTCCAGGGGGTATGGCCTCCCCACAATCCCTTCTCCTTTTAGGACTTCGGACATGCACACACATGTGCTCATCATGATTGTTAAGCCACTGGGTTGAACCATGGTCAGTCACGTGGGAATCCAGAGCCTTGACCACTATGCCATATGCTTGTCCCAACCCTTCTTTTGTGTATGTCACAAAATAGGGATTAGGAAGCAACCTTATCAGGCCTGGGAGACATCCCTATTTCATAGGAGTGAAGACAGGCCAAAGAAAGGCAAGAACTTCCTCAAAAATACACGCCGAGCCCATGGCTTTCTGGTTTCCTTCCTGGTCCCAGATGGGAAGAAGTCTAGAGAGTTCAAGATGGAACTTAGAGTAGCTCTGTCCAGTGGAAACATAACTCAAGCCATGAGTGCAAGCTGCATTTTGAATTTTCCAGAAGCCTTTTTTTTAAGTTGCCAGAGGATGCACACACTGACCAAAGAGACGGGGGTGGAGGGGACACGCCATAACAAAGCACCCTTCCCCATGGGGCAGGGTCACATGGCAATCCCTTCTCCTCCATCTCCCTCCTTGTGGGATTTTGAGCGTGCACGCACACCTGCCTGGCCTGTTTCTCAAGCTGGACTCAGACTGCAAAGTCAGTCATGCGGGATCTATCTCTGAGGTGGCAGGATGTGAAAAAGTAAATCAAAGAACTAGAAATTTCAGTTGGCCATTTGGAAGAATTTCAGTGCCTTAGAAGGTGCTCCCAGGGAAGAACAAGTGTATTTCCTTTCCTGGCAATTTTAAGGGACAATTCAACTCTACAGAGTTATGAACTGGCAGTCACTACGAACCAGGACATCAACAAGCCAGGCCTTCCCTGACCTCAGAGCTCCTCCTCCCCATCAGAGGGCTCATCTGTACAGGAGGGCTGCCAGGAGTCGAGGAGGGATGAACACTGTGTCTGCAGTCACACAGTTCTAGCGTAGCTTTGTGGGAAGCCTGTGATCACATCAAAAGAAAACAGAACAAAGCTCTGGAACTCGCAATGCTAACAACACAATCCTTTTCTTTCTAGAGTCCTTACCAACCCAGAGATGCCACAGAATTCAGATGGATCGTCAGCCTGGTGGCTGCTAGTTCAATCCAGGGACGGGCTTCTTCCCTCCTAGTTAGAAAGGGAAGAGCTGGACACCTGCCATGCACCCACCAGGGGGTCAAGCGTGCCCTATGTGAGAATGCTACTCCATGTCTAGAGACAAGGACCGAGGAGAGGGAAGTTGGGCTCTACAGAGGCAGTGCCCTCTGTCCATCTCACCATCAGACTGGTCAAGAAGGGTGGTACTTTTGTGGAAGGCCGCATATTAGATCTTGCACATGAGCAACTGTTCATCCATTTTGTTCCCTTACCCTAACTTGGCTGTAAACCTGCTTGTTCTTCCCATAAGAAAATAGCTCATACTAGCCATACAGAAAACCATATCCAGGACGACTTCCTGTACCTGCTACTGTCCTTGCTAACTAGCCCGAAACCCTTTTGTCTAGTAATGTAACTGCTTACATGAAAACCCCACTCCCATAGAAATAATTAACCTGCTTGACTCAGCTTCTGTAACTGCATTCGCATGGGAACCCTGCACACCTGACGACCGAACCCTATAAGAGGCTACCCCAAACTTTGGCTGGTGCTACATTTCTGACTCTCAGCCCCCGAGCCTCAGGCTGAAGTCGCTGGCCAACTCACAAAGACTCCTCTTAAACTTAATCTGGCTTTGGTGGTTGTTCATTCGGTGGCACTCTGCAACACTTTCTCCTCCGCCCCTCCAGAGCACTCTAAATTCCCAGGAGGCGGGCTGGTCAGGGAGTGTGGGTGCCCTTACACACAGTAGCATCCTGTCCTATGGCCTTGATACCAAAGCATGTGGTCAACCAAGAGCACTAGTGTCCCCTGGGAAACAGAAGAGGGGACCAGGCTTCCACCAGAACCAGCTGGGGCTTCTTTCTGTAGAGCCACTCTGTAGATACCAACCTCTCCTGCTTTTACTTCCAAAAGGATCGTGGGATGGATCCCAACAACCAATGAGTAGAGGCCATGCTGAACTGTAGGCCAGAGGCACTCGCTGCCCTATTTCTAGTTTTGATTTAAGCTCGCACTATCTTGAGTAGCTCAGAGACTAAACAAGAACAGTTGACAGCACAGGACTTCTCCAAAAACTGACGAGGCCAGAAAAACTGAGATCCTAAAATGTAAGTTCTTTTCCTTTGTAACTTAAAGTTCATATCCATTCTCACGACTTTCTCTCCCCCGGATCTCTCAATCTGGCAATTCTAGACCTTGAAGTTTCACTCAGAGTCCGGGTACAGAAAACATCCACCAGCAGCTCAGTCGGAGCCGCCCTTCTCTGGGGTAGTTAAAGCGATTTCAGGCTCAGCACTTTCGATTCCTAATGTTCATCGGACACAGAGTCCTCCTGGCACCAGTCCCACTTAGACCCCAAAGCAGTTATCCCAAGGAACATTAGGTTTGCACAAAGCCATCCCCAATGGCACCTAGGCCCACATTGACACTGTCAGCAGACAATCTAGTAGAGATTTAGTGGCCTCTTGGGTTAAGAGGAAAATCTTGAGAGGAAAGTGAAATCCTTCTTTGTTTTCATTCTGCCAGGATGCTGGCCCATCCATGCCGGTCATCCGGAGTTCACGACCAATGAACATCCACTCGGCTGGAAGAAATCGCTCATCAAAGAAATAAATGGTGCTCCCACGTCATCCACCTCCCAAACCAGGCAGGAGGCCAAAGCTCTCTCAGCACTGGGCTCCCCCGAAAGGTTGCAGAGGAGCTAAGCCCTCCGCCAGTGCCTCCCCCTCAATACCGCCTCTTCAGCTTTTCCTCCCACAGGCCTCAGTAACCTTCTCTGCTGATGGGGATGTAAAACCCCTTCCTACCCACTCTTCTTGCTTCAACAGCATTTGATTTTTCCTGGATACAGTCCCTTACCAGATAGAGCTAAGAACGGCTATGAAGGCAGGAAACAAGCCAATTTTAAAGAACAATGTATTTGCCTTTTCTCCTCTTAAAGCTTAGCAGTCAACAAACTGTCAACGCTAGAAATAACTAACTGCATGTGGACTTTGGCCTTATGCTCCAGGGCTGGGGACAGAACACCAAGAAGGGTCTTTCCCCTTTC
>NW_006159539.1:2748166-2774487 GCF_000334495.1 Tupaia belangeri chinensis | reverse complement strand
TTCCCTACAGTCTAGGAGGAAGCCAAAGGCTTGTCCTCTTCCTGTGGGACTCTGAAGTCCTCAAGGAATGAAGCCGTTTCTTCAGTTTCAGTTCTCTAAGAAAGATCTCCGTGAGACTCTATGTACAATCTTACCTCAGTCTGAGAGGACTTCTCCATGCTAAGCGGAGGGCCCAACAAGTTCATCCTGATCTAAGATGAGGACAAGACACAGCCTGGCTTGGGTGGCCTGACCCACAAGATCCACACATACTCAAGGCACATGCTCAGCTAGGACCTGTTTAAACCTACTCCACACCTACTCATCAATGAGGATATAAGCCCTTGCAGACCACAACCACCAAACCATCTAAACCAACCTTCCAAACCAGCTATAGCAGTCAAGTCTTGCTATGGAGGACTCTGGCCGCCATGCCATTGACTGTTTCTCATGAGGATTTCCCGGAAGTTCCCTCAACAGGGTCTGGCTATGCCATCATTTGGCCCTACCCTCACCAGTCGGCACATAGATGTTGATGATTCAGGGTGACAGTTCATCATACCCTGTCCATGTCATGTCGTGAGATGCATGAATCTCACAGTAATCAAAGTACTGCGTTGTTGGCAAAGTCATGATGTATTTTTTTCTATGTAAAAATGTGTCATCACCTTTTGGATGACCCAATATTTATTGCTGTGGGGACAGAATTAGAAAATGGAACCTAGACCCAAGAGCCAAGTTCTTTTTCCCCAACCAGTTGCAAGCAGAGGAAACGGACAACTGTGGGCTGCTTCCTCTGGCCTCTCCCCACACCCACAGGCAGAGCCTGCCCCACGGCGTTCATCACGTGCAGTCGGTGTGTGGGGAGGAGGGGGCATTTGGAGCAAGGTTCCCACATAGAGAGATGGGGAAGAACAGTCAAGGACATGCCTGCATGGTGGCCCTTTTCCTTCCCTCAGTCATGAGACAGGTCATCCTCTTCCCACGGAAGGAGGAAAGCAGAGGTGGGGAGAAACGCAGAAGCCATTTCCCAGTGCTCTTCAAAGCACTGAGAACACACCGGACATGCCCACATGTGCCTGTGATCCTGGCTGGCTGGGAGACTGGGGTGGAGACGGGGGTGAGGGTCCAATTATGGCATAGCAAGAGCCTGTTGAGGGAACTCCGCCTCAAGAAATAAACTTACAAAAAAAAAAAAAAAAGAAAAACAAAAGGTAAAGTCAGAAATAATGTCCAGAATTTAGGACTTACAACAGCTAGAAGCCATCACCGTGCCTCAGTCTGTCAGGCCGCCTTCTGTATGCATCTCTGTTGTCTAGACTCGAGTAATTACCCATTAACCCAGGAAAGGCAAATTTCTTCGAGCTACTAACTGGATTCCTACTCACATCCACTGAAAGGAACCCAATGGCACTTTTTCAAATTGCCCTTACCTGCTATATGTATTTTGCTAGAAATAAAAATGACTTGGGGCCAACAGGTCGCATGGTGGTTAAGGCTCTGGACTCCCGCATGCCCTATCATGGTTCAAGATCTTCAAGTGGCCTGAAGATGGCACCAGGCACATGTGCCCAAAATCCTGAGAGGATGGAGGAGAAGGGATTGCGCGTGGTCATTCCTCCGAGGGGGTATTTCTCACTTTCCCTGTCTGTTGAGTACATGTGCCCTAAGGCAAATCCCTTACAAAGCTAAAACGCGTGCTGGGTACCTTGGAGTGCCAGCTCTGATGTGGGTTATATTTTTACAGAGATACACGAAGCCAGGCATTTGGTAGGAAGGTTGGTGGAAGAGGACAGAGGTAGAAGATAGAGTTTTCCTGGAGAAAAAAATAAATAAACTAAAAAAAACAACAACAAAATTTTGAAGCTAGCTCGGAGTATCCTTACAGTCCTTGGAGTGCCCTCTAGGCAAAGCAGAGATGGAATTATGGGTCCAATCCAAGAAGTGAGAGCTGGACTAGGAAGGGAAGGAAGAGACAAATTCCAGCTGGGTAGAAATGAGGGAAGATATAAGTCAGCTCAGAAAATCATCTGCGAGGATGGAGGTACCAGAAAGCCGGTGACCAAGGTGAGGGCTAACGTGACCAAAGCGTACAAGTGAGGTGTGCTTTGCTGACCTGGATCCTGGATCGACCCCATAAAAGGCAGAGCCCCTGGTTGGTATGATCTTCTACCAAGTCTCAGTGAAGGACCCGTGAGAAATCTGAGAGTTGAAACCCACTAACCACATGGGCTGGTTGAAGTCAAGCCATCAGAGTTGGCCTTGGAAGGCCGTGCCCATGTTGAGAGGTTTTCCATCCTGGCGGTGAGGATTTCTGCTGTGGAGTGGGGAGGAGGGGAGCAGAAGCAAAGCACCGATGACTTCACCAGCAGCAGTGGTGCTGGCTCTAGTCTTCGCTGTCAAAAAGGAAACAGGATACAAAGAAGCCAACTTATGTGTTCATCAAATGCTCAACAAGACCACAGCAAGACTGGCAGAAGTAGCAAATCGCAGGACAGCTCAAGGAAGAACAAACACATGGTATTACCTAGTCCCCACTCCACGCCTGCCCTTCACAGTCCCATCTGTGCAAAGGCTGTGAGTTGGTGTTGAGACCTGTCCCTTGGCTGGATAGGCACTCAGGGTCAAGTGGAAGAGAAGAACTATCCTTGCCACAGATCATCTCCATGCCCAAGGATCTGGCCAGGCTTAAGAGAAAGTCAAACGTGAACGCTTGAGGCAGAAATGAATATATTTTTCATTAAACATAGTACTTGAGTATATCAAAGCACTGGAAGGGTGGCTGTGCTACATTGATGGTTCTGTTATTCAGCTCCTGTTTAACCAGCCCTGTCTGAAATAGCACCGAGAATGCTTGCAAATCATGTCGGCTCAGAGTAAACAGATGCATTTTCAATACACCTCACTTAGAGATTAGCACAGTTCCTTAGGAGTAATTAAACACTGTTACTTTAGAACCAATATGCCCCTGTTGGGGGGGGGGGGTTACTGCATACATAATTGTCTAGACATTCCCTTAAACAAAGGAATTCCTAGTCTAAAAGAAAGATGGGTTATAGAATGGGGGAGGCTATTACATTGGGTTTGTCTCCCTGTATAGGCTTGCCTTCAAGCCCACAGTTCTCCCAAGATGAGTGTTTTCTTTCAACAAAGAACAGAAAGTTTTTATGTTGACCTGAGAGGTTCATAGTCCCTCTTTAATATCTTCATCTGTCTTACTGCAAAGTCAATGGTCATTGGAACTACCTGCTTACTCACACTGAAGCCCTAAGAACACAGCTAGTCAGGTCTCTCGGCCTTGATCACGATACATACACACACACACACACACACACACACACACACACACAGAGAGAGAGAGAGAGAGAGAGAGAGAGACCGACCGACCAGTGTCTAGACCAGTCCTATACACTAGAACATTTAGCAGCATCTCTGGCCTCTAGTAACTAGACATCAGTAGTACCCTCCCAGACACTGCTATATTGCTAAGTGTCTTTCAGGTCTTTTCGGGGTCATCCCAGCCCTGGCCTAGACGATCGAGGTGTGCACGAGAACTCCAAGGAGAAGAGGAGAGGAGACTACAGAGGTACGTGACACCTCATGGTGCTCACGTGCAGAAAGGAGCCCTGGACAGCTGCTACCAGCTTCCCAGATCAACTGCACACGATGGGCAAGAGCCCTTTGCCAAATTCCATCTGCTGATACTTCCAAAATAGTGATTTATTAATAAAATGTGCATCCCTCAAGAAATAATTTGAAATCAGATGAAAAAGTAAAAGGAAATTGGATAAATGAAATGAGCCTATTTATCATTTTCTCCAGCCGAGAATCTGAACATTTGTATTCACAACTGAATATGCTAAGGTCTAGGTGGAGCTGGCTAGTGGGTGCGTGAGGCCTGTGGGCCACCTCCCAACATACTCCTTCGGCCCTCTGAGGGGGCTGGTGCCTTGCTTAATCGCTCCTCGGAGAAGAGGAGTGGGAATTGAGCGAGACTTCTATTTACAGTAATAGGAACAGAAGTTGAGGGTCCCATCGACTTGTGGCAGAACTCTCCTCAGACTGCAGAAGCGAATCCAAGCTACTCTCTGGGGGAAAGTTAATCTCCCTTGACTTGGTACTGCTTGTCACAGGGATTAAACCACTTGAGTCAGTGTGAAACAGGATCTACGGATGACACCTGTAGTCATCCTACCCAGACGGGCCACATCGGAAGCCTCCTTTAGGTCAGCTTGATCAGTCCCAAATTCTCAGCCCTTAACGTCTTCCAACCAATTGGGGGGGTGGGGGAATCTGTCCATCATACACCTTCCCCTTAGAGATTCTCTAATCGTCTTCCTCTCATCCTTCCCCCAGTCTGACATTCTCCAAGATACTGGAGCAAGCAAAGCCAAGCCCATTGGTCAAAAAAACAGTAATTTTTTTTAAAAATCAAATTGATGAACCAATTTAAAGAAAGCAGACATTCTTTATCCCTGTTGGTTAATGTGTGGTCATCAAATCCCATCATTACAGACCTGTGTTCCTGAATGTTTCTCAGGGTGAAACCATCGGTCTTGCCAAGCAGGCCAAAGACCACTCCATGCCACGTCTGCCCCACGCATGCAAACTCTCAGCAAACGAGCTAAGGACATACGAAGCACCTACTCTGGGCAAAGCACGAGGTTCCACATCGAGGTGGAGAGAAGCAGAGAAGTACCAGCTTCTCTGAGGGCTGGGGGTGAAGGACGAACTTGAGGTAGCTCTGGAGAAACCCGAGTGCTGAGCAGAGCAGAGGCAGTGCAGTAACGACCTGTAGCGCTGGGAGCCATGAGGGATGTGCAGGAGGACGAGGACAATGTGACCAGCCTTTTCACCACCCACCGTCTGAGTGTGCGCTTCATTCTGCTTAAATGGCTTTTCTCCATCTGGTGCACACCTTCTCATCCTCCAAGATAGTTTCGGTCAGAGACTATCACTTGGGGCAGATGTACCTTAAGGTAAAAGGAGACTCATCCGTGGGGGACAATTTTGCCAGGCTTTGCACTTCACATGAATTTATTATCAGGATGTCAATTTCTGCAAAAATTGCAGTTATTTTTGATAAGGGATTTTGATAAGGATTGCTCTTTTGTACCTATTTATTAGTTTTTTCTCTTTTTTTTGGCCACAGAATATGCAAATTCACAAGAGAGAGAGAGAGAGAGAGAAATCACCCCCCCCCCAGGGGTAATGAACACACCACAATCCCATCTCCTCCAGAAATTTTGGGCATGTATGCACGTGTGCCCAGCATGAATTTTCAAGCCAGGCCTGGGACTTGAACCATGGTCATCCATGTGAGAGTCCAGCACCTTAACTACCATGCCACCTGCCAGACCCACTCTTTCATTATTTTTTACATGTCCTTGTTTTGCTTCATTTGGTTTACTGATGGGATTTTTAAAATGTGCCAGAGGGTGTATGTGAATGCCTCAGAGAGAGGCTAGGCAAGGAAGCATCACTACCCGTCCCCCGCCATGTGACATGGTCCCATGCCACAATCCCTTCCCTATCTCTCCCTCAAGATTTGGGCACACACTCACATGTGTCCAGCATGTTTTTCAATTCACCAGGTCTGGGACTCGAACCACACAGTCAGCATGTGGGATCCTGCCACCGTAACCGCCAGTCCATGGGCAGCCCATGATGGGATTTGATTCATGAACACCTTTGTCGTACCGTACTCCACCAAGGTAGAGACACTGCTATTTGTTCCTGTGATGCTGATGTTTGTGCTAATGTTACCCTAATGTCTATGAAGCAGCGCAAAAGCTGATGAACCCAACCTATGTCTATCTGGGTCAGCCCCGTGACCCCACAGGATACAGCGACTAAGGAGCAGAAGGCCTAGAAGTAGAGATTTTTTAAAATTCTCTTTAGGGACTGGCAGGTGGAACGGTAGTTAAAGGCACTGGACTCCCATGCGGCCAAACATGGTTCAAGTCCTGGACCTGGTAGTGGCTTGCTTTCTCACTTTCCCTCTTTCTTTCTTTCTCTGTCTCTCTCTGATCAAACAAGAAAATAATAATAAAGTCAAATAAAATAATTCTTAAAATTCTCTTTACGTCCATTCCAAACATTCTTATGAACTAGAAATTCCACATGAGGGGGCCAGCAGGTGGTGTGGCAGTTAAGGGTATTGGAGTCCCACATGGCCGACCAGAGTTTGAGTCCCAGATGTGGCGGCTAGCTTTCTCACTTTCCCTTTCTCTCTCTCTGGTCAAATTAAAAAATAATACAGAAGGAAAGAAGGAAAGAAGGGAGGGAGAGAGAGAAAGAAATCCTATGTGATTACTGCAATCAATGTTCTGAGGCCAGGTATGGGCATACATACAACAGCCCCGTCATGAAATCACACTTGCTTGGACATCCCCTTGTCAGTCACTCACACACACCGCAGAGTGAGCCTCATTTTGCCCCACAAAGCAAGACTTTAAACTTCGAGATAAGCTCAATCATGTCTAGAAAAGTGTGTTTTCCTTTTTTGATGGTCGTTTTCACAAGAGGCCTGGCAAAGCTGAATGCTCAGCTGTGCGGCTTCTTTTACAAGAAAATGGCTTCTGATTGTACAGAAGTGACACTGAACAAGGAATACAAATCATCTGCACCAGATTCAGATCCACGAAGTAGCCCAGCACTCCCTCACTGCTCTCCCCTTAGCAAAACCATGGCAGGGGAAGCTGTAGTCTGATTAAATCTAAATATTCACATAGGCCTCAGCTGTCTCTGGGTAAGGCAGTAGCCCGTGCATCAGACGGAAAACCATTCTCACATGCACTAAAAACAGACTAACTTGCCTTTAAAAGCATTTGCTTTTTCTTCGTGAGCTTAGGCTGACGCTGGTCAGGAGGCACAGCTGAAATCCTGCAGACAGCAAGGTGGCTCAGGATCTCTGCAAGGACTTAGGCAGATTTTCCTTACACCGCACAGCAGTCTAGGGGGGGTTCTGTGCACTTTCTCTGCAGTTCCTTCAGTCAGGACAGATATTCCAAAGGCAAGGAAAGCAAGCTGGAAGGGCACGGTGGGCCCTGGAAGGGTGGCCTACGGTCTGCTGTGGTCTAACCCAAACTCAGAAGGCCCTGGGTGTGTACTTTAATTCCCCTGGTTTTTCAGCAGGCAGAAAAGCCTCCCTGATCGCCTTCCACCCGTCATTCAGGAGCAAACAAAAATGTCAGCCGCTGCTGTGCTCACACTTCCCGGGACCGGGGGCCCACCATGGCTGGCTCACCTGCCCGCCTCTGGTCTGCAGGCTGACTGCAAGAATGGGGGGAAGGCTCAGAGGTCAAGGGCAAGGCTTGGGCTGCCTGGCCCAGAGAAAGGAGCCTAGCAGTACTCTGCCAGTGGTGCACTTCCCTGAGCCGCGAGACGTGCACCTGGGACTCCACTCATGTATACGGAGGGGGGGGTGGAAAGCGAATCAAAGAAACCTGCTCATGGTGGATGCTGCGGGAGTGGGGGAGGCAACTGGGTAGGAACCATGGGGTGTATGTGGACCAAAGTCCCTTGACAACCAAAGGACAATGTGAGACAAATAGGGAGAGCAGTCTTTGGTAACATGAAAAGAGGACTAACAAAATAAAAAAAGGAGGAGGAGGAAGAAAGCCAACAGATGGCGGAGGCTAAGGCAGCTCTGTCCTGGACTTGGTAAACATGCAGACTCCTGTGCTCAAAATCCCAAGAGAATGGAGGAGAAAGGCCAACGTGTGTGTAGGGGTGTGTGTGTGTGTGTTTAGGGGTGAAGCAAGTGTGACTACTTTTTTTCCCTATCTCTGGCAAGAGCATATGCTCTGTAGCAACAATTTTTAAAAGGAAAAAAATAAATAAAGCCTGACAGAAACATTAGCTAAGAGTTGTCCCGAGCTGACTGTGACAGAGAGAGGTCCCTGTCCCAGGACGTGCTGACTCAGAAGGTGGGGGCTGCCTGGCAGGGACCTCGTCATGGGACATGTGGGGGTACTGAACGCCATCCTCTCCGGGCTGTGATTTCAGCCAGCCGCTCGGCTCAGCGCAAACACAGGTCTAGATACTTTCTGCGTCTTGGAGGGGTTGACCGCATTCCCTCCTCCAGATGCCCAAGTGAGGTCTATGAGAATGCCCAGGGTGCATGTGTGAGAGGGGGCTGGACGCAGAACAGGAACAAGACCACCTGACCACGCTCCGCACAGGGCTGTGGTGGGGCACACTCACATGCAGAAGGCTGGCCCGGTAGACGGCGAGCCGAGGCATTCGCCACACCAGCTCCGCCGGAGCTCCGCTGCTCCTCCAACTCCACTCTCCGCCGCCCTGAGACTACTACCCACAAACCAGTGGAGCGCTTTTAAAGGCCTTCAAGGGGCCTACACCTGGGTTGAGACGGCACTGGCCCCACGCTCCTCTGGAATCAATCTAGCCGAATAAGGGCAGCTAGGTCCGGGAGGGAGGCAGCGTGTTACACAGCAGATGGGGGAAACGGAGGGCCAACGGGAGGGCGTCTGCCAGCCACTCCTGCACACAACACGAACGGGCCCTCCTCCTTTTCTAGGCCTTGAAAGAAGCCCTGTGTGACCAGCTCGACCCTGGTCCCTCGCGTCCCGGGTGAGGGGTGGGATGCCAGCCACCTGGATGGATGCTGCCTGGCACCTGAACTGCCTTCAGCCGGCTTGTGAGCGCTCACTTGTATCACTCTGCTCGTGTAATCCATGTACTACGATGAGTCGTGTCCTCCTGACTCAGTCTTGCACAAGCCAGCCTCGCATCACTGCACATGGAGAACAAGAGGGGCAGAGCAGTCTCTGCTGAACGACTGTGCTAAGCTTTGCATACTCGTTTACATAGTGCTAGGTTTTACGTAAAGCATCGTTCTTAATCCTCTCAATGGTCCTTAGGAAGGTATTATTATCTCCATTTTACAGGTGAGAAAACTAAATTCAGAGAGGTCACCAAAGTGGCACATGGCAGACCCTGAATATAAACTGGGCTCTTTCCTTTGACTACCAAAGAATAACATTTACAGCAGAAATATATAGATCTTACATATGCAGATAAAGTCCACTCCTTTCAAATAAGCCCTCTAGAGAGGACGAAAATATCCTTCCTTAGAAATAACTTAGCAGCACCATCTTCTAAATATTCTTGGTGCAGTTGAGATTTTGTCCCCAGAGGGTGGGGCAAAGGCTGGTTGGCATGGAAGTGTCAGGTGGGGCGTCTACCTGGCCTCCCTCTTTCTGTGGAGGAAAGAACTCTCCCACCACATGCACCTCTCCTGATCTCCGAGTTCAAGGGTGGCCTGTGGACCACCCCTGGCCACTCACGCAACCTCATCCTCATGTCCAGGGGCTTTGGCTAAAGAGTGGGCTTATGGCTCAAGCAAGGCAAATCACTGACCCTCTGTAACATCCGGATATCAAGGCTGGGCAATGGAGCAGTGATAAAGCATGGCACTCTGCCAGGCTTACACGGAGGACGCCCTAGGTACAGCAGGTGCACAAGTGCCCATGATCCGCTGGCTGAAGCTGGGGATGGATCACGGCATCAAGACCCACTGGCGGTGCTTTATCTCTGTCTCAGACTCCGTCTCTCTCACTCACGGAAGAAATAAATACACAACCTTACAGGAAAAGAATTAGGGCTGGCCCCATGCACCATGGTTAGTGCTATACAAACAAAGCCAGATCCCACATGACCCACTGAGGTTCAAATCCTGGCCCTGGCAGCTAGAAGAACATGCCAGGTGCATGTGCATGCACACTCCAAATCCCGATGGGACAGTGAGCTAGAGAAAGGACTGCAGCAGTTTCGTGCGTTCGGTAGCCCGTGGCTCCCCCCTTCATCTTCAAAGTACGTCACTCCTCCACTGTCCCATCCTCTTCTGCCTTTGCCCTTCTTGCCTCCCCCTGCAGAGGACCTTCGTAATCACATTGGGTCCACCCAGATAATTCAGAACAATCTCTCCATCTCTGGATCCTTCATTTAACCACACTTGCAGAATCCCTTCTGCCAAGGAAGGTTACGTATTCACAGGCTCCAGGGGGCAGACATGGAGGTCTTCCTTCTGCACAGCACAGATTACAAGTCTGAGGGCTGCGAGTGGCCAGGGCTGCCGTGTGAAGAAAGCCTGGCTGTGAGGGATGAGGTAGGTTGGAAGGAGGACACAAGAAAGTGGAGGAGAGTGGAAGAGAGAAAACCGATGGGATCTTTCAGCCTCTGGGTCTTATTGCCCCCGAATGGCAGAATGGGAATTCAGGGGTCAGCCCCACCGTCTATCTAGTGGCGCTGACCATGGAGTTCAAATCCTGGCCCTGGCAACTTGAAAAGCGTGCTGGGCACATGTGCGTGCATGCCCCAAATCCCAAAAGGATGGAGAAAGGGAGATGAAGGGTTTGCAGCATGACCACACCTTACTGGGGGGTGCTTTCTCTCCTCTTTCTCCTCTGGCAAGCACATGTACCTTCCAATAATCTAAAAAGAAATGGGGGAAGGGGGGGAGGGAGAATCTGCCTAAAAAATGAAAGGAGAGATGTCTAAGTCCTTGAACCCAGCGACACCTACAATCACCTATACCCTTGGAATATCCAGTTATGTTTGTATCACTAGCAATTAAAAGAGAAAAAATACCATATTTTGGTCAACAGGGCGAGACGACTACCAAAAATAGATACTGGCTTTCTTTTTAAGGGAAGTAATTGACCCTAAAGCCGGTCTGCGAAGACAAGCACCAGAGTGAGCGATGAAGTCAGTACACAGGCTCCTGAAGAGGCTGCTGGCACCCCGGCGTAACTATATGAAAACATATTCATTTGGGAAGTTACATAGCCCTGTAATTTTTCAAATCACTTCAAGTTTTATGGAACAGATGCTCATTGTCTTTTCCTCATGCTTTTCATTCACTCTTGGAAAATGCATCCATGATTTATTCTCGAAGGAACTCGCTACAAAAGCGCCGTTGATTGGATCGCGGAGCGATATACCCAACCCACCCTGAGCCGATGAAATTCTCTCCAAGCCATCTGAAATCGGAACGCAGAGCTCCTAGTTAGAATTAGGTGGTGCTTACACAGACAAGTTAGCTGCCTACAAACAAAGGAATGGTGTGAGCACACAGAGAAGCACAAGCGTGGGAGGCCAGAGAGTAAAAAAGAGAGAGAGCCGAAGAGAAAGTGAAAACAATCAAACGTACTAAAATTTCAACCTTTGGGAAAGCTGGGTGAAGTGTATCTTGAAATTGTTCTGTTCTTGCAACTTTTCTGTAAGTCTGAAATGATGTTCAATTTTTTTTGGAAGTTTCCAAACATAATAGAAATTTCGCAACAGAAAAAATACAAACCAAGGAAAAGATACTTTCAGTAAGAGATACTGAAAAGGGGAACACAGACTAGGAGGAAATATTTTCAAAACAAATAAAAGATTAACATCCAAACTATATGGCTCTTACCTGTTCTAGTCTATTCTGTTGCTGATAACAGGAAATACCTAAAACTGATTGATTTATAAGAATAGAGTTCTATATGGCGATGGGTGATGGCAAGCAGCTGTAAATCTCATAATCTAGTAAGATTTCATGGTTAAGCGGAGTCTCCTACAGATAAAAAAGAAATTCAAGGAAACTGTTGCCTGCTTCTGACACAAATATTACTCTGACTTACTCTGAAGAAACAGGTCCCAGTTGCATAAACTGTGAAGGAAGCACTGCCTGACTCCGGAGCCCTACGTTTAGATCTGAGACATCTGAGTGGTTTTCTTTCTTTCTTTTCTAAAATTTATTTATTCATTTACTTATTTCAATTTGATGAGAGAGAGAGAGAGAGAGTGAGAAAGCAAGACGAGGTCCAAGACTCGAACTGTGGTTGATCATATGGGAGTGTCCAGTGCCTTAATGACCACCTGCTGGTCCCTCTGAGTGGCTTTCAAAAATATGACTCTGTAGCTGAAAATTTCAGGTTCGGGTTAAACTAAAAGTTAAAAAAAAGTGAAATAAAATGCCATGCCAGGATTGAGAGGCCCAAGGTTCAAGGCCTGCCTCCTCTCCACTTGGTGTCTGAGCGTCTGTAAATGAGAATGACGATACTTCCTCTTGGTTCTGGAGATGCATGAAAATGCTCTGAAATTTTTCTTCAAAAAAAAACAATGTTTTAAGTTTATTTCTTCCATGCGCAAGAGGGACAAAGAGTGGGAAAGAGAGAAGCCCTAACAGGATTTTGATGTCAGAATCCACCCCCTAGTGTCAGCCAGCCCTAAGCATGGGCATGCACAAGCCTGATGGAACCAGGGGGTCTCAGAGCACGAACCCATACCTCCCACAGAGGCCCGATTCCTGGAGCACTGCACTTTCACTGCCATGCCACAGTCCGGCCCTCTCAGGCAGCGTTTTTTGAATACTTAACGCATTTACATGGTTTGAACTTATAAAGCATAAAAAGCTACATAGAGAAAACCCTTCCTCTTACTGTCTTTCCCATCCTCCAGTTCCCATTCCGCTGTAAAGAATAGTTGTCATCAGTTACCCTTCAGGAGATTTTTATGTATGGATGTTCACAGATACATTTTTCCATGATCTTTTTGAGTGGACCTCTGAAAGCTCATGGAAAAATGGAATCAATATTACAAGTTTACTTCAGTGCAAAAAAATTTGAAATCCATGCACACTTTTTCATAATAATCATTTCTGTAACTTTTTAAAAAATAATTATTTTGTTTAACTTTATTAGTTTTCAGTTTGATCAGACAGAGAGAGGGAGGGAGGGAAAGTGAGAAAGCAAGCCACCAGATCCAAGACTTGAACCACGGTCGGCCATGTAGGAGTCCAGCATCTCTAACCACCACGCCACCCGCCGGCCCCATCATTTCCATAACTTTTTGAAGACTCTGCAAACACACACCAATAACCACACAAGGACATAGTCTCTTTTACGCCTTTGTTCTTATACAAATAATAGCATACTAGATAGAGTTTCTGCCACAACTTGGCTTTCTTAACAATATGACTGTTGAAACTCTCTTGCTGCGCCAATATAAGAAATTACTGTTATAGTATTAAAATATTTTAATAATGTAAAATGGTGATTAAAAAGATGAACTGTTTTTTAGAATTTGGAGAGAAGAAATTTTAATAAAGTGCAGTTTGGATACTTTGATGAAAAACTAATGTACTGAACTCATGAACTCTGCATATTCTAAAAGTCTCTAAACTCAATTTTAAAACTCTAAGTCTGGCATATGGCATAATATTTACGTTGAACTCTCACGTAGTCAACTGTGGTTCAAGTCCCAAGCCCAGTGGCTTAAACTCACATCGGGCCCATGTGTGTGGGTGCCTGAGGTCCCGAGGGGAGAATGGAAGAAAAGGGAGTGTGGAGTGGCCATCCACTTTCTATCTCTCTGTCTCTCAGGTGAGTGCATACACCCTATAGCAAAAATCTCCCTTTCCAAAAACAAAACTCTGTAAGTCATGAATGGATGATTAACAAATGCACTTTAAAAACATAGACTGTGGAGCCAGCAGGTGGCATGGTGATTAAGGCACTGGATTCCCACATGGCCCACCACAGTTCAAGTCTCAGACTTGGCGGCTTGAAAATCACACTGGGCATGTGTGTGCATATCCAAAATCCTAGTAGGTGAACGGAGGAGAAAAGACTGCAGCATGGCCTCACCTAAGGGTGATTTCTCACCTTTCTCTCTGGTGAGCACACATGCCCCATGGCAAAACCCTAAAAACAAACAAATACCAAACACTTTCCCACGCCACTTTGCTCAATAGCAAAGCTGTCTTGAGTTCACAGCGCCACCTGGAGGCAGAAGGGACTCCCCACTGTTTCTTCCCCATCTTTGCCTGTCTACACCTCCAGAAATCCATTGCCCTTCACATATACACACTCTAACTCTTCTTTCGATCCCTTTAACTCTCTTTATATCTTTGAAAACCGTTGATCCCCACAAAAATCAATTCGTTTCCTTTTTCCTACAATTTAATTTGCACTACAAATCAACTCCAAGTATGGCTGCGTCACTCAAGGGCAAAGCGAGTTTCACACTTGGGTCCACGAAAGGGAAATACATTAGTTTTCAAGTGGTGCTCCCAGAGGTGACCACGTCTGCCTCAGGGCTCTAGCCTGCTGTTTTCCATGTCGAGTGTGCGCCACTAGCGTCTGAGGGATCTTGTAAAAAGACAATCACCAGGCCCTATTCCCAGAATGCACTTGGGATGCAGCCCAAGAACTGCCATTTCTAACAGGTTCCCAGGTGAAACCGCTTGCACTCCTATGGGTGATGTTGTGGGGTGCTGCCCCCCATCAGCTGTAAGTTTTGGTGGCCAATGGCTTTGGGTATCACCCCCCTCTTACAAAGTCACTCCTCTCCCCCAGGAACAAACTGCCTCAGAAGACAGTCCCCAAAGCGTAAAATCTCACACCCTTGTCTCAAGGTGGGACAGTCACCCCAGGGAGCCCCTGGAGATTGGCCTCCCGGGCAGCTGGGTCATGCTCTCCCCTGCTCCACTCTGATTGCCTTCCTGCTCTGCTGGTCCTTGGAGCCCTCCCCCAGAAGCTCCCTCACACAGCCCTCTCCCATCGAGAGAGGGAAAGTGAGAAAGCCCCCTCCACGGGGCGCGGTCATGCCGCCATCCCTTCTCCACTTCCCCTTCCTTTTGGGATTTTGGGCATGCGTGCACGTGTGCCCGGCGTGTTTGATTGTGTAAGCCCCCAGGTCTGGAACTGAAACCACGTGGCCAGCCATGGGGGATCCAGCACCTTAACCACCAGGCCACTGAGTAGTTCTGACAGCGTTCCTTCCATGGCTGGCGACACGTCTCCTACACAGTAACCTGTGCCACTTCTCGCCTTTAATAAAAGACTAAGAAGCAACCCAGGCATTCTTCCAACAGATGGTCACTGAAATCCTTTGGGCTTAGTCCTGTTCTAGGTGCTAAAGGTGCTGCCCCCAGGGAGAGCCCATTCTGGTACAGGAACGTAAGTGTATGAGTTCCACAGGGGGACTAAAAACAGTGACGGGAAAGTGCCCGGGTGACCCGCCAGTCTTCCTCTCTGTTACCCTCCTTTCAGATAGACAGTCCTGAGCTGCCTATTGCATGATGCCTGGAAACAACTCTGCCCATGCCTGTCTTCTGTTTTGCTCCGCTTTCTGTATTTTCACTGTGGGAGAACAAGTCTGGTGCCAGCGTCCCTGTCACAGCGGAGAGCAGCATCGACTCATTTATGTGACATAGTCATAGTTACTGACATTTCTTTATCATTTATTTGGTGGCATGCTTTAAAAAACTCTCTTTATTTACTTAAATTTGCTGCCAGTATCCCAGTGGTTTCCTATTTTTAACATTAAGTTCTTTAGGCCATGCAGAATTAATTTGGGCGGAAGATGTAAGACATCTATAGCTTTTGCGAATGGTTAGCCAATTGTGTTAACTCAATTTACTCAAGAATCCACCCTTTTCTTAGCGGTATTAAAATGCCTCTTTTCTATACCGAAAAGTACATAGAACTGCATCTATATCTTGACCCTTTATTGCTCAAATAAATTGTCTGTTGCTGAAACGGTATCGGAGAACTATTAAGTTCCAGAGTACTGACCTCCAGATTGTTAAAGCTCACCCCGAAGGAAGAAAGTGGCCGGACAGGAATAATGCGTGACCTGACGACAGAGCACATAGACCTGAATCCTCATCCTGCTTCTCCATCCCAGTCTAGCACTAGGAAGTCGCTCCGTTCCTCAGCCTCAGATTTTTCAGTAATAAAATGGGAACAGCGGCATTCGGATAAGTCCACTTTGCTGGTAAAACTGTTCTCCAGCAGGACAAAATTTCTCTGAACTTGAGCCCAGTGGGTGGCATAGTGGTTGAGGTGTTGGACTCCCACATGGCTGACCGCAGTTCAATTCCCAGGCCCGGCAGCTTGAGACTCATGCCAGGTGTATGTGTGTGTGTGTGTACGTGCCCAAAATTCCAAGAGGAGAATGGAGGAGAGGGGATTGTGGCATGGCCATCCCCTTGGGGGGCGGTTTATCACTGTCTCTCTCTCTTCCTTCAGCAAGTGCTCACACTCTACAGCAAAAATCTCTCTTTAAAAAATAACTATTTTTTTCTCTGAACTCCTACTATGTCTGACTTTTCCATATGCATTGACCAACACTGTTTACTCTGCTTGGAATGTATTTTGTATTTTCTCTTCTGGCAAATTCTCACCCATCCTGCCAGACATCTGTATCGGTGCCCTCTCTCATCTGATGCTTTTCCTGGATTGCCTGGAATTACAGAAACTCTTGTCTCCCAATGACCTGCACCCACATGCCACTGTGCTGTCATTATTATTATTATTACTATTGCTGTCATTATTTTTTAAATGCACAGTTATTCATTCCCTGTGGCTGACCCGAAACTCCCTGGGGATAGAAAAGTGTTTCTTTGAGAATCCTCTTAGCACCAGAACCGATTCCTAACTAGGCTGAGCGAACGGGCGGGGGAGTGGACGGTTCAGCCAGTTGGCCATCCCACTCTGCCCTGGTAAGTGCGTCCCCACAATATTTTGCCTGGGCAGTTTTCTACATTCTCTTCTGCTTCTTGGTGGCAGAATCCCAGTGTCAGAGCCTTTCTTTCTTGTGGGATTCCTGGTCCTTCATCCTAGATCCTTGAAAGTCTGAAGTTCCTCCAACAAATGCCCTCTTCTCTACCAGCAGACCCCAGCCCCTGCTTTCTCTGTGGGCTCTGAGCTCCTCCCATGGGTTTCTGTAACCTCAGGACCTTCACGTTGACCAGCAGGTGGGTCACCCCCTGGCTTCCTAGACTTCAGGATCATGGCAGTGATGGTTCAATTGCTGCTTTGCACATCGTAGTCGCTTAATACATACCAGATGACTAAATCAACAGACAAGGAAGCCAAAGGGTAAGAAAAAGGCCAAGTGAGAAAGAATATAGGTCACAGATATATTGCTCATGGGAAAACAGAGCTTTGATAATCAACAACATGCTAATTTAGACTGGCTGAGACGTACCGATCAAACAGTACTGGTCCAGGACAAATGAGCTGGGATAGGCTCCTTCCCTGGGATTTCTGAAACGATGCACGAATCAAAATGTAGAACATGGCTGAGTAACCAGTGTGAAAATACCAGGTACATCTCTTCCGTAGGTGGGGTGACTACTCAGTAACTTACTAGGCATCATTTATAATTAAGTGCTTTCCTTGACAAATGGAAGGAAACTGTATTTGCAACTAGCCTCTCTTGCAGTGCTGAGTTCTAACAATTTTATGTCTAGGATTTAATGACTCTTTCAGAAATCTTCATAAATGGCTAGGAGTCACAGTCCAGTTTAAGAGAGCAAAGAGAAAGTATTTGCAAGGAGCACATCTCAAAGGTTGAAATGCAGTACCTACCTCCAGTCAGTCTAGATGTGCTCTTCCTGTCCTCACTGGTCCAGTTGGCACCAAACACAGTAGCACTTCGGTGAGAAGGGTTGTGTACCTTGTCCCGCTCTTTCCATCACAAGAACTTCTGAAGGTATAAACCAAATCCAGGTACATGAAGTCTCAATTATTCAGGCTCACCAAGGAGAAAGCCAACGGGAGCTATCGCAAAGTCCAGATTCTAGAACACCAGGATACAGTGTATGTTTTTTAAAAAAGTATATTCGATAATGTAAAGTAGTTAAAGTATTGACTTTTGCCAGTACTTGGGGGGGGGGAATCAAAGCTAAATTAATGATAGATTAAAATGCCTTACAATAGCATATTACATATTGATTTGTTCTCTTAGGGAGGATAAACTGTTTTTTCCTAGAAGATTACTTATATATTACGTTGTCAATTTACCTTTTCAGAACAGTGAGGCAAAATCCAATCTAGGTTCAGTCCAGCTAAATGCAAACTTTGAATTCGTGGGCCTAAATTAGTATTTTGTTGTAAATACTAAAAAGCATTTTTTAAATTTTATGATTTATTATTTACATGTAATTGTACATGTCTGTAGCATACAATATGATTTTGCGAAGTATGCATGCAGTACATGGCAAATTAAGGACATTACCATATACATTATTTTCAGTGGATAATTTTACATTCTTACGTCTATTAAGTATTTATTCCCTGAGCCCCTCCTACTCACCCTCTACTATTCACCCCACTCCCATGTAGGCTCTGCTGTGTATATTTGCCCTCCCTACTATTGTATCTTCATATCTTTCCATTTCTGCCATGGAGTACACACACTGGGTATAAACTGAGTGGGGATATACAGTGTTTGTCCTTCATAATCTGGCTTACTTCACCTAGCATTAAATCTTCTATTTTCAAATGACAGAGTCTCATTGTTCATTATGGCTGAGTAATATTCCATGGTGTACATGTGCCACATTTACTCAATCTGGTCATCCATTCTTGGGCACTTGGGTTGATTCCATGTCTTAGCGATTGTAATTTTGCAACACAGATGTGCAAGTATCTTTCTGACTAAATATTTTCCTATCCTTTGGGTAAAACCAAAGAGTAGGATTACTGGGTCATATAGTAGTTCAATCTGCATGTTTTTAAGGAACTTCAATATGGTTTTCCATAGTGGTTGTACTAATCTACATTCCCACTAGCAATGTAGAAGGTTTCTTTCTTTGCCACAGACTCACCAGCACTTGGCCTGTTCTTTTTTTTTTTTTTTTATCATAGCCATTCTGATTGGGGTTAAGTGGTATCTCATTGCAGTTTTGATATGCATTTCCCATGTGCACTGTGGCCATTGTATGTCTTCCTTCAAGAGTTGTTTGCTCAGCTGATTTGCCCATTTTTAAAATTAGATTTTGTTTTGTATATTTTTATTTTTTTTCTTTTTGTAGATGAGCACCTCTAGTTTCCAATGTATTCTGGTTATTAATCACTTGACTGAAGAATAGCTTGAAAATATTTTCTCCCATTTGAAGGTTGTCTCTTCTCCCTAATTACTGTTTCCTTTGCTGTGCAGAAGCTTAACAGTTGCTGCTTGTGCTTTAGGGGTCTTAAAAATCTTTACCTACTCCAATGCCTTCAAGTGCTTTCCATGTTAGTTTTAGTTTGAGGCTTTATATTTAGGTCTTTGATTGATTAGAATTGATTTTTGTTAATGGTAAGAGAGAGCAGTGTAGTTTTATTTTTCTGCAGGTGGAAATCCAGTTCTATCTAGTACCATTTGCTGAGGAGACTCCCCCTCCCCCCCACTGGATTGTCTTTTACCCTTTGTCAAAGATCACTTGGCTGTATATTTTGGGGGTTATTTCTGGATCCTCTAATCTGTTCCATTGGTCTATGTGACTATTTTTTGTGCCAGTACCATGCTGTTTTGATTATCACAGCTTTGTAATATAATTCGAAGTGAGATGCCTCCTACCTATTCTTTTTGTATGTATTGCCTTGGCAATACCAGCCCTTTTATGATTCCACACAAATCTTATGATTTTTTCCCCCCTGTTTCTATGAAGAACATCACTGGTAGTTTGATCAAAATTGCATTGAATTTGTAAACTTATTTGGGTAGAGCTGGCATTTTGATTATATTTTTTCAATTCAGGAACATGGGGTGTCTTTCCACTTTTGTGTATCATACTCAATTTTTCTTTTTTTCTTTTTTTAGTTATTTGTAGTTTTCCTTACATATGTCTTTCACCTTTTCCCCCCCTAATGCTAACCCTTAACCCAAAACTCTAACCCTAGTAGAGGCCTTTCTTTCACATCTTAGGTTTATCCCTAAGCATCTTCCTTTGTGTGTGTTTAGCTATTGTACATCGGATTGGTGTGTAAACGGGATTGTTTTCTTCAATTCTATCTTATCTGTTCATTGTTGGTACATAAAAATGCTATAGATTTTTGTATATTGATTTAATATCTCACAACTTCATTGAATTCTTTTGTAACTTCTAGGATTCTTTTGGGTTTTCTGTTATAATGATGTCTGTAAATAGGGACTATTTCACTTCTTCCTTTCCTATTTGAATGCCCTTTATTTTGCTCTGCTGTTTGATTGCATTGGCTAGGACTTCCAATCTGTATTGAAAGGAGGGAAGAAAGTGGACAGCCTTTGTCTTGTTCCAGTTTTTAGCAGGAAAGCTTTCAGCCTTCCTCCATTCAGTATGATGTTAGTTATGAGTTTGTCATATATGACTTTTGTTGTTTTGATAAATGTCCCTTCTATACCTATTTTGTTGAGAGTTTAAATCATGAAGCAATGTTGTATTTTATCAAGTGCTTTTTCTGCATCATTGATGTGACCATATGGTTGTTATCTTTCCTTGTGTTGATATATTATACCTATTGTTTTGCGCATGTTGAACCATCCTTGCCTCACTGGGGTAAAGCCTACCTGGTCATGGTATATAACACATGCACATGCACCCAGCATGAGTTACAAACTGCCGAGTGTGGGACTTGAACTGCAGCAGGCCACATGAGAGTCCAACACTTTAACTGCCACATCAGCTGCTGGCCCTGTTAGATCCAATTTGCTACTATTTCGTTGAAGATTTGTGCATCTGTACAAGGATACTGGTCTGTAGTTTTTTGTTTGTTTGTTAGGTACAAGTCTGCTTTTGGTGTCAAGGTGATGAAGGCTTCATAGACTGAGTTTAGAAGGCTTTCCAACATTTGAATCTTTGGAATAGACAGAGGAGGACTGGAGTTAATTATTCTCTAAGTTTGGATAGAATTCAGAAGTGAAGCCATCCAGACCTGGGTATTTTCTTCTTGGGAGACTATTGCTTAACTGTTCCGATCTCACTACTTGTTACTGTGTTCAGGCTTTCTAGTTCTTCCTGACTCAGTCGAGGAATATTGTATATGTCCAGAAATTAGTCCATTTCATCTAAGTTTTCTAGTTTGTTGGCATAAAATTGCACATAATATTCTCTTAGGATCTCTTGTACTTCTGTAGTACTTGTAATACTGCCCATTTTATTACTGATTTTATTTATCTGGTTTCTTTCTCTGTGTTTCTTGGTTAGTCTAGCTAATAGTTTGTACATTGTCTTTATCTTCTCAAAGAACCATATTTTGTTTCATTCATTTTTTTTTTTGTATTTTTGAAATTCTCTATTTCTGCTCTATTTATTTCCAGTTTGGAAGCTACCGAAATGGTCACGTGCTGTTTTAATAGATAAATTGTAGTGCATTTACAAGAAGGTACTGAAATGCAATCGCGATGACCGCACCCACTCATGGCAACATGCCTCACCAGCGTCACGTTGAGCAACAGCAAAAAAGTAAGCACTGCATGTTTATGCTGACATAAAGCTCAAAGCCAGGCAAAACTAACCTGTGCCTTTAGAACTCAGGAGAGTGGTTTTCCTTATAAGGTTTTCACTGGCCGTGGTCTGAGAGAAGCTTCGAGATTGCCTGAATGTGCTGGGTGTTTTGTTCTGGGTGCTGACTACACGGAATTGTTTAATTTGTGAAAAGTCACCGAGCTTAATGATTTGTGCATAAGATGGCACACTTACCATTGACATATAAAATCTCGCTACAAAACTTGATTTTTCTTTTTTAAGTTTATTTTTGATTATATTTGAAGAGGCAAATTTTTACATGATAGCTCCGAACCAACCCTTATACATTAACCAAATTTTACACAAGCCAGTTGAAAAAAGATCTAAAAATGTGCTTAGTTATTGGTATTATATAACACGTATCAAGCACCAAGAGTGTGCTGAGAGCTGTACAGGACGGACATAGAAAAGGCGCAGCCCCTGCCTTCCAGGACACCCTCTGCTGTAGGGTCTCGCCCGCCTAACTTCGCCTTCATTTCACACTCTTTTATTCATAAGGCATAAAAGAAGTTTGTTGCATTTCTCATTGTTACTGAATAAATAAATACTAATACCCATTTCTCTAAAGATACCAACAGTTACCCATAGCTTCGCCCTTAAATACAAATTTCCATAGGACAATATACAGAATATATTGATTTGGTATTCACACGATTGACCACAATATTCTTGCAGGTTGGCTATAATATGAAGCATGTTGAATTTCAACATTCACAAAGGTTTATACCACTGAAAAGAATCTCTTACTGTTGGCAGCACTTTTTGTTTAAAAAAAAAGGGGGGGGGTGCTACTGCCCTTATCTTTGATAAACTGTAAACAAAAACACTGCCTTCCAGTGAGGGCATCAGAGCCATGGTATAGCTACCAGAAGGGAGGTTTGCAGCACAGCTATTAAACTAGCCTTGCAGCTCTCAACCACAGAGATGCGTGCCCTAAACTACCCACGACCGTTTATGATCAGCCAGTAATGGATGATGGGAGTCTGATCTGCTTTACTGTATTTTCTGTTAAAAGGAAGAGGAACGGGAATAAATAAACTGTCCGAAAACTGTAGGCCCAGAATTTTTGCTTTTCTGTACGGCTGGATTCAAAGCAAATTCCAATTGGACAAGAGGATGAGTGCTTCTGAATTTAATCATTGGTTAAAGACATTCAATTTCAAAATAATTCCTTAAATAACATCTGATTTTTAAAAAAAATTTTCTATAGGGCACATGTGCTTGCTAGAGAGAAAGAAGTGAGAAAGCATCTCCCCAACACACACACACACACACACACACACACACACACGGGGGATGGCCATGCCAAAATCCATTTTCCTGCTGGGATTTTGGGCATGTTTTTCAAGCTACTGGGTCCAGGACTTGAACCATGCAGTCAGCCATGTGGGATCCAGCCGTCTTAACTACCCCATCATCGGCTGGCCCTGATTGTGTATTTGTAAAATACAAGAAGAAAGTTAATTTTGATAATGATTTTGGACTCAGGCAAAGGAAATTATACTTGATATAAAAATGTCACAGAGCATGGTAGGAGACAGAAGTGAGTACAGGACAGAGACTACTCCACGTGTTACCTGTAGGAAGCTCACTGTGACAGGAGAAGAGGGCCAGGCTTCAGAAGGATGCATAGGTGTTTCTGTCCCAGTCAGACTCTGTCTTGCTCTATTCTGCAAATGAGGGATCGGAGGGGCTAAAGTGAGTCTAGCATTCAGGGGAAGAAGGCTGGAGTGAGCTGGAAGTTCATAGCTAAAAAGGGTCAGCTGTGAACTTCACCTTCTACAAGCCCTAAGACCCCACAGATCCATTAGCTCCAGGTCATGGCAAAGATCCATAATGCCAACATCAGACTTGGTCCCACTAGGCTGAGGATGGCCACTTTCTAGAAAACACCTTCATTGTCCAATTTCCTGGGGTAAAACCAGGTCTGGATGTTTCCATTACATGACAACCATGGTGAGTTGACTATCAAAGCTACACTGAGCTAAGAGCAGAAATGAGCTTCTCTAACTACCTTTCTACGTAGGGCAAGAATGGCAGGATATTCTGTAGAAGCCATTCCTTCCTGAGCTTGAAATGGGCTTACAGTCAAGCCCGCCCTCGGTAACCAGGTGCATGACCCAAACATGGCCCATGAGGAGCAGGTCCCCCAAGGGCAGCAGAAGTGGTTTGGTGCAGCCTCCACAATCCCACCACTCGAGTGGGCTGAGATCTGACCAGGTTTTTCTGATCCCGGGTAAATACATCCACTCAAGAAGGTGGGAACCACTTATCTGGGAGGCCCTCACAGCTTCATCTATGATCAGAGGGAGAATGGGGTGGAATGTAGTTATGGTCTTACTGGGTGAGTGCAGAGAGATGGGATGGCAACTCCCAAGGGTGGTAATCTAGTATCCTCTTTGGGTGAAACAACCCAACTCAAAACAGAGCACCAAAAGACTAAAATTCTGACTAGAGACAGTAATTTATATATATAATTTTTCTTCTCAATTATAAACCCCCAGGTTTCCATACTAAGGCTTAAGTTTCAGTCGTCTAATTGAAACGCTATACATAGACATATCAGGTCATCAGGAAAGTCATGACGTATTTTCCTATACAAAAATGTGTCATGGCCCCTGACAACACAATGACAGAAACAGATGGCATGAAGACCTCTAAAACTAAAGGCTCCCACAGAGTAGAGCAGCCATCCCGCGTCTGTGAACATCATAAAACTGATGGAGAACAACAGAGTCAGACACAGAAAGCTTAGCGTTATTTGGAACTTTCTAGAATAGATGCTGGATTCCTATTGCTTTGAAAAATTGAGATGCTCCCTAACCCTCTCTTGCAGGAATTTCTTATGTCATCCATAGTGATTACTCTTACTACTAAAATTTATTTCTACTCCACTTCGCTATCAAAAGAACTTAAGGTGACTAGCTTCTGTGGATAATAGTTTCCCTTTACCCAGTAGTAAGACACTAGAATCAGATGCTGCCAAAGACTCTTTCTGTCCAGTTACTATTCAAGCACCATTCAGCAGGTGGAGACAGATCAGTTCTGATGAAAGTACAATAGCTTCTGGTATGCTGGAGGAACCTTGCTCTTGAGTTAACAGGAAAAAAAAAAGTAGGCGTTTAGATACACATACAGATAGATAGATGGTTAAATAGTTCATATTTTTTGCACTGCTGACAAGTATTCAAAACTCTGGAGTAAGTATAGGGGTAGTCGAGAAGACCTTGGTGCCTTTATCATATTATTGAACAAGCCTTCAAAATCTGTTTAAAGCCATTAAAAAATGACTGTTATTAATGGTGCACGGGACCTATGGGTTAGAGTTAGAATGTGAAAGTTTAGCCATTGTCTCTACTCTTCAAGGCACAAGGACAAGGTCCGCACTCTCTAACTCACGTGTGAGCAGCAGGGCTGTGGTGCCACCAGATGACAGAAAACCAAGGCAGAGCGCCACACACCTGGTAAACCCCAGTGCTCCTTCGGAGCGGCCATGACTCCTGACCACTGACCTCATGGCATGGCAAGCAGCTCCCCACAGCTTGGGTTGGGGGCGGGAAGGTCTCTGGACCTGCATGCCCTGGCCCACGACAGAGCATACTCTGTGCTGTGCCTTCCTACCCGGGGCACAGGACGCAGGTCCAGAGTGTTCCCACGAAGATCTGCAGCGATGCAGATGTCCTGTCCTGATGATGACAGAAGGGCAAGAGAAGAGTCAGTAGCCCTTGGAAAAAGTCATCAGAGCAGTAACGACCTTGACGGACACTCCCTCTGACTGCCCAGCCATCATCGAGAACGTGAAGGAAGAAAGAACCCCTCTTCTTTGCTTCTCATCTTGCTAGGTCTCTTAGCTTCCCCAGAAGAGGCAACGTATTAAATATCTTCTATACAACTTATTCCCTCCCATGAAACTTCATCAAAATGGAAAGAAACCAATTAATCTTTTTTTTTTCTTTTTTTGCTTGGAATATTCCATTTGCATTTACTGGCAGTCCGTTACATTCTTTTGGTAGGAAAAGATATTGCACTTCTAAAAATGCATCAGAGTGTAAATAAGTCAAAGCTAATAGGTAGGTAGATTTCTCCCCAGAATGTCTAGTTCCTGAAGACCACCATCAGCATTGGCCAAAAAGGCCTCCGTGATTTCAATAAACTTAGTCGATAAACTGTTGCCACACTGATGCAAGGTTTTAAATACCGAGGAAGACGTCGGTAGTCACAAACTGTACATACGGAGTCCCTAAGCTCACGATTTCATTGTGCAGATGGGCACCACGATGACAAGGATGACAGTGCATGCGGCAGCGGCAATCAGAGCAGCTATCTTGCAGACCTTGGCCCGTCTGAATTCAGCTTCTTTACGTTTCAGCAAGGAGTCATAGCCTGGCGTGTAAATATCTTCCATCCAGTACTCTAAGTTGTTTGGGTTTAAAGATTCTTGCGTCTAAAAGTGAAGAGAAGATACGAGGAATACCGTGAGTAGCTGGAACCAGGTCAAAGATGTCCTGACAACTGTCACTCCTGCAGCATTTACGAGTTGGCTACCGCTAGAGTTAGAGAGGCCTGTACTGGGAGACACTGGGCCCCAGCCCCGTAACTGCCAGGGGCTACCAGCGACTCGCCCACACATCCCGGACTGCCTTGGCCCCTGCTCACTAAAAACAGCAAGGTGATTTTGACACAGAGTATCATAAGGGCCTTTTATTCATAGCAAGCACAAGAGGCCACGACAGACGAGACTCTCAACTTCTAGGGCGTACAGCCAAGAAAGGGCTGGCCCCACTGCACGGGAAGTGGGGGAAGTCACTGAAAGATATTCTCTACCAACACACTCCAAGACGGATCTGCTGGAAACGAGCATTGCATCACTCGGAGCCTGCTTCCGTTTCTCAGAAAATCAAAGGCACCTCCCAAGGTAAGAGGCTTGAACAAAACATAAGCTATTCCAGTTCCAAACACTTGCCTGAGCAGGTCAGACCACTGCTCAAAGTCAAATGTGCATTCCCAGGGCAGTCTATCCTTGCCCCAGCTCCATCTGCAGCGGCTCAGGACTTAGTGA
>NW_006159539.1:2730175-2748051 GCF_000334495.1 Tupaia belangeri chinensis | reverse complement strand
TTCAGGACTTAGTGAGGCTCCTCCAGAGACCGAGCCCCCACTGACACTTGTCCCCAGTGGCCCTGACATCCCTGAACCGTAGGCAGGAGCGGCCTCACGTTAACCGCGGCTGCCCCTGGGTCTCACTCCGCGGTAGTGGCTGTCGTGTCTTCCCATGGAGACAGACGTGCGCTCGCTGATGGCCTGCACTTAATAACAGGTCACATAAAGCAACGACACACGGCAGTCCGAGTGAGGGCACCTCGATCTTCGAAACACAGTAAAATATCCCTTTTGCAGATGTCCTTGGGTTGTTTAATGCTCATAAACATGGAAAATCGCATACTCGAATATATACAGGCAGAATGAGAAAGCCCTCACAGACCTACTGTAGGCGGGGTACAGACGATCCCCATGCATGCTAGTAATGCCCTGCTTGCCCGTCTCTAAAGCCAGGCTCTGCTCTTTTCCAGCTTGCCCTGTGTTTCTGGAAGGACGCTCCGTGCAGGCACATCGTGAGGGCTGCTGCATGGACCACGGGAGGGACAGAGGTGTCCGTCCCTCCAACTCTCTCTGAATGAGGCTGCACTCCGTCATCAACTCAGCTCTTCTCAGAGCTTCTTGGAAGCAGGCTGGAGACCACCTCCCATGTGGGGAGGGCTGGTGAGCAGCACCCTGGATAGAAGGAAGATCCTTTCTTTTCCTCTCTCTCTCAGAATGGCCAGGGGTGGAGTGAGTGTAGCTGCCAGGCTGAGGAGCTCTTCCTACCTTGCTCTGGCTGGTCTGGTCAGCGGTGGGTGGCTCATGCCACACCAGCTGTATGGAAGGGCCCTTCCTTCCTCTCTCTATGAAGAAGGTGGGGGGCATGGCAGGGAGGGACCCGGAGGCCAGGCCAACCCTCCTCCAACTTTGCCCAGAATGCTTGGGCAGAGGATGGAGTGCCAAAGGGGTTCACTGGCCAGACCAAAAGACCCTTCCTCTCACCAGTGAGAATCCCAGGGTGGTGAGTGATGAGCGGGCCGGGCTGGGTAGAAAGGGGCCCTGATAGTATGTGGCCTACCAGGGTCCTTCCCTAACCAGTCCACCCTCCCCGCGCTCGACCTGGTGAGACGTGTGAACAGAGAAGACTCTGGAGAGGGGACTGGACGGATGATGTGCAGAAAAATGAGCAGGAAACAAAGTGAAATGGAGACACCTCTGTGGTGTCTGCAGAAAGTCTGGTCTTAGACGGAAACAGTGTTTCTTCTCAAAGCGGGTCTGGGCTGCTTCCGGTGCCAAGTGACGCCCAGCTACAAGGGGCACTCAGAAACAGAGCAGGGAGACCCGATCCAGAAGAAAGTTCAGAGGATTTAAGAGACATAAAAGCATAATAAGAAACTAGGATTAAGAGTTACAATTCAAAATTCAGATCACTGACAATTCAGGAGATGCTTCAAAAAAAGTAGAATTCTTGGGCTTTGGAAAAATTGTGATGTGTTTTTCTATGCAAAAATGCATCATGACTTTTTTTTTTTTTTACTTTTCTGACAACTCAGTATTATCTAATGTGCACAACATAATGTTCAGTGTTGAAGAGGAATGTATGTATATCTGTAATTTAATTATTACACACTGTATACAGTCTTTGAAAAAACATACCATGCCCTATAAAGATGCCTATATTTAAACCAGAAATCACAATTTAAAAAAAAGAGAGAGAGAGAGATCCACCACACCTGGTGGCACTAAGATTTTGTAGCTAGAGGCTCTCTCAGATGAGTGTAGGAAATATAGAAAAGTATTAAGTTAAAAAGGCAAGTCACCAAGTCATTCCCTAAACATATTAGGTTGTTGAGAAAGTCGTGATGCATTTTTGCATAGAAAAACAAAAATATGTCATGACTTTCTAACAACCTAGTCGTGATTCACTGATTCTGAAAAACTGTTCACAGAGCACCCTTCAGACCGGAAGTGTAACTCTTACAGGACCAAGACACTAAGGATCAGACTGTCCTGTGCAAGGACCAAGAGGACCAGGAGCACAAGAACCAAAGGCCCCCTTGTAAATTTCATTCACCCAGTCACTCATCAGTCCTTAATGTTTACTGAACACTTGCTCAGGGTTTGGGATAGACACAGGGATAGAAATTCCTGCCTTTGACATTGTGATACCCTCCGGGATCTTTGAGACGCAGTGAAAGCAGTCCCAAGGAGGTTCACAGCAATTAGTGCTCACAGGAAAAAAACAGAAAGGTGGCAAAGAAATACCTTGATGATGCACCTCCAGGAACTGCAAAAGCATCAACCAAAAAAACCCCCCAAACAAACAAAAACCAGAATATAATAAAGATCAGAGCTGAACTAACAGAAATAAAGAACTATACAAGAAAAAATATCAGCTTTCAGTTTCATTGATTTTCTTTTGTAGAGGATGAACAGAACTGTCAAACCATTAGCAAGACTAATCAAGAAAAACAAAGGAATGGGGTGAGCAGTAGTGAAGCTGGTACGACAGCTATTTCAGAAATACCAAGAACCGTGCAAGAACACTGCGAGTAAGCACACGCCGACCAACTAGGTCTAAATACGGTGGATGACTAGGTTGAAAAGTGTGACACACAGTGTGACACACACACACTACGGGGTACTACTCAGCCGTAAGGAACGAGGAGGCCCTTTCAACAGATTCCAAGTCGGTGAGTGTCAGAGGAGCGGCGCTAAGTAAGCCAGGCTTCGAAGACGGACCCTATCTATTCCCACTCAACATACTCAATTTCTCCCCTCCACGGCACACGCGCAAAGATCCAGATGTGACAGCAGGGAGGATAAATGCAGACAGGAGAGATGGGGACCAGTGAGGGACGGTGTGTGTGAGGCGCAAAGGGAAGAAACACTTACCAGACAGGGGTCAAGTCCTCTGTCGGAGGTGACGTACGGGGTCACGCCCTTGCTTAGACCGTCACGTACTGCACACGTGCTTTGAAAACCATACTGTGAACCGCAGAGATGTGTAGTGATTGGATGTAAATAAGGATCATAAAATAAAGTGGGAGAAAAAAGGTTGCTTTGTGACATGTCAAAAATCACGTAAAAAGCAAATCTCAGTGCTCAAAAATATTTGATCGGAACGCAGCCATGCCCATTCATTGACTGTGGCTGCTTTCCACAGCTACGATGTCACAGTTGGGTAGTTGTGATGGAGACCAAAAGGCCAAGAAAAGCATTTTCTGTCTAGCCCTGTGTAAATTTGCTGGCCCCGTTCTAGTATAAAAGTGTACACTGGAGAGAGGAGGAGATTTAGGGTTGCTGCAATTCTCCCAGGTCTTCCTCCCTGAGGCCTAATGTTGAAAGACCATCACTGAATTATGTTTAAAAACTACTTAATTTGCCAGAGGGCACATGCACACACAGCATATTTTTTTCTTATGCTGCCAGGTTTGGGACTTGAACCACTCATCAGTCATGTGGGATCCAGCACCTTAACTACCATGCCACTGGCTGGCCCTGGATTTGTCAAGGTATCTGGAGCACCCGGTGTAAGAGAAGTCCTTAGCACGCAGGATGCTCGGTCCAGCCCTTCGGCCTCTGCAGGAAACTCCTGCTACAGCACCCCTGCTGGGGTCCCAGGAGCCTGGCCCTGGAGCTGCCCTCAGCACACCTGCACTGCCCAGCCCTGGCTGATAGGACCTGTGTCCTTACGCTTGAACCACGACCCCTGCTGACACAGCTCTGCCTCCCACAGATTCTTGGCACCAATCTACCTTCCTGGCATGAGAGCCCTTGAGTAGGTTAATGAACACCCAGGCGGGGAGAGGAGCACCCAGGGGGAATGTGAGGGGTCTTCCAACGCTCAAGAACAATGCGCATAGGAGGAAACTGTGCATGGGTCTCAAATTCTGCCGTACCCAAATAAACTCACATTTTAGTTTCATTTTTTCACAACTGTTTTCTGGTGCTCTGGTCTGCCGGGGTGGGGGAGGTGACCACCAAGGCTGGGTCAGTCCCCACCTTGGCACCTTGAAGACAGGCTCAGGACACTATGGCTGAAACCACCTGCTCTTCTCCCCACGGTCCCAGGGCTGGCCCAGCACGTACAGAGTGTGCAAACGACACATCAGACTTGGTGCCCGTCCCCTGCGGCTCAGACACACACACAGTGGCTTCTTTTCATAGCTGTGTGCACCTCATTATTCACTGGGGTTCAGGCTGTGAAATAAACTATTTTTAATTAGTTTTTTCAGTAACTACAAGCTCTGATGGCATCAAGTAGCTAAGAGCTAAAACCGAGGCTCCCAGGGACATGGCCAGACTACTCCGTGCTCATGAGGCCTGTCAGAACCCGCCCTGAGCTTCTGCCCACGCCCTCCAGGGGGCGCCACTCATAGCGAACTTCCACCTCGGCCCCAAGGGATCCCGAAGGTCTGGACACTGACGCTCCCTAAGGGAACAAACAGGGCAGCGCCCGCCCTGCCCAAGCCCACCGCGCTCGCTGTCTCCCCGCCATCACCCCCTGGAGCGCTGCACCCCTCACTTCCTACCTCGTGTGGCGGGGTCCACACCTTTGCAGCTCGGTCGCGTCCCCTACAGCTGTGTAATCTGAGTTTCTATTTTTACCTTATTTTTTATCGTTCTGTTTTTGTTACAAACATTAGCACGTTAAAATAGCACGTATCTGCTGGGTGACATTGCCCAGCCTCCTCCTCACAAACTCTAAAAAGATATTTCTCAATCTATGACTCATTCACTTAACCAGACATTTAAATATATATATATTTTTGCCAGGGGACACACACGCTTGTAAGGAGGGTGGCGCCCGAGAGAGCCCCCTCACGGGGAATGGCCACACTCCAGTCCCTTCTCCCCATCTGTCCCTTCGGGTAGGATTAACCTTATTTTAAAAAAAAAAAGCCAGAAGGTGCATGTACTCACCAGAGAGCGAGCGAGCACCTCCAACGGGAATGTCCATGCCACAATCCCTCCTCCATCTCCCCTTCCTGCCTGGGTTTTGGGCGCGCGCACACACACACACGTTTTTCAGACTGCGGGGTCCAGAACTCAAGCCACACAGCCAGCCGTGTGGGAGCCAGCTGTCGCAGCCCTCACGGGTTGGCCCAACCTAACTTTATCTTTCACTGCCTGAGGGTGTGTTTTCTCACTGAAGACAGGCAGAGAAAGGGGGAGATTGCACCCCGGAGTGGGGCTCGGCCACACCACAACCCCCTTCCTCTGCCTCCCCTTCCAGTCAGGACTGGGGAATGCATGCAAGTACCCAGCATGTCTTCTAAGTCACCCAGGCCGTGTGGGACCTGGGACGGGCTTCCTGAGCCACCAGGTTGCAGGCTGCCCCAGTCCTGGGAAAAGGATTCCGCTGGTTCAGCCACTCCCACCTCCAGGCCCTTCTGGCTCACTGCTGCTCCTGGTGGTCTAACTCACACAGACCAAGGCGGGCCTGCACGGGGACCTCCCGGGGGAACCACCTTCGTCAGGCCTGCGTGCCAGGAGGAGGACACGGGAGGGAGTGGCCTGGAATCAGGAGGCGCACTGTCAGGATCTGGCCAGAGCTGCCCCTTCCCATAACTGTGTCGCCTAGGACCCAAGATCAATGTCATTGCTGTCACATTTCTGTGACGTGAAGCCCCACTAAACCTCTCGGCAGAAAAGCGAAATGTTGTAGCCAGAACAGAGACTGTGAGGCTCGCTGCCCGCAGGCCCACACCAAATTCGGGCGGGTGACTGGCCTTCCCCGGGGCCCAGATCTCCCATCTGACAACTGGAGGTGCTCGCCGCACCTCCCACCTCGCAGGCCTGGAACCAGAGGCTGCTGTGAAAATCACCCTAAAAATCAACCAACCTCGGCATCCACTTGTGGCCCCACTCAACGCCTGGCACTTTTAAGGTCTCATTTTCAGCTGTCACGTGACTCTGCAAGTTTGATATCAAGGTGCCCCTGTAACAGGTGAAGTGAATGTTCCAGGTCCCACAGCAAAGGAGCCCCCTCCAGAAACCAGCTCTGCCGGAATCCAAGTAACTTCTCTCCGCCACACTGCCCCCTTGAAGCCCTCCACGCTCTGCAGTGAGACATTTCAGGGGAGCGGTGCTTGCCAACCGGGCCTCAGGCACGTGGTCATTCTGGGGCTGTGGCCTCGCTGCCCACACAGCTGAGCCCACAGGTGAGGACAAGTGCCTGCTCTGCCCCCCAGTGACGTGGCGACAGACAGACATAGAGTGAATGGAACCTGGCAGAGCTGCCCACCCAAATGGGAGGGTGGCCAGAACCCTGCCCTGCCTGCGGGTGGACAGAAACACGCCCTCGGCCATGACTGCGTGGGGATGGCTCTTACCTGGGGCTGCTCCGTATGGAAACATAATCCATAGCTCGGCTCCCACAAATATGCTTATCCCACGTGCTACATGTGGAAGGAGAGAGCAGCCTGTATTTCATTAAACAGTTTTGCCCCAGTCTCTGAGCAAACAGGAGGAGCTGCACGTACGGAGTCTTAAACGCATCGCTAGCGAATCGGGCAGTGACAAACAGCATTCCCGCGCCTACTGCTCATAAATAAGTGCAAGGCAGCCCCTCGGTAACAATCTCTTCCGCTCTACGACTCCAAGTTCGGAAGCCCGTGGTGGGGACCCAGGGAGTGGAAGGGCGAGGGGTGGGCCGGTCTAAGCTCTCCGTGATGCGTTCCTGCATCTGCCAGGATGCGGCTGGGCCCCCCTCTCCGCCCATGGGACCCCGAGAGGCTCACCTGCAGGTCCAGGGCGGTCAGCTTGCCCTTGTCGCCGGCATTGCGCGCAAACTCCTCGATGGTCCAGGAGGGCTGGCCCCGCTTCACCTCGGCCAGCTCGGTCAGCCGCATGTCCGTGTACAGGGGGTTGCTCTTCGTGTGGGCCTTGAGGGAGGCGGGGTAGGGGTGCGGGCTGAACACCTGCTCCACGAGGAAGCCGTCTTTGGGCTGCTTGGGCAGTCGGTGCTGCGGGGGGACGTCGTACTGTCTGTCGGCCTGCAGGGGGCACAGACACCGGGCGCTCACTGCAGGTGGACAGCGACAGCCTGGCCCTGCGCCCTGCAGACACCGTGTCTGTCAGAGAATGTCCGGGAAACGCTCCTGACCCGATGCGTGCTGACACGAGGAAGAGGCTGCTGACTCTAACCTGTGCTGTCTCTCCCGCTATGAACCCACTCTGCACAGGGGGGAAGCCGAGCCGCACACGCTCAGTAACCTGCCCTGGGGTGCTCAGCTGGTTAGTGGGAGCTGCTATTCCACCTGCCCAGAGAGCCTTCCCCAACCTGCGACCTATCAACGCCCTTTCTTCTAGCACCCGGTACAGACGGCCGGACGACAGGGGTCCTGTGCTCAAGGACCTTGTCCAGTGCCCTGGCACCATGCTGCTTCTCTGGAAGAGAGGAGCCCAGCCAGAAAGCACGTGTTGAGGGCCAGAGTGGGTCCTCCAGGGGTGGGTGGGGCCCTTTCAGAGACATCTGCATGGCCTTCAAGTCAAGGTGGTCGCACAATGGCACCATGGTAGGAGGGTACCCAATGCGGGCACCCACGTACGCTCGCCATGCCTTCAGGTGCACCTTGGGGACCTGCTCTCAGTGAACCTGCTGTAACTGGGGTCTTCAGATACTTTCTGTTTCCAGTACTTTCTACCGAAGGCCCCAAGATCTCCACATACGCAGCTTCCTCCAGGAAGCACTTCCTGATCCACCAGGATGGAGTCAGTGCCCATTGAGGTGACCTCTTAGGACTGTGTCCAGACCCCTCAGCCAGCATCTGTCACGAACTGTAACTGCCTGCCTGCCTGTCACCGCCACCAGCCTCTGAGCACCCTGAAGAAAGGGAATTGTCTTACTCTAAGCCTTTTAATCACCTCAGTCCAGCAAAACAGTACCACCGAGGACAAGATACTCCAGGAGTATCCGATGGAGGGTAGAAACCGACGGTAAGCCGTGTATGTAGGGGCCAGCTGATGGAGGGGAGGTGAAGGCAGCTGGAGCCCACAGGCCAACTGCACGCTTCCAGTCTGGACCGGGCGGCTTGAAACACATGTCGGGGTGGGTGCGTGCATGCCCAAAAATCCTGAGAGAATTCAAAAGGGATTGTGGCGTGGTCATTCCCTGGAGGGGTGAGCTCACTCTCTCCCCCCTCTCGCTTCATCTCTCCCCCTTTCCTCCTCTCTCTCTCTCCAGCAAGCTCATGCACCCTATAGCAAAACTTAAAAAAAAAATTAATTAAAAAATAAAATTCTAAGAAGTCGTGTATTTTGAAGCAGAGAGCAAGAAAGGCAGTGTATGTGAGTAACAAGGAGGAAGGTGTGCGTGCCAGTAGGGGAAAGTGACAGGTGTCTCGAGGGTGACAGCTACTGCTGAGCGGGAAGAGCACACGTGGCATGCGTGTGTGTGTGCACGTGTGGCATGTGCATGGCATGGACAGAGGCCAGAAGCATGTACCCATCTAAGAGCAAACCTGGCCCACTGGTCTTGCCCAATGTGACGTGACACCGTGCTCCCACGCCAGAGGCTCGGTGCTGACAGAGGACGCAGGATCAGCTCTGAGGAACCCGAGCAACTGTGCTTCCCTCTTCCCTCCACCTCTGCCAAGCACAGTGTCCTAAGAGCTTCCCCTACTGTTCTGCTCACCCACACTCACAGGGCTCCTGTGCGTGCAGGGCCCACCCACGACAGGAGGGGAAGGTGGCAGTGATAGCCACCACGGTGACAGCCACTGGGCAGTGAGCGCGTTTCGGCCAGGAGTGAGCACTGGCCACCACCACCCTGCCCCGTGCTCCACACGTGTCAGCTCATTTCAGCTTCTCATGGTCACGGAGAGGTCGTAACTACTGTCCCCGCATGTAATGGGGACTTAGGTCAGAGAGGCTCAAGACGAACCCAAGGTCACACAGCCAGTAAGTGGTAGAGCCAGATTGGACCTGTTTTCACTTCTGCGATGGAAGGCATCATTGCTGTCTGCGTCTATCCCTACCACTGAAGAGTGTGTCCTACCCCAACAGTCAGTGCATAGACATAACGTATTTTTAAATAGAAATTTGTGCCAGGGCCAGCAGGTGGCATGGTAGTTAGGGCACTGGACTCCCACATGGCTGACTGCAGTTCGAGTCCTAGACCTGGTGGCTTCCTTTCTTACTTTCCCCTTATCTCTCCAAATTGGAAAAAAAAAAAAAAAGAATAACAAATAAAATAAATAATTCTCAAAAAAAAGAAAAAAAGCACTTATCTACTGCATCCAGACAATGAGAACTCAAAGCTAAAGATCAAAGGACAACAATAACCCCTAAGAAATCTTCCAGATGCTCATGAATTCAGAGGCCTTTGGGGGAACTTAGGGCTTGTTCACAGAGGAGGTAGACCAGAAGTCCTGACAGAGGAATCATGGGAAGAAGAGTTTGGTAGTGGATTGGGACCTGGCCATAACAGAGGCTTACTGAGCACTTCCTGAATGGCGGACAGAACACACGAACACGGCATTTAGGAGGAAAGCCAGGTGCACCCAACATGATAGAACAGGGCAGTCACACGGCACCACAGCGCCCCTGACTGGGAAGTACATGAAATTCAGCGGGTTTTAAAGGCCATTTGAAACTTGCCGCTGGGGCAGAGGGGAGCCAGGGAAGAATTGGGAATAGGAAGCACCACACAAACAGCAAGAGTGGAGCTGTAGGGAAGTGAAGGCAGCAGTGGGCCACAAGATGAGATGGGAGGTGAGGAGCATACCCCCAGGTCCCCGGCAGGAAGTTCCAAGAGCCTGGACTTGGGGTGAGGGGTGCAGATGGAAAAGAAGATGGTTCTGTAGCGTCAGCAGCTAAACGGAGCAAGAGCCAGTCCTGGGGAGGTGGGTGTTCAAAGACCAGAGGGGATGTGCAGATCGGGGAACTGCTAGGCTAATGGCCGCACACGCCCAGAGTGGAGGTGAGAGACACTGGCTTTGAAGGAAGTCTGGTTTGGGACCTATGGATTTCTTTTTCCTTTTTTTAGTTAGCTAGAGAGTATATGTGCCTGCCAAAGATACAGAAAGATGAAGGGAAAATGAGAAAGCATCCTCCAAGGTGCTTCGCCCCTTCACCATTCTCCTCTCAGGGTTTTGAGCACATATGTCCATATGCCTGGTGTGATTTTCAAGCCACCGGGTCCGGGACATGAACCGTGCTGTTGACCGTGTGGGATCCAGCTGCCTTACCTTCCATGCCACCTGCTGGCCCGAGAACCTGTAGACTTGGACAAGTGAGCAAGACCTTCAGTGGTTTGACATCTGAGAACAACTCAGAAGGTGGGCCCAGTGGTGACCGTCGTGGACCCATCACCCCACGGGTGGTGAGAACCACACGCCAGGAGAGTGGGTTCACAGAAGTTGACAAAACAGAGGGCTCACCCCCAATTTTAGCAACTCACGCGAGGTGCTTCAGGGGGCTCTGTTGGCTTTGCAGACTTTGACATCTCACAGATTAGAAGCGTGGCTGCTTTGATTTGGCACGATATTTCTACAGAAACGCCTAGCTGTTCGTATTCTCACTTGTCTGGCCTGCGTCTTGCTATTTCAAAAAGGACAGGGAGGTGGGTGACACGTGCCCACTCCGAAGGTCCCCATTCTATGAAAACCCAGTCTCTCACCACCTGTCCACGATCGCAGCCCTGGGCCCCTCCGTGCTCACCGATGACTTAGCCACCCTACAGCCTGGGCTGTCCTCACTACTCTCATCAGAAATGCCAGCCAAACCAGGAAGGGCGACCGGCACATGGAGGGGAGGCCCCTGTCCTATTTCATGTCCCAGGCTCCGAAAGCTAGTGCCCGATGCCACGAGCTGGGTTGAAATTACCTCCTTGGACTTGCGGTGCCAGTCCTTGTCATCTCCCGGGCCTGGGTCTTTGACCTCATCCTCGTGGAGGCCGGCCCGGCCGGTGTACGTGATGGTGCGCCAGTCTCTGGGCGAGTTGGAGATGCTGGCGATCTTGGATTCCGTGGCGCTGTTCTCCTCCGTCAGGGACCTGGAGGACGGCCTGGTGAACAAGCTCTTCTTTAAGGCCTTGACTCGCAGGCTCTCGCTGTTGCTCCCGCTGGCGTCCGAGCAGCACCAGTCGGCGTTGCTCTCCAGTTTGGGTCCGTGGGAGCCGTGGTGCGCGCGGAACATCCGGGGCGAGACGCTGTCGTCCGACGGCCCCTCGCTCGTCAGGGAGTTCAGGTCGATCTGCACGCTGACCTTCTCGGGCTGCTGCATCTTCTGGTCCAGTTTGTTCAGCTTGCCCAGGACCTGGGAGATTTCCTCGCGGACGCCCGAGAGCGACTCGAGCTTCCGCTCGATCTCGCCGATCCTGAGCACCAGCCTGCACACGCTGGTCTTCAGCTCTTCCTCCGAGTGGTGGTGGCTTTCGGGCCGGCTGCCCTTGTCGCCCTTGCCGTTGGGGACCCCGTTGGCGATCTTGGCCAGGCTGCGCTCGGGGGAGCTGTCGCAGTCCGACTTGTGCAGCTGGGACAGGGAGCCCGTGCTGTTGTAGCAGGACGACTGCATCACCCCCGTGGAGCCGCTGATGCTCATGTCGTCCAGGAACCGGAAGATGTCGCTGATGTCGTCGCTGACGATCTCCGAGTCGTCGTCCGAGTGCTTCAGGGCGTGCCTGTCACCGTACCGGCCCTGCCCCGAGGCGCACGGGTCTTTGCACTTCTTGGGCTCCAGCACGTGCTCTGTCTGCGTGCCCACGCTGCTGGTGTCGGAACTGGCCTGCCCGATGCCCTTGTCCTTGAACTTCTTGACGGGCTCGTGCTTCTCCAGGTCGACAGGAGACGGGATCTCTTTAGCCTTGAGCCCGTTGGGCTTTGCGGCGTAGCCAACTGGGAGAACCGGCTGCTGCTCCTTCGGTACCAGGTATGCCGGGCGCCTGTCTGGGGCTGGGAAATTGGTGTTCTGGCCACTGGGGCTGGGATAGCGCAGCTTCTCCTCGGAGGGGTTTCTGTGGAAGAAGGATCGCTCGAAGTCAGGCACCTCCTCCGTGTTGAGGCTCCAGCTCTTGGCTGGCCAGGGGGTCTGCTTGCTGGGCCTCCCCGGACAGCGCCTGGCTTCCTGCGTGCCCATCACCGGAGTGGGGCCGAAGTACGTGGAGGCCTGAAGGTCATCTAAGCTTTCATTCTTCGCCCGCCTCTTGTCAGGAATCGGGGAATACACCGGGTTCAAGTACTGGCTGTTGTAAGGCATTTCGAAGCTGTGATTGAAGAAGGGCGGCTTGTGGGGCTCCTTTCGATTCTGGGGTTCCCGGGGCTCACCGTCCGCTTTGCTGACAGGGCCGACCAAGCTGGGGGACACGGCCATGAGGTTATGAAAATCCTCTTTGAAGATGTTCCGTTTCTGGACACAGGACTGGACCATGAAGGGCTCCTCGTTGATGGGCTGGCTGATGGGCAGGGAGTCCTGGTCCGACACGGACTCGTTCTCGATGTTCATGGGGAAGTAGGTCCGCTGCATCTCGCAGGGCTGCGGGCTGGCCACAGAGTACGGGGCCAGGGCCTGCAGCCTGTCCAGGGAGGCTGCGCGGGTTTTCACCTCCTTGCTGACCCCCAGCAGGAAGTTGGGCTCGGAGGCGGGCACGAACTGTGGGCAGTCCTTGCAGTCCACCTTGCGGCACTTGGTCGACTGCCTGGTGGGGTAGCCACGGCTGAAGGGCCTCTCGCTGAGCTCGCAGTGCAGGGGCTCGCACTCAGCCGCCACGCACACCTCTGGGTCCGACCGGCAGGACTCGAAGGACGCCTCCTTCTTACGTGCCTTCTGGCGGCCTGTGGGCAGCTTGTCCTTCGCGGCGCCCCCGTTCATCTGGATCAGGTTGAATATCGTCACGATGTCTGCCGCCACCATGATCTTCTTTGACTGCTGGTTATTCACGGTGCATTTCATCTTGTCTTTGAACAGCGTGGCTGGAAAGCTGGGGTCCAGACAAGCCGTGTAGAAGAGCACGCTCCGCAGCTTGGCGAGCTGCGACAGGTCGAACCGCGCACACAGCGATTTGCACAGGTCCTGGTAGGACACGGTATTTTGCTTGCTGTCCAGTTCCTCCAAGATCTTCACCAAAAAGAGGGAGGTTTCCTGGTTTGTCTCCATGACTTAGAACTTTGCAAGCTCACCAATGACACGGAACCTTCAGGTCAACCCTACAGTGACGATACGGTAAAAGAGGAGAAAAGAGGGTTAGAAACGCCAGTAGAGCTTGAACCGAAGCTTGTCATGAGCCACATAAAGAAATACAAGGACACACATTTTCATGACTAAAAATGTGTTAAGGACTTTAAAAATAGCCATAACGTTTGACTTAGTAATTCCCTTCTCAGGAATCTATCTTAAAGAATTGACCGGTGACGAAGATTGTACGTAAGCTATTCACTACAATGGCATTTATGACACTGAAGAAGGAACATCTTAAGTAACCAATAGGACAACACGTAACATGTTATATAACATACGATAATTTCTTTTTTTTTTTTTCGTTTGCCATGAAATGCATGTGCTTGCTGAGAAGAGACAGAGAGAAAGAGAAAGTGAGAAATCGCTTCCTGGGGAAATAGCCAGTAACAATCCTTTCTCCTCCATTCTCCTCTCAGGATGTTGCACACACACACACACACACACACACATGCCTGGCATGTTTTTAAGCTGCTGGGTTGGGGACTCAAACCGCACAGTTGGCCCTGTGGGATCCAGCTGCCTTAACTCCATGCCACCTGCTGGCCCAATATAAGAAATTTGTACAAACACTAAAATGAAATGAATAGCCTAGCCTGGTGGCGCAGCTGGTAGTGAACGGAACTGGAAGACACGTGGCCAAGTGCAGATTCAGATGACCGGAGCTGGCCTAGAAACAGATCGGGTGCCTGCACTCATGTCTGGGATTCTAGTGAGCTAAAGAACTGGGGAAAGGGGTCACAGCAAGAGGAGGCCCTGCCGGGGATCCCCCCACTCCTGTCTCATGCATGCACACCTACTATCGTGAGCAAAAATAAAAATAAGCTCTAAAAATTATATTGATATTCATTTGCACAATAGAAGCTCAGTGAAAAAAAGAACTTCTAGCACCTGCAGCATGAAGAAGTGGGATTTTGTCGTGCATGCAGGAAAGAGGCCAGAGCCGTAAGCCTACGCACCACACTGTATGATTCCGTTCACAAGACTTTCTAGAAAACAGCTCAGGGGTTGCCAGGAGTGGGATAGACCTCCGAGAGGCATGGAGAGATCTCCCAGAATGATGGAACTGCTCTCTCTCTTGGTCATGAGGGCGGTTATGTGACTGCATCAAAACCTACGGAACGACACACTATAAAGCCTACACAGGCAAATGACTCTTTCATTTAAAAATGACACAGTGAAGACTTCTTATGACAAAAGAAAACTATGATACAATACTGAGTAACAAATGGGAAAATAAGATCTTAATAGTATAAAATGATACGTTCTTGGGAATGACAATGAAATAATGTGCTCTAAAATGTTAATGGTGATTAAGTTTGGATTGTGAATGTGGATTGTGCTCCCCCTCAGTTAGTCATCTTTCCCCCAATACTGTAATATGCAAATTTTCAAACATGCAGCGAGGTGGAAAACGTTTTATGGTGAGTACTACGGTATCCACCATCTGGATCCCGCCATTAACATTTTACTGCATGCCCTCGATCACGTCTCTACCCATCTACCCATCACCAAGCCATCTTACTTTATCTGGATGTCTTCAAAATAAGTTGTAGACGTCTGCACACCTCCCTCGGACCGCTTTATCATGCATGTCATTAACTGAAGCTTAATCATTGTTTGCATCTTTTCTTCTAGCATAAACTTACACACAGTGAAGGATACAGACCTTGTATTGGCTGAATTTGAGATATGACTTGGGTAGTAACCAAACACCAACAGAGATCTAGAATGTTCCTACTGTTTAAGAAAGTTCCCCCATGCCTTTTTATTTGCAACACTCTTAAATTTAAAAGGAAAAAAAGGTGATTTTTAAGTTTTCTTTTTCATCTCCCATCCTTACTGCAAGTCCTGTAGTGAGTACACATTATTTCGTCTTCGCCGACAATAATGAACCTCACTCTGATACGGAGAGAAAGAGCCACAGGAACTGCTCTGGGAAGGGAGGACTAGACACAGTCAAGGGTTTAACGCCGTTTCATGAGAGCAGGCAGAGCTCCTTGATAAACATGGGCGCCGATGCTGAGCTGCACACGGCCTCTTCAAACAACACCTTGCGTCCTCCTCCAGTCACCCACCGGCTTGGAAAAAGGCATTGGATCATTGGCTTATTGATTTTAAAGTTGCCTGAGTCCACACAGCTCCAACTCAGAAGAACAGTGTATTTTCTTTGGATTAAATCTGAGTAGCTTGAGGCTACGGGCTCACTCCCATCCTGAAGGCGTGGTTCCCAGTGGGCTCCTATAAGCATCAGCTCGGTCTCCCATGAGTGCAGAGAGATACGCAGAGACCAGTGGTTTCCATTTGCTCTTACGGAAAAGGAAAGAAGGCCTGTACGGGCTCTTCTCCTGCCCAGAACGAGTCGTCACTGGAAAGCCCCCTTCTCCCCACTAACTTTGCTTCTCTGGCAAGTGCAGAACCCTCAAGCAATTATTAAAAGAAAAAGAAAAAAGAAAGAAAGAAAACTAGGCCAGAAAATTGCATGACTTTTTTTATTTTTTTTCTTTTAAAAAGAGATTTTTGCCACAGGTTGTGTGCCAGAGAGACAGAAAGCAAGAAATCAGCCATGGCCACGCTGCAATCCCTTCTCCTCCACCGGGATTTTGGACATACACGCACATGTACCCAGTATGAATTTGATGCCACTGGGGCTTCAAACTATGGTTGACCACATGGGAGTTCAGAGGCGTAACCATTATGCCATCTGCTGGCCCCAGAGAGTGGCAGGACTTTTAAAGGCTCATGTGGAGTAAGAGACCCAGCTCCCAGGGCTCCTGGCCCCTGCCTGTGGCGTGAATGGCCTTGCCGAGTGCCAGTTCTGACCATCAGGTGCCAGAGGAACATGAGCAAGGGCCTGGAGCCCAGGGGACAGTAAGGCGACTCCGGATAGGGGGACAGGAAAGGCTGGCTCTCAAAGGAGTTGCCATCTGCACTGGCCTCGAAGACTGAAGAGGAAAAGAGTGGTGGCCTGGGACAAGAGGACGGAGTGCGTCTAGGCAGAGGGCAGGAGGCCCAAAGGTGCATGGGATGGGCCAGTGTCCATCTGTGTGGCCGCAGTGGGACAGGAGGGTGGAGATGGACAAACAGGCGGGGTGCTATGGCGTGAGTGTGGCCCCTCCAAATCCAGGGGTTACCGATGCCGATGTGATGGTTCTGGCCCTTACTGTCTATTTATTTGGACGGGCCCTCACCCCATTGTGATCCTTCTGCCTCAGCTTCCTAGGTAGCAAGGTGGGCATCTACTGTCAAGCTTTTTCGGAGTCTTGCTGTGTATTTCCCAGGCCAGCCCCTGGATCGCATTCCTCCCACCTCAGCCTGCAGAGCTGCTGGGAGTATAGGTGCAGCCTTTATGTTGGACCAGGGAGCCGACCCGGGCCTCTCATGTGGTCCCAGCCCGAGAAGCAGTGTCTTAGCAGCACGTGCACAAGGGAACAGCTAGGACAGCTCCTCCTTCCGGAAGGGGATAGAACCCCCCTTAAAAGTGGCTTCGCACAGCACTGTGTCTGGCCAGCATGCTCTTCTGCCCTCTGCCAATTGAGGATGCAGCGAGCTCTCAGCAGACATCTGGAGCTGGTGCCCAGATCCTGGGCTTCCCAGCCTCCAGCACAGCGAGAAAATATACATTTCTGTTCTTTATGAACCACTCACTCTCAATATTCTGTTATAGCAACACAAATGGACTAACACAGGGCAGGATGCTGGATTCCGGGCTGGGAACCCTGACAGCACGTGCCGGAGAGGAAAGGCCTGGGGTCCCGGGGATAGACCTGCACTCCCCTCCCTGCCCTGAAACCTCTGCACGTGCACAGCAGGGGAAGAACTCCTGACCACGATGGTTCCGCTACACATGGTCTGTCTCTTTGGGAGGGGCAGGAGCCAGATGCCTGGTTGGTTTTTCCCCCGATTGCCCTATGACATCGTGTTCATTTCTCATGTCATATTCCTGGCATGTAAATGTCGCTGTCCAGTCTAGGAGGCTAAAATGAATGTCTACCCTTTCATGAGCATACGTGTTTTTAACTTCCCAAACTGGTGGCATCAAATCAAAACAGAGAATAGCCTGTGTGCACCCCCAGCATTGGCGGCACCCACGCCCACCTCACTCGGCTACTACCCGCCACCCCTGGCTCGGCCCCCAGCTGCATCTGTCTGGCCCAGAGAGCCTGGAGTAAGTCAGGGGGACATGGCCCCTGACGGAGGGGAGAGCTGACTGCCGCCACCTCCACAGCCTGCAGCTACCTGAGCCATGGCCCACAAGTGGCCATGGATGAAGTTGGACCTTTGTGGGGCCGGAGGGAGCTGGCAGGAACTTCTAGACTGCATGGCTTCTATGTGCACATGTGGAGACGAGCCAACTGCCTGAAGCTGGAGCTCTGGAGGACTTCCCTCTCCCTAATTCTTCTTCTGGAGGAAAGGGAAACTATCCTCTGAAACTCTGAACCCCATGCTGCCACCACAGATGCCAGTAACCCACCCGCAGAAGAACAGGGAAACTGGCTGGGAGCTCACACACAGCAGGAGAGCACAGGAGAGCTGGTCCTCCCACCTCGCCCAGCTCTAAGCTGGTGAGAGACCAGCACCTTTCTGAGTGCGACAAGCAGGTGGAGCTCCATCTGGAATTAGATTTCCATAGCCTGAGGGGGATCAAAGGACTCAAAAGAGAGCACTCCCACTCTAACAGAGACAGGAATTTGAGCACCACCCCCAGTGTGACAGGGACAGCCGCCCTGAACGCT
>NW_006159539.1:2716073-2730151 GCF_000334495.1 Tupaia belangeri chinensis | reverse complement strand
AAGAGTCTGAAGTCCAAGGAAATGAGTTCCTCAACCCAACTGACACCACTTCCAACACAGCTCCTCTAAACCTCACCGGACTGTATAATACACAGACTACACAAGCCCTGCTCCACTCTCAAGGACACAGCCCTTTGCCAGGGACACATCTGGGACCTAGGACTGTTCTTCACCCCTCCCCCAGCACTACCGAACCTACTCCAACAATTAGGAAGAAGCGAGTACTTCACCAGGTACCTAAAAACCAGTGCAGAGACACAGGACGTATGAGAAAAAGAGGAAATATCTTTCCCCAAAGGAACACAGGAACTCCTCATCAACAATGGACAACGCTAAAGAATTCACAGAAATATCAGAAAAAGAACTGTGAAAACTCATTGTGATAAAACTCATTGAGATGCACGAGAAAATGGACAATTGATTCCAGAAGATGTGAAAATCATTCCAGGACATGAAGGAGGAATTCCGTAGAGATAGAGACCCTAAAATAGAATCTAAAAGAACTTCTAGAGATGAAGACTACAACATAAAAACTCAAAATCTCCCTTGAAAGCATTAACGGCAGTTTAGACCACACAGAAGAAAGAATCTGTGACCCGCAGACAAAGCCTCTGACTTAGTCCAAACCACCCAAAAGAATAGAAAAATAACCAACGATAAAAAAATGAAGACAACATACGAGAAATACTAGATACCATTAAACACCCAAATGTCCACCTAACGGGTATTCCAGGCAGTGAAGAGACTGGTAAAGAAAAGAAAAACTTCTTTCATGATATACTATCTGAAAATTTGTCAAATGTAGAGAGAAACATACATCTAGACTGAGGAAATACAAAGAACATCAAATAGAATCAACTTAAGAAGAGCCTCCCTATGGTACACCATGGTCAGACTGGTAAAAATCAAAGACAAAGGCGATGTTCTAAAATGGCAAAAGAGATATGTCAAATTACTTACACAGGTTATCCTATTAGGCTAATATTAAACTTCTCCACTGAAACAATACAAACAAGGAAAGAATGGGAAGACATAGTCAAAACGCTAAAAGAAATTTCAGTGAAGAATACTCAACAAGGTTATACCTCAAATGGGAAGAAGAAATAAAATCATTCTCAGATAAACAAAAACAGAAAGAAATGACCAATATTAGACCAGCTACATAAGAAAGGAATACTATATCAGGAAAATGAAAGGGAGATACATATTAGGTTGTTGGGGAAGTCATGACATATTTTTCTGCTTTGCTATGCTAAAATGCATCATGACTTTCCTGACGACACAGTAGAAATAAGGGAATACAGAACCAAGAAAATGGCTAACAAAATGGCAGGGATAAGTGTGCATATATTGGTAATAACACTCAATGTCAGTGGATTAAATTATCCAATTAAAAGACACAGACTGGCTGCTGGGTAAATGCATTAAAAAAAAAAAAAAAAAAAAAAACAGGAGCCTTCCATATGCTGCTTATAAGAAACACATCTCACTGATAAATACATAAAGAGACCAAAAGTGAAAGACTGAGAAAAGATAGTCCATGCAAACAGAACCCAAAAAAGGTTGTAGTCCCCGACCTAGAGGCTTAAAATTCACTCTCGGTGCATGTGTGTGCACGCCCAAAATCCCAAGAAGAGAATGGAGGAGAAGAGATTGAGACATGTCCATCCCTCCCCGGGGAGGGGGTGGTGGTGGTGGTGATATGGAGGAGAAGAGATTGAGACATGTCCATCCCTCCCCGGGAAGGGGGGGGAGTGACTTCCCACGTTTTGTCTCTCTGGGGAGCACACACGCCCTATAGCAAAAATCTTTCAAAAAATAAATAAATAAAAGAACTATACAAAAAGTAAAATCAGAAGCTGTTTTTTGAGAGGAGAAACAAAATTGATACACGGTTAACTAGACTAATCAAAGAGATTGAGACATGTCCATCCCTCCCCGGGAAGGGGGGGGAGTGACTTCCCACGTTTTGTCTCTCTGGGGAGCACACACGCCCTATAGCAAAAATCTTTCAAAAAATAAATAAATAAAAGAACTATACAAAAAGTAAAATCAGAAGCTGTTTTTTGAGAGGAGAAACAAAATTGATACACGGTTAACTAGACTAATCAAGAACAGAAAGCAACCAAATAAAATCAGCAATGAAACAGGCAACATTACAACAGACATAACAGAAATACAAAAGATTATGAGAGAATGCAATGAGCAATTATTAGCCAACAAACAAGATAACCTAGATGAGATGGACAAATTATGGACACATATAATTTACCTACATGGAACCAGGGAGAAATAGAAAACTTGAAATAGACCAATAACAATGAGATTGAATCAGTAATAAACAATATCCTGACAAAAGTCCAGATCTGATGGTTTGGCTTCTGAAGTCTACAAAGTTTTTGAAGAAGAGCTAACTCCAATTCTCCTCCAACTATTTCTTAAGATCCAAAAAGAAGGAACTGTCCCAAATTCACTCTATGAATTCTATATCATTTTAATCCTGAAAGCAGCTAAAGACCTAACAAAAACAGAAAACTACAGACCAATATCCCTAGACACAAAAATCCTCAACAAGATATCAGCAAATCGAATCCAACAACATATTTTTAGACACCATGACCAGGTAGGCTTTATCCCAGGAATGCACGGGTGGTGTAACATATACAAAATGAAAAGCATAATACATCACATTCACAAAAGGAAAGATAATAAACCATATGATATATCAACTGATGTAGAAAACACATTTGATTAAAAAAATCCTTCATAAGTAAAACTCAGTAAAATTGGTATAGAAGGGACATTTCTCAACACAATAAAAATCCATCTATGACAAGCCCATAGCTAGCATCATAGCAGATGGGGAAAAGCTAAAAGCCTTCCCATTAAAAACTGAAATAAGACAAGGCTCTCCACTTTCCCCACTCTTTTTCAACATATTACTGGAAGTCCTGGCCGATACAATCAGACAAGAGAGTAAAAAGGCATTCAGATAAGAAAAGGAGTATTTAAAACTGTCCCTATTCATAGACAACATGATGATATACATAGAAAACCTGACAGAATACACACACACACCCTCCTAAAAGTGATAAATGAATTCAGTAAAGTGGCAAGATACAAAATCTATATTTAAAAAACGATACCTTTTTCATACATGAACAACAAACAGACTGAGGTCCAATTGAAGAAAGCAATCCTATTTACAATAGCTACAAAATACATACACACATACAAACAATACCTAGGAAGAAACCTAACCAAAGAAGTGAAAGTCCTCTATAAGAAAAACTATGAAAACTGAAAAAGAAATTGAACAGCATACACAAAAGTGGAAAGATATCCCATGTTCCCAGATTGGAAGAATCAATACAATCAAAATGTCAATTTTGTCAAAATTTACAAATTAAATGCAATACTGATCAAATTACCAGAGACATTCTTCACAGAAACAGAAAAAAAAATCATTAAATTTTCATGGAATCATAAAAGGCTCTGTATTGCCAAGGCAATACTGTGCAAAAATAAATAAATAAAATAAAGTAGGACATCTCACTACTTGACCTCCAAATATATTACAAAGTTGTGAGAATCAAAACAAGTTACTGGTCATAAACAAATGGAACAGATTCCAGAATCCAGAAATAAACCCCAAAACATACAGTCAACTAAACTGATTTCTCTCTCTCTTTTTTAGTTTTTTGCCATAGGGTGTATGTGTTTGCCCAAAAGAGATGGTGAGAGAGAAAGTGAGAAATCATCCCCCCCCCACCCAAGAGGAATGGCCATACCTCAATCCCTTATCCTCCATTCTCTTCTCAGGATTTTGAATATGCATGCACACATATCTGGCATGATTTTCAAGCCACCAAGTTTGGAACTCGACCCATGCTTGCCCATGTAGGAGTCCAGCACCTTAACCACATTACCTGCTAGCCCCAGTCCACTAATTTTGACAAAAGGCAGAAAACAATCCAGTAGAGAAAACAAAGTCTCTTCAGCAAACGATGCTGGAAGAACTGGCTATCCGCCAGCAGAGAAATAAAATTGGACCCCAATCTCTCATCGTTAACAAAAATTAACTAAAAAATGATCAAAGATCTAAACAAAAGGTCAAACTATAATACCACTAGTGAAACACACATTGGAGCTGACAAATAGTTCTTAAACAAGATCTCTAAAGCACAGGCAATAATCCCCCAGACAGACAAGTGGGACTATATCAAACTAAAAAGCTTCTACACAGCAAAGGAAACAATAGTTAGAGTGAAGAGACAACACTCAGAATGAGTGAAAATATTTATAAATTATGCTTCAGATAAGGGATTGATAACTAGAATACAGAGAGAACTCAAGCAGCTTGCCCACAAGAAAAAAAAAATTCAATTAAAAAATGGGTAAATGAGCTGAACAGATAACTCTCCAAGGAGATATATGAATGGTCATAAAGCATATGAAAAGATGCTCAACCTCTTTTATCATAAGGGAAAAGCAAATCAAAATCACAATAAGATACCACTTAACTCCAGTGAGATGTGTATGCTTAGAAATATAAAGAACAGCAAGTATTGGTGAAGCTGTGATGAAAAAGAAACCCTCCTACACTATTAGTGGAAATGTAAATGAGTACAACCACTGTGGAAAACAATGTAGAGGTTCCTCAAAAACTTGCAAATACAACTACCACACGATCCATTAATACCGCTCCTAGGTACTTACCAAAAGGGCAGAAAGACACTCAGTTGGAAAGACACTTGCAATTCCATGTTTATTGCAGCATTATTTACAATTTCTAAGACATGGAATCAACTTAAATGACCAAGAATGAATGGTTGGAGTGGAAAAAAATGTGGCACGTATACACTGTGGAACAACTACTCAGCCAGAAAAAAACGAAACCCTTTCATCTGATATGAAGTGGATAAATATATTGGGTCATTTAAAAAGCCATGCATATTTTTCTGTGCAAAAATGTGTCATGACCTTTTGATGACCCAATAGAAGATTTAATGCTAAGTGAAATAAGCCAGACTAGGACAGACAGACATTTATGCCTGCTAAACACATAACAAAGATCTATACTATATGGCAGAAATTGAAAGATTCTAAGATATAATACCAGTGGGGACAAGTGTAAATGCCAGAGCATGATAGGAGAGGATGGACAGTAGGAGTGGAAAGGAGGGGCTTAGGAAAGAAACATTTAACAGATGATGTAAAATTATCTGTTGAAAATTATATATATGGTAATATGTTTGATTTGACTGACATGCACTGCATGCATTCATGTTTTCAAAAACCACACTGTATGTTGTAAAGATGTACAATGATTAAATGCAAATACAAGAAAGAAAAGGAGAAGAAAAATAACACATCAGAATGGAGAGAGATGATTTAGGGACATAATTTGCTGGACTGCTGCTTGAATTGTTGGACAAAAGACGAAGCTCTCCGAATTTTATTTCCACCCACTCCTTTATAGGTTTAATCTTCCCTTCTGCCACCCATGACCTCGAAATCTGATGAGAATGAGTGATATAAACCTTGAATTGGATTAGCAAAACTCAGTTATGAAGTATTCTCATTAAAGCGTTCCCATATCTCATAATACATTGATCTTGCAAACCCCGTAATAAAGAGCAGAGATGGAATGTGACCACAATGTTCTCACTTCACTGAGCTCGTGAAAAGCACACCGAGGGAGAATGTATCTGCAGGATCTGTGTAATTCCTGCCTTGGTGTTGGCCTGCTCGCTATTTTGAATTGTGTCTGTTTTCCCAAGGATTAGTGGTTACTACTGGGACTGAGTGATTTGGTGAACCATGGGTTCCATGAGACTGTAAGAGGAAGGTATCAATCTAGAAATGTAAAATTTATGATCAGGGATTTCCACATTTCATGGGTTGCCTGTACTAAAATTGCAAAGTAAAAGGAGAGCCCTTTCCCTCCCGCAGCTGGCTTTCCTCAGAGAAGCTGGTAAAGACGGCAGCCAGGAGGTGGGATGTGACTCTGTTTCTGTGCCAAGATGTGACTCTCCTTGGCTCAGCCCTACTGCAAAGCCCTTGATTAAGAAGTCAAGACATTTATGAAGCCACTTCCAGATCTGGCACAAAGATAAGCTCAGAAAATGTGGAGGGAAAAAAAAAAACATTACAAACACCCAGAAATGCTGGATAAGGTGCTAGGTTTTTGTTCTTAACATAGATAGCTACGCTTGCAAGGAAGCTAAATGCCCAGGCGCCAGGAACAGAAAGCGAGGAGAGTGGGTACTATGAGGTGAGGATGGAAGGATAGAGGGGGTCCTACTGAGATAGAGTACGGTGCCAGCAGGTAGCGTGGTGGCTAGGCTCCCACATGGCAGACTGTGGTTCGAGCCCCGGACCTGGATGCTTGACAAATCATGCCAGGTGCATGTGTGAACATGCCCAAGATCCCGGGAAGAGAACGGAGGAGAAGGAACTGTGGCACGAGCATCCTCCCTGGGGGGTGGTTTCTCACTTTCCCTTTCACTGTCTCTCACTGGTGAGCGCACATGCACCATGGCAAAGTAGAAGAGATCCCCCTCAGTGAGATGAAGAGAGAGACACATGTCTGCATAAAGCTGAGATCCCCGAAGGACTATTCTCCAACGCTAAATAAAAGGATGAAATATCAATAAAATGAAGAGAGAGAAAAAAATCAGCACAGGAAACGAGGTCACTTGTCAGCCTCTGCCTGGGCTATACATTAAAGCAAGTTTAAAAAGTTACCACCAAGGCTAGCAGATGGCATAGAGGTTACATTGCTGGCCTCCCACATGGCCAACTGTGGTTCGAATCCTGGACTCAGTGGCTTGAAACTCATGCCGAGTGCATGTGTGTGCATGCCCGAGATCCCAGGAGGAGAAGAGAAGGAACTGTGACATGGCCATCCCCCCAGGGGGTGATTTATTTTCCCTCTCACTGTCTCTGTCTCTGTATCTCTGGTGAGCCTATGCACCCTAAGGCAAAAGCTTCTAAGGGAAAAAACAGCAACTTAGAAAAACAAGAGAACTCCACAAAGTTTACAGTGCAATTCCATGTTTATTGCAGCATTATTTACAATTTCTAAGACATGGAATCAACTTAAATGACCAAGAATGAATGGTTGGAGTGGAAAAAAATGTGGCACGTATACACTGTGGAACAACTACTCAGCCAGAAAAAAACGAAACCCTTTCATCTGATATGAAGTGGATAAATATATTGGGTCATTTAAAAAGCCATGCATATTTTTCTGTGCAAAAATGTGTCATGACCTTTTGATGACCCAATAGAAGATTTAATGCTAAGTGAAATAAGCCAGACTAGGACAGACAGACATTTATGCCTGCTAAACACATAACAAAGATCTATACTATATGGCAGAAATTGAAAGATTCTAAGATATAATACCAGTGGGGACAAGTGTAAATGCCAGAGCATGATAGGAGAGGATGGACAGTAGGAGTGGAAAGGAGGGGCTTAGGAAAGAAACATTTAACAGATGATGTAAAATTATCTGTTGAAAATTATATATATGGTAATATGTTTGATTTGACTGACATGCACTGCATGCATTCATGTTTTCAAAAACCACACTGTATGTTGTAAAGATGTACAATGATTAAATGCAAATACAAGAAAGAAAAGGAGAAGAAAAATAACACATCAGAATGGAGAGAGATGATTTAGGGACATAATTTGCTGGACTGCTGCTTGAATTGTTGGACAAAAGACGAAGCTCTCCGAATTTTATTTCCACCCACTCCTTTATAGGTTTAATCTTCCCTTCTGCCACCCATGACCTCGAAATCTGATGAGAATGAGTGATATAAACCTTGAATTGGATTAGCAAAACTCAGTTATGAAGTATTCTCATTAAAGCGTTCCCATATCTCATAATACATTGATCTTGCAAACCCCGTAATAAAGAGCAGAGATGGAATGTGACCACAATGTTCTCACTTCACTGAGCTCGTGAAAAGCACACCGAGGGAGAATGTATCTGCAGGATCTGTGTAATTCCTGCCTTGGTGTTGGCCTGCTCGCTATTTTGAATTGTGTCTGTTTTCCCAAGGATTAGTGGTTACTACTGGGACTGAGTGATTTGGTGAACCATGGGTTCCATGAGACTGTAAGAGGAAGGTATCAATCTAGAAATGTAAAATTTATGATCAGGGATTTCCACATTTCATGGGTTGCCTGTACTAAAATTGCAAAGTAAAAGGAGAGCCCTTTCCCTCCCGCAGCTGGCTTTCCTCAGAGAAGCTGGTAAAGACGGCAGCCAGGAGGTGGGATGTGACTCTGTTTCTGTGCCAAGATGTGACTCTCCTTGGCTCAGCCCTACTGCAAAGCCCTTGATTAAGAAGTCAAGACATTTATGAAGCCACTTCCAGATCTGGCACAAAGATAAGCTCAGAAAATGTGGAGGGAAAAAAAAAAACATTACAAACACCCAGAAATGCTGGATAAGGTGCTAGGTTTTTGTTCTTAACATAGATAGCTACGCTTGCAAGGAAGCTAAATGGCCAGGCGCCAGGAACAGAAAGCGAGGAGAGTGGGTACTATGAGGTGAGGATGGAAGGATAGAGGGGGTCCTACTGAGATAGAGTACGGTGCCAGCAGGTAGCGTGGTGGCTAGGCTCCCACATGGCAGACTGTGGTTCGAGCCCCGGACCTGGATGCTTGACAAATCATGCCAGGTGCATGTGTGAACATGCCCAAGATCCCGGGAAGAGAACGGAGGAGAAGGAACTGTGGCACGAGCATCCTCCCTGGGGGGTGGTTTCTCACTTTCCCTTTCACTGTCTCTCACTGGTGAGCGCACATGCACCATGGCAAAGTAGAAGAGATCCCCCTCAGTGAGATGAAGAGAGAGACACATGTCTGCATAAAGCTGAGATCCCCGAAGGACTATTCTCCAACGCTAAATAAAAGGATGAAATATCAATAAAATGAAGAGAGAGAAAAAAATCAGCACAGGAAACGAGGTCACTTGTCAGCCTCTGCCTGGGCTATACATTAAAGCAAGTTTAAAAAGTTACCACCAAGGCTAGCAGATGGCATAGAGGTTACATTGCTGGCCTCCCACATGGCCAACTGTGGTTCGAATCCTGGACTCAGTGGCTTGAAACTCATGCCGAGGGCATGTGTGTGCATGCCCGAGATCCCAGGGGGAGAAGAGAAGGAACTGTGGCATGGCCATCCCCCCAGGGGGTGATTTATTTTTCCTCTCACTGTCTCTGTCTCTGTATCTCTGGTGAGCCTATGCACCCTAAGGCAAAAGCTTCTAAGGGAAAAAACAGCAACTTAGAAAAACAAGAGAACTCCACAAAGTTTACAGAAAATGCATATCATGAAAAAATTATGCATGGATTTCAAAATGTTTTGCACCAAAATAAACGTGTATTTTAATTTCGTTTTCCTATGAACTTTCTGAAGTTCAGTAATCTAAAATAAGGCCAATGTCCTAAATGCTTTAGGGCCTAAATGTATGTTGCTGCAGAGTACAAGAATCCTTGAGCTGAGAAAGGAACATAAAAATTAGTTCCAGGGCGATAACAGTGTTTGGCATGAGCAGAAACAAGTGCAAAACTGCTCTGAACAATTAAAGGTGCATCAGAGCCCCACAGAGAAAAGACACCGCACTAAAACAGAATTATATCCTAAAAGATTACAATACATAAGAGAGAAGAGTCCACAACGGGTACAAGTCATCAGACATATACTAACCTGTGGGAATAGAGCTTCAAGAACTACACAAAACGGAGCTCAAACTCTTTAAAGAAAAGGTAGAAACCTACTTAAAATAAGATATTGTAAAATAAGACACTGTGAAAAAGAACATACAAAGAAAAGAACAGCACTTCCAGAAAAAAGATCATCGAAATAAACACAATGGACAGATTAAATAACATTAGATATAAGCAAAAAGGAAATTAATGAGTTAGAATATAGACCTAAGTGAATTGATCAGAACATAGCGCGAAGGGGGACCAGCAGTTGGCATAATGGCTATGTCGCTAGACTCTCACGTAGTCGACCGCGGTTCGAGTCCTGGACCCGGTGGCTTAAACTCACGCCGGGCGCGTGCGCATGCGTGCCCAAGATCCCGAGAGGAGAATGGAGGAGAAGGGATTGCGGCGTGGCCATCCCCCCTGAGGGGTGACTTCTCACTTTCTGTCTCTCTGGCAAGTGCACACACCCTATAGCAAAAACCACTCAGAAAAATAAATAAATAAATACCATCGCACAAAGGGATAAAAGATAAAACGTCAAGATTAAGAGAAAAACAAAGCAGTAATGTCTAGTAATGTTCCAGAATTAAAAACAAGAATCTTCAAGGAGCAACGTAAGCATTAAACAAGTCATAAAAAATGAACTCACCCTTAGACACATATCATATTGAAACTGAATGATATCAGAAACAAAAATTAAGACAGCTGGATCCCACATAGCCAACTACACAGTTTGAGTCCAGAACCAGCTTAAAAAACATGCCAGGCACATATGCATGCATGCCCCAAATCCTGAGAGGAATGGAGGAGAAGGGATTGTAGCATGGTCATCCTCACTGGGGTGTTTTCTCATCACCCCACCCCCAATCTCTCTGTCTCATGCATGTATCTTACAGCAATTTTTTTAAAGCAACTACCTAAAAAGAGTAAAGCTAAAAACAAAAGAATCCAAGACAAAAGACCAAAAAACATAGACACGAATCCTTAAAGTGCGGAAGAAAAATAATACATAACTCTATTACCAGATAAGTTACTATTCAGAAATAAAGACTTAAAAAATAATTTCAGACTTTATCACTGATGCGCTTCATTGTAAAAACTATAAAGACAGCAGGTAGCATGGTGGCTGGGGCACCGGACTCCCACATGGTCTACCACAGTTCAAATCCCAGATCTGGCAGTTTGCTTTGTCACCTTCCCTCTTTGTCTCTCTGACTCTCTCTGGTGACCACATGAGCCCTATGGCAAATTAAAATAATAAAGAATTCTTTTTAAAAATAATTATCAAGATGTTTCATCAGAGAGAAGTGAATCCAGAGAGAGGAAATTGATACGCAGGAATTTTTTTTTTTTTTTGGAGAGGTTTTTAGCTATAGGGCACGTGCGCTCGCCAGACAGAAAGAGAGAGACAGAAAGCGAGAAATCACCCCCCAGAGGGGATGGTCACACTGCAATCCCTTCTCCTCCATTCTCCTCTCGGGATATTGGGCAGGAACACGTGCCCAGCATGAGTTTAAGCCACCAGTGCCGGGACTCGAACCACAGTGAACTATGTGGGAGTCCAGTGACATAGCCATTACGCTAACTGCTGGTCGCCCAATGTACGATTTTTAAACCGGTAGAGAGAAAACAAGTGACTAAATAAAACCCAGTCACGTGAGAGAAGGAAGAAAAGAAGGTAAAAGCAGCAGCAAAGTAGGGCAAACAAAAATCACAAATGGCAACTATTTTCAAATACCTCATATCACTATAAAGGTAAACAGTATAAATTTAACAGCTAAAAGATGATGACTCTTTAGATAGACTTTTTTTTTAATTGCTAGAGAGTGCATGAATGAGAGAGAGAGGGGAAGAGAGAGAGAGAGAGAAAGCGAGAGAGAAAGAGAGCGAGAGGGAATGAATCCTCCAGTGGGGCAATCCCTTCTCCTCCACCTCTCGATCTTGTCAGGATCTGGAGCATGCATGCATGTGGGCCCCGCATGTTTTTCAAGCCACAGGGCCAGAATGTGAACTGTGGTCAGCCATGGGGGATCTGGTTCCTCTGACTACCTAGGCTGTGGGGCTGGCCCTCCAGGTGGATTTTTTTTAAAAATTAGAACTGGGGGACCAGCAGGTAGTGTGGTAGTTGGGGGGCTGGACTCCCACATAGTCAACCATGGTTCAAGTCCTGGACCTGGTGGCTTACTTTCTTACCTTCCCTCTCTCTGATCAAAGTGGAAAGAAATAAATAAAGTTAAAAATTTCCACATATATATAATACATATATATATAAATACATATATAATACATATATACATATATAATAAAATTTAATAATTTTTAAAAATTAAAACAGGGGCAAGCAGGTGGTATGGTGGTTAATGTGCTGGACTCCAACACGGACCATCGCCGTTCGAGTCCCAGACCTGGTGGCTTGCTTTCTCACACTCTCTCTCTCTCTCTGGTAAGCGCACATGTCCTATATAAAATTTAAACAAATAATAAAAATAAATAATTCTTTAAAAAATTAAAATAAGATGTGGCCAAATGCTACCTGTAAGAGATAAACCTAAACAAAAAGATTGAAAGGACAAGAATGGAAGAAGATAGACCAGTCAAAACCGAGTCAGAACATGGTTAGCATTTGTTACGGGCTGAGCGACACAGTAATTAAAGACCAGACACTCGGGGGCTGAGCTGCCCATGCTTACATCCACGCTCTCCACGTTCTAGCTACGTGATGGAGCAGACAGTCAGTCCCGTGGTGTTCTGCTTTCTTATCCATAAAGCGGGGTCGGTAACAATATCGCCTGCGTGTGTCTGAGTGGTTTGTGTAACTGCCCGGCATACAGGAAGCCCTGAGTGTGAGCTGCAACTTCAATCACCACTATTATTATTATTACATTAACCGAGCACTGAAACAACCGAACACTAATACCAACTCAACCTTGGTGGTACTTGAATGTCTCAGAGGTTGTGTTTTGTACTTTTCTTAACTTTCTGTTTTTAGGTGCTTTTGTTTAAGTTTTGCTATGAGGCATGGGCACTTGCTGGATAGAGAGTAAGAAATCATTCCCTGGGAGGGATGGCCTGGCTGCAGTCCCTTCTCTTCCATCTTCCTCTTGGCATTTTGGGCACGGATACACTCGCAGTGTGATTTTTAAGCTGCTCATCTGAGACTCAAACCACACAGTCAGCCATGTGGGATTCAGTTGCCTTAACCTCCATGCTACCTGCTGACCCCAAGTACTTTATCTTTTTTTATTTTTAAAGGATTGTTTTAATTATTATTTTTCACATGAGCTTTGCTAGAGAAAGACAGGGAGAGAGAGGGAGAGTGAGAAAGCAAGCCACCAGGTCTGGGACTCGAACTGTGGTTGGCCATGAGGGAATTCTAGTGCCTTAACCAGCACGCCACCTGCTGGCCCCATACTTAATCTTAAGAAGTGCTGGAAATCTATCCTTTACAATGCTGCTTAAAATAAGCAGCAGCACAGAAATAACTTTGGATCCAACAATTGATTATATGAAACTGTAATGCATCGACATGATGGAATAGCCATCAATAAATCATGGGGTAGAAATATCTGTCGGCATGTTTCACTTTTAATGATGTAATCGGAAGTGAAAATGTAAGCTACCAAACGGCATGCTGTATGGTATAAGACCCTGTACACCCATCCTTGGTATACTAAGATGTGAATAACTGTGGTCTCGTGTGCATTTTTCTTCCTTTCGCTTCTGGTCTGCATGACTTAACAAGAGTCCTCAATGTGTGATTTTCTGATTTAAAAAAAAAAAGGAAAAGACGTGCAGGCAAAGCTTGGCAATGGGACCTGGGAAAGTAAAGATATTTCTGATCTTGGTTTTCTCCTTTACAGCGGGAAGGTACCCCTTCCTCCTCCTGAGATTGCTAACAAGGTCAAAGCAGACATCCACTTACTCTTTCGAAAAAAAACTGTAACTGGCATGTGTCGGGCAGGTGCCAAAATATAAGGCAGATGAAAACAGAAGACATAGACACAAAAAGAAACAAAATCCCTACCCTTGTGAGTTTATTTTCTGTCGGAGGAGACAGATAAGCAAAAATGGAAAGTAAAATGTACAACGTATCAGATGGGGGAAGGTACCATGGAGAAGGCAGAGAGGGAGGTCAGAAAGTACAGGAGGGGCTGCCATTTGCTTTTTATTTTGTTGGAGGCTGCATATGCTAGCTGGAAAGAGACAGAGAGAGGGAGACAGAGGGAGAGGGAGACAGAGGGAAAGTGAGAAAGTAAGCTTCCAGGTCTGGGACTCAAACTGCAGTCAGTCATGTGGGAATCCAGTGCCTTAACCACCATACCACCTGCTGGCTCCTTTTTT
>NW_006159539.1:2707393-2715495 GCF_000334495.1 Tupaia belangeri chinensis | reverse complement strand
GAGGGCTGGGGGAAGGTAGGAGGGGGAGGTACCGGGGAGCCCCACTCTGAGGCCAGGGAAGCCCAGCTGTCGCCTGGCAGCATAGGACTCCTCGAGTTGACTTTTTACTTAGGCAAGTTTTTAGAGGAGGCCAGGGGATGGCCACACCGCAATCCCGTCTTCTCTGTCTCTCCCTCCTTTCGGGACTCCGGGCATGCACACGTGCAGTGAACTTTCCAGGCCACTGGGTCAGGAACTCAGACCCTGTAGTCAGCCGTGGGATCCAGCCACTTAAACCACCACGCCACTGGCTGGCCCCGAGACTCCTGAGACTGCAATTTTTAAGAGATTTTTACGCTCACTAGAGAGACAGAGAGACAGAAAGCGAGAAATCATCCCCCTCCCCCACCCCCGGGGCGGATGGCTGCACCGCAATACCTTCTCCTCCATTCTCCTCTCGGGTCAGGATTTGGGGCATGATTGCACACGCACCTGGTGTGAGTTTTAAGCCACTGGGTCCAGCACTCAAACCGTGGTTGACTATGTGTGAGTCCAGTGACATAACCATTATGCCATCTGCTGGTTGTAAGATTGCAATTTTAAGTAAGACATCAGAAAAGGCCCAAGGGGAGTGATTCCATTTGAGTGAAGTCCCCAGAGAGGTAAATTCCGTCCCTATATGGTGGTGGGGAGGAAGGGGGCACAGAAAGGCAAAGCCCTAGGTAGAGGCATGACTGGCATGCTTAGTTGGCCGTAAAAGTACCTTGCAGACTGTAAAAGAACTTCCTCAAGTACTTTTTCAAATGTGCAAAAGCATTCTCGGTCAGCAGCATTTATCTCTGACACGGTATTTAGCTCCGACGTGATTATCGTTTGCTTTCTCAAAATGTCTCCCAAATCAGCTTCCTTGTGCAGCCACGCCCACTGCTCACGTTCCATTCTGGAGTGCAATGATGAGAGCTCGGAGCACCCTCAACGTCCTCTCTCCCCCCCAGACTCATCCCTAGGTCAGCTCGGTCCTGATCTCTGATGCCTCAAAAAGAGGCGAGGCCTTGGACAAGCTGAGGGAAGGTGGAATGGAGAGGTACCGGGGAGCACCACTCTGAGGCCAGGGAAGCCCAGCTGTCGCCCGGCAGCACAGGACTCCTCGAGTTGACTTTTTACTTAGGAGGCCGAGTGTTAGGATTTAAGGAACACTGGGTTAAGGGGGGGGTTTAACTGGAGTCCCTAAATGCTCACTGCTCCCCGGAGAAGTCGGACCAAGTAAAGCCCCTGGTTCTGCAAAGTTCCGTCACCTCCTCGCTCTTTGCAAACGGTGATCATGTCAGAGGTTGTGCACACATTTCCCTGTCATTGGGCTGCCAGGAGTGTCCTGCGCGTTTTTGCCCAGAAAACCATAGAAACATACATCCTGAGTTTCCCCACGACCCGGTACAGTTCTGGTCAAAAGCCCAAAATGCATAGCACGGGGCTCAAATCAAGGGGTTGGGAGGCCTTTATTCCCTTCGGGGCCTCCAGGAGAAATGAGTTCCCTTGCAGTTTTCAGCCCCTAGAGGCTGCCCACATTCCTAGCCTCCGGGCCTCCTCCATCTTCAAACCAGCAATTACATCCTTCGGCTGCTACCGCAGGGGTCTGAGCGCCTTCTCTAACTCTCCGCCTCCTCTTCCCGCTGATGAACCCTTGGAATTCTATTGCGCCCGCCCAGATAAGCCAGCCTCATCTCCATCTCCAAGTTCTCAACCAAACCACACCTTCGAAGTCTCTCTGGCCTGCGGCAACATACTCACAGGGCATGGAGAGTCAGAGGGCACATCCCCAGGGGTCATTCTGCCTGCTACAGGGGCCATGGACACAGCCTGAGCCGCTGGCCGCCTGTGCATCCGGAAAAGGGGAAAAGCTTGCCCTCTCCACCTGCTTATGTTTGCAGCAAACACAACTGGAGCCCTCGAGTTCTCTGCAGGCAAATGCTCTGTCCTTGATAAGAACAGAAACTGCGGTTTACCAGTCTTTTATCAGCGAGAGCTCCCTGCGACCTGGCTCTCGGGTACTGTGTTCCTGAGATCCAGCCCCGCAACCCCAGGGAGTAGAACCGGGAGGGCCACACTGCCCTGTGTTTCTCCTCATTCTTGGTGCTCACGGCCACTTTGACTCATGCCTGCCAGGGCGTGATGGCTCCTAAGACAGGGGGCAGTCTGCATTTCCCAAGGTGGCCTGTTGCACCCACAGGTCCTAGTCATGACTCCTGGGGACACACAGAAGTTGAATCTTTTTCTTAAAGGGCAGCTCTTTTGAGGAGCTGAGGATGGTTCTTACTTTCCGGTTCCTCCAATAATCGAGGCCATGCCCCTTCTGCAGTTCCCTGGATCCTCTGGTGAGTGGAGAGGAGGCGCTGAGGCTTGGACTCGGAAAGTCAGGTCAAAGCCCACGTCCTCCCCTTGTGCATATAACACGGGGAAGAAACCAGGACTCGGGCCTCACCCACACAGGTCGACTTGCCAGATCTGGGTGAAGCCAGGAACCCTGCCTTTGCCTCTGCAGATCCCTAGAGGGTCCGGGTGGCTGTGCACCCACCGCTGCTGGGGAATTCTGCTCTAGACACTCCGGGGAGCTGATGAGCCTCCAGTCTTGAAGTGGTTCCCAACGGGCTCACAAGCTTGCCAAGTTGTACCTCCTGGTCCTCAGTACGGGACAGCTCAGGCGTCCCTTCCTCAACCCTGGGCTTTCGGCTAAGGGTCGTGTCCATGGCCACACCGTCCTGTGGACACACGCCAAGGCTCTGGGAGACAGAACCGCTCGGTTCTTACGTCCCGCTGCAGGGGCTTCCGTGTGCCCTGAGCGGCATCCCCTCCCTGGTTCATGGACAGCATCTATGGGACTGCCCCCCTGTGCTGGACCCTGCACTTCTCCCCAGGGCAAACCACAGGAGACACGGCCCCGTCCTCCAGGGATGCCCAGTCCAGTGTGTTAGACGCCAGGCAGTGAGGAATGGGGGCAAAGAGGACCAGGGCGAGGGCCCAAACTCACTCAGCACCTGCCTATACCCCAACCTAGTCACAGTCGACCCACCACACCCTGCATCCTTCACTGTCCACCCTCACCCCCACCCCACTTCATCCGCCCCATACCCACGCTCTACCTAACCACCCACACCTGCTCACCACCTACGCCCTGCGCACCTACTAACCACCTACTCACTCCCCACCACCACTTGCTAACTGCTCCCCCACACCCACGTAGACAGACAACTCCATTTCCTTCAACCGCACCTCCTCGGCCATACCCCGTTCTCGGTTTCCCAAGGCTGGTCTCTCACTACTCTGTCGTACCCTTGGGCTGGGGGGCGGTCCTGGGTACCAGACCAGGGCCTTTCCCTCGTAGATCTAGTTGCTATGCCACTGTACCACCACCCAGCCCTCCCATGAATTTCCTGAAGCCTTCGTGTCCGTCCTGTCCGGGAATCTCTCACCAGCTACGGGCGCAGACCAATGCTCGGAAGGCCATGGAAATCTTATGGTAATTGTATCCAACCAGTCGTGCTCTGAGGAGGGCCTTAGCGGACACGCACACGCAGGGCTGACAGTTCTCTAACCTGGATAAAGGTCCACGTCGGCAGGTCACAGCTCCTCATCGGTGGCCCTCCAACTCACCCCATGAGTTCCTCTCGCTTTACTTGCAGGGTCATAAGGCACCTCCGTTTTATTCTCTGGTTCTTCACTGACATTTCTCCCTGATCAGTGGACGCATGTATCAGATCCACTTTCTTCCCACGAAGCTGCTTAACCAGCATTTCGTGGCTTACACGCTGGCTTTTGGTGATCATGTGCTCTTCTCCAAAAGACTGTCCTCAGTTTATGACCATATGAGCTCTTCAGCCAGCCAAAATGACGACCATAGGCCTCAGTGTGGTGATTACACCCAAGTCCTGATCCCCATAAAGCCCTGTCTCAGCAACCACTGGCCTTCCCAGATAACACTGCTATCTCCATGCAGTCTGATAGGAAGCCAGAATTATCTAATGTTCTTTACAGATCGCATCAGTCAGGATAGGCTAGATTATGCTGCAGTGACAAACAATCCCCAGACTTCCACGGCTGAAAACACCAAAGATTTCTTTCTTATCCATGCTACGTGTCCAATGCGGGCTCACTAGAAGCACTGTTTCCTATCATCCTCAATCTGGGGCCCAGGCTGAGGGAGCAGCCACTTCCTAGAGCTTTGACTGTCCTTGGAACAGAGGAAAAGGGAGAACACAGACAGACCAGGTACCTGCTGACTCTTAAAGCTCCTATGCACTTTTCTCTGGCCACACATAACCTCAAAAAAGCAGGAAAATGCAATCCTATCATGTACCCAGGAGGAGGGAGAGGCAGACTCTTTAGGAACAGAATTAACAACTATCTTAGACCTATACTGTGTATCTCCCCCCTTAGAGTAATCCTTCCTAACATTATTTTAAAGATTTTCTTACAAGGAGCCCAAATCTACCTGTGTCAGGCAATGTTCTAGGCTCTGGAAATACAGTAACAAAGTCCTTGGCCCCCTAAGACTCACCCCCACAGTGGATCCATCCATCAGTCCTTGTCCAGCCAAAATAATTTTATTCCGTCTTCACTGCCTCACCCATTCCTCAAGTATTTACTAAGCGTCTACTTGAGTGCCCGGCACTACGACCAGGAAATCCAGCTGGAAGTTACTGTCCCCCAGGAGTTCCCATCAGCTAGCTATCGAGGAGGACTAGACACAGGCAAAAAGGGGCCAGCCCATGGCCTGCAGGCTAAGGCACCTGGCTCTCACAGGGCTGACCACACAACTGCAGTCCCAGACCTGACAGCTGGAAAAACACAGAGGGGACCAGCAGGTGGCGTCATGGATTAGTCGCTGGACTCCCACCTGTGCCCACCATCCAGCTGGCTGGGTGTGGATGGTAGCATGAGGAGCCTGTACCTATCTCTCTCCACCCCCATCATCCTCTTTCTCTCTCATGGGAGAAACACGCTTCATTTTCTTTCTTTATTTTTATTTTTTATTTATTTTATTTATGTATTTATTTTTTATTTATTTATTTATTTATTTATTTATTTATTTATTTATTTTTTGAAAGACATTTTTGCTATAGGGTGTGTGCACTTGCCAGAGAGACAGAAAGTGAGAAATCACCCCCTGGGAGGATGGCCACACCACAATTCCTCCTCTTCCATTCTCCTCTTGGGATTTTGGGCATGCGTGCACACGTGCCCAGCGTGAGTTTCAAGCTGTCAGGTCCAGGGCTCAAACAACAGGTGACTACATGGGAGTCCAGTGACATAACCATTATGCCACCTGCTGATTCCTAACTTAATGTTTTAGGTTTTTGCCTTAAGGTGGATGTGCTTGTTAGAGAGAGAAAGCGAGAGACGGAGAGCAGAAAAGTGGGAAATCACCCCCCAGGGGGAATGGCCATGCTGCAATCCCTTCTCCTCCATTCTCCTCTTGGGATTTGCGGCAAGCACACGTATCCGATGTGATTTCCAAGCCACCTTGTCTGGAACTCGACAGGCAGTCAGCCACATATGGGAATCCAGCGCCTCGGCCACCATGCCACCTGCTAGCCTCTAAACGTATGAACTTGAAAGAAATAAACCATTCCGGTTCCCTCCCTTGCTCTTTACTCTGTTTCACACACTTAACTTCCACGAGATTTCATTTCAAGGGTTCTCTTCTCTTGAGAGAGACAGAAGGGGAGAAGGGGAGAAATGCAATGATCTGGTCTAATGCCTCTCATTTCATGCTTTCATGCCGTGAGAACAAACCCCGGAAAAGTTCATTAGCTTACAGGTAGTGAGTGAGCCGCAGCCTGAGGCAGAAAGCCAAGGGCCTCCACACCTTATCTCCCCTCTTCCCGCTCTCTCCTTGTCACTGAGTCTGCAGATTATGCTCCACAAAGGAAGATTTGGATGTCAGTGGGAAAAGCTAAGCAACGGCGTTAGCCACACGCTCACAGAAGAATCTGGACCCTTTCTCCCACTGGTTAGAGAATCCCAGTCACGCCTTGGCTGGAGCACAGGGCAGGGCCTTCCCCTCTCTTCACCGGGCTGGCCCAGAGCCCTAACAGCAACGCTGAGTCCTGCGGCACCTTTGTCAAGATTCCAGAAGGGCTCATTCTGACAGTCCCGGGTGAGAAAACCCCAGGGGCCAGTTCTGTGTGCCGTGGACAGAGACCAGAGAGACCTCTCAGATGTAACAGGAGCATCGATGCTTCCGAGGGAGTACCAGAGCTAAGGAATACAACAGCTTTTAGAGGCTGGGGAGGCGCAGCAGTCATGCCACTAACATTGGCCAGGGAGAAGCAAAAAAAAAAAAGACATTATCTATGTAAAATTCAAAAGGAACATAATACCAACAAAGAAGCCTTTGCCGTCCAAGCAGTAAGCGCTCAACATTTCCTCACCAAACCCATCAGAAATGCAAATAAACGGATCTGTTCTTTCCTTAGCAACTGACACGTCCCTCCACAGGGCCCCAGATCTATACACACCTCGCAGACTATCTACCAGACATTTAAGTTTTCCCTCCAGGCTCGAAAAAATGGCACGGGAAAAGCAAAAAAAAAAAAAAAAAAAGACATTATATATGTAAAATTCAAAAGGAACATAATACCAACAAAGAAGCCTTTGCCGTCCAAGCAGTAAGCGCTCAACATTTCCTCACCAAACCCATCAGAAATGCAAATAAACGGATCTGTTCTTTCCTTAGCAACTGACACGTCCCTCCACAGGGCCCCAGATCTATACACACCTCGCAGACTATCTACCAGACATTTAAGTTTTCCCTCCAGGCTCCAGGATCCTTAAAAAAGCCTCTAAATGTGCTCTTTCTGAAGACACACCGGCCTCTCCCACTCAGCCTGGGAGAGGCGAGCAGGACGCCCGGGAAAGAGGGCTGTAGACCGCAGGCATGACCAGCGCTAACCCGCTTCTTCCATTTCAGTTACTGCTGAAACATTGTCGCCAGGTGCTCCGTGTGCTGGTGGCCTGCAGCTCGTTCCAAAAAGCATCCTGCAGCCACAGCAGCTGGCAGGCTTCTCCAGTAAGACAAGCTCTGTGATGCAGCCGGCGGTCTAGACCCAGGAAAGGGCTCTTGTGGGAGGGAGGGGTGCGTAACTGGCGGAGAGCTGCTGCCAAACTCCTCTCCATGAGCTGGGCAGACCCAGCAATGGAGCCCCCAGTCCCAGCCACAAGGGCGCCCCGTGGCTCCACCACCTCCGGCTCAACTGCCCCACGCCCAGGGAAAAGCATTTAAGACTGATCTTGGATGCCACCGCCCAGACCCTGCACCTTTCCCCTCCCGCAGGTCTTGGTCAAACGTTGCTTCATTCCCGCCGAGGAGTACCTGAACGCAAGCACCTTCCCCACTGTGTACGCAACCGTTCCGGGGCCACGATCCTCCCGCAAAACAATGCGGGATTAAGCGCGGCCAGAGTAGCGCTACTCAAATGCCACCGGAAGCGCCGCACCCCAGAGAGCAGGAAATTATCGCTCGGCTGGAGCCGGTGGCCCTGAGGAATACGCGCTGGGGAGGGACGGCGGCGGGCAGGTGGCGCGTGCAGCGTTTGCACGAGTTCGAGGGCGCGTGAGTGCGCTTTTTTTTTGTATTCTGGCGGGTGAAGTTGAACAGCCTCATCTCCTCGGGGGAACGACGATCCCGTTCCGGGCCAACGTGCCTAGAAATCGCAATTGGAAAACGGGATGCGCCGGCCTGCCCAGCGGGGGCTGCTCCGGCTTTCCGGCTTCCCGCCTCGGATCTTCAGTCCGTCTGCCCAGACCGCTCACAAATTAACCCCCCAGACACCCTTTTATGAAGCGGGTTCTCAACCAGGAAACTTGCCCCAAACTAAACGGTCTTTTCCCGAGTGCTGGCAAGCCCAGCCCCTACCAGCCCAGAGCGCAGCGGCCAGGGCCCGGCTCCCCCGCGGCCCGCAGTGCCCCAGCCCGGCGGAGGCAGGGAGGCGCTCCCGCAGCCTCGGACTTCACACCCCGCGCGCGTGTGCTCCAAGCCACGGGCACGGCGCGAAAACCGCCCCGCACAACCGCACGCGAGCCCACGTGCGCTCCCGCCCCCCGGCCGTCCCCGGCTCTCCGAAGTT
>NW_006159539.1:2685205-2706786 GCF_000334495.1 Tupaia belangeri chinensis | reverse complement strand
TCGTCTCCCTGGTCGCTATGCTGAAGGTGACGGCGGCGCCCCAGCGGAGGCGAACGGAGTCCTCGGCTCTCCTCTTCCCCGGGTGCAGTCGGCCTGCCCTACTGGGCCTCCGACTCCGCAGTGCCTTGCAAGGCCAGGGCAAAAGTGATCACTTCGCTCAGGGATCTTCCTTCTTGGCCAAGGGTGGCCTAATCCGTGCCCAGATTGGAGGGACTGGCGATCACGTGACACTCCCCCCAAACACACACACACACACACACACACACACACACACACACACCAACGAAACTAAGATGGGTTTCCGAAAGTCTAGTAAGACCCAGGGAGCGGAACCGGGGGCCTTGGGCAAGTCACCGTGCGCGCTGCAGCGGGGCTGAAACGCAGCAGCGGCCGCCGAGCCACGGGCTATACAGACCCTGCAGCTGGGCCAGCCCACGTCAGGCACTTGGGGCCCTCACCGCCAGAGCAGCATAAAAAAGGGGTTCCGGTTCCAGACCCATGGGATCCAATGTCAACGGCAAAGCAAGCCCCCACCGTCCCAGCCGGGGAGTCGCAGAACAGAAGGGCCGAGGCGCGTACCTCCGCGGGGATCGATCCCCTCCCGGAGGAGACACCGGCCCCTGGCGCTGGCTACCTGTGGTCTGTGCACCCGCCTGCTGGGAACGCAGCTCTCGGGCGCACGGCCTCCCTCCCGCGCCGCCGGGATGTGGCTTGCGACGGCGCTCTAAAAGTGAACCTGCTAATAAATGGATACTTTAAATAATACCTCGTCAGAGAGGTAAGTGTTGACGACCAGCTTTTCCCAGAGCTCCTCGCTGCCCAAGTTTTCAAATCCAGATGCCTTTGTCATCTTACTGGGAAGCTAGTTCCAAGCCACTCTAGGGAGGGCAGCCGGTGAGGGTGAGCTAACCAGACTCCCGTGCTGCGCCTTAGGGGTTCAAATCTGCGCCTTGTACGGTTCTGTGCCTCCTTCGCCCCATGACTGTCTTCCGGAGGGAATCAGAAGCCTGTTTGCTGGTAGCTAAGGGGCTCTTCAGACTCTTCGGAGGCCTGACTGCCCCTTGGGTTCAGAGGACAGCTTCTCTGAGACCTCACTATTTCTCTCTCCCCAACACGGGAACGACAGAACCCACGTGGAACAATCTGGACAGGAGGCTGCGGTGTAGCGGGTCATTTCCCACTTCCCCTGTTTCTCTCTCTCTCCGTCCCCCTCTTTCTCTCTCTGTTCCTGATAAACACACACACCTTGTGGCAAGAAAAAACAATCGGAGAGGAAGAGTGATGCAAATTCATGACAGGACATACACCCCCAAGATAAGTGAGGTTCTGTTTGTTTGTTTAACCTTTTTTTCTTTGGTCCAGAGACAAAGGATGAGATGGGGGTCTTGACAATCAGACCATGAAGACAGGAATAGAATTGGCGTCCAGTCTGTTTTTCCCCCTGTGCATCTGTACCCCGGCTGGAGCCCCGAAATTCACCTCAGAGTAATATTGGGAAGGGGTGCACGCCCCACGTGGTTTAGGGAACCGGCCAAATTGAGAATCAGAAGACTTGGTTTGAGGCAGTGCTTAAATGACACATGACCTCCGTGAACTTGAACAAACTATACACGGGGTCCGACTTAAACCTAATATTCGAACTCAAACGCGTAGGTGGTTTCCATCGCACAGAGTCAGGTTGCGTGTGAGACCTCAATGAACTGGATCCATACGATCTCAGTCCAGTCTCCACAAGAACTGCACCGCTAACCAAATGTTTTTTTGAAGAGGTTTTTTTCACTATAGGGTGCATGCACTCACCAGACAGACAGAGACAGAAAGCGAGAAATCACCCCCCAGGGGGGATGGCCACGCCGCAATCCCTTCTCCTCCATTCTCCTCTCGGGATCTTGGGCATGCACGCACACGCACCCGGCGTGAGTTTAAGCCATCGGGTCTGGGACTCGAATTGCAGTCGACTACATGGGAGCCCAGCGACATAGCCATTATGCCAACTGCTGGTCCGTCCTAACCAAATCTTTATCTGATTTTCTCAGACTGACATCCTCCTGTCTCTCGAGTGCCTTTTAACCTTGGTGGTTTCAAAGCCTCTTTCTTTCCGCCACTCTCTCCCAAGTTCTCTCTGGATTCATACATCGCATCTGACTCCTTTCCTGTCCCTTCTCACCTTTTCTTTATCACACAAACCTACACATTCTCTCAGAGGGGAGGACTGGGGGGAGTCACAATTCTCTTTGGAGATGAGGTAGGGAACAAGGCTCTGAGACCTCACACATGAATACTTTTTGCTCCACCATAATTAGTCTTCCTTTGGGTCCATGTGAGATACACTGAAGTATTAGAAAAGGATTCTGGGGGCCAGCCAAGCGGCATGGTGGTTAAGGCGACTGGATCCCCCATCGCTAACTGCGTGGTTTGGGTCCAGACACCGCAGCTTGAAAATTACACTGGGCACGTATGTGTGCACACATGCGTGTCCAGAATCCCAAGAGGAGAAGGGAGGAGAAGGGACTGCAGCCTGCCATTCCCAACTGGGGGGTACTTGCTCACTTTCTCTCTCTCTCAGTGGCCAGTGCACGTGTCCTATAGGAAATTAAAAAGCAAAGCAAAGGGTATTGCATGGAACAGCATTAGGCAAAGACTTGTCTCCAGCTCACCTTCTGAGCACCTGGGAAAACTCCAGACGACCTTCGTAACCTCTCTGGAGCATCAGTGTCACCATTTACAGAAGCGGAAGACGACATTTCAGCGAGCTGTTGGGAAGACAGCATCGACGCCGTCAGCTTTCTAACAGGCTCTGGGCAAGGGTTTGAGACTCTTACACTGGCATGCAGAAAGAACAAAACGGGAAGGGAGAAGGGAGGGAGGCTGGACGGGAGGGTGTGCATCTTGAGCGGGACTGTATCCATGAACAAGGGGCCAGGCACAGGGAAACGGTTTCCTGTCCTGAGCCAAAAGACTGAGTTGTAATCTCTTCTTGAATTCGGACAGGAGATGTTCTGCTGGTTGACAAAACAGCAACAAGCATGATAAAACAGCACCAGGCCACTGGCCTGGGTGTCCACACTGCCGCTTAGCCACTGTCTCCCAGGAGCCCAAGAAGCCCATCTTCTCACTGCCCCGTGTCCTCTGGGGGTGTCACCTGCCCGACTGGCATTTAAGACGCTTCACCCTGAACCTGGGCTTTCTGGATCCCGGGCTATTCACCGTCACTGGTCCTATGTCATGTCTAACGACTCAGAGGAGTAGATACCAAGCAGAAATAAAGCTCAGAGATCATTAAACATCACTTTCACGCAGGGAAGGGGGGAGGGGGGTGGTAGCTTCCACTCTACTCGGCTTCCCAAGGAACGCCTTTTTGATAAAATGTCTGTTTCCAGAAGAATCTCACCCCCGAGAGGACTTCAGGTGCAGCAGTAGGCTTCCAAGCTGGAAATGGAATGAGGTGGAACACAGAGCCTCTTCCCAGCTCTGCTCACTGCTCTGAGTTAAGCAGGTTGAGACCTGGTCATAGCAGACCCGTGGGCAGGCAGTGAGATCCAGGGAGCCGTGAATTAGAAACAGATCTGAAACTAGACGTTGGGAATCCAGCCCAGGAACCACGATGGGCCACCTCCCATGTTTCCTGAAATGTCACTGGGAAGGGGAGCTCTGCGAGACCTGGGGCCATGCTGGACACTCACCAAGGAGCTGGGAGACTCGGGTTCTCTCCCAGCTCTGTCGTCTTGGGCTATGCCACCCCGGACAAGGCACAGGACTCTGGGCTTCTGTTTACACACCTGTTGCATAAGGAGGTCACACCTTGTGTTCCCGAGAGACCTCTGCCACGCCGACGCTCCAGGATTCTGGACTGCACAGAGGAGACTCCACGAACATCCTGGCCGCCAGGTCACCTCTGAATGAGTGAGCCTTCTTGGATAAGATGCCTTCAGGGAGAGATGAGAGAGGAAACAGTTTGTCCATTGCATGAGTCCTTTCATTTCATCAAGTGAGGTCGGGGAGGAGTGAGACGTTCGGGGTGAGGGGGAATCGATGCATTCCAGGTATCGTGATTTGAGAAGCCCATTCACCCTTATTGCCAGTTGACTGGCAGTGCCCGAATGGGTTAAGAATCATACATCTTGTTAAAGAAAAATCAAGATTTTCTTTTTTAAAAATTTTTCTTTTAAGTTTTTGCCATAGGGTGTGTGTGTCCGAGAGATGGAAAGTGAGAAAGATCAGAAATCTGGGGGAGATGGCCATGCCACAATCCCTTCTCCTTCATCCTCCTGTTGGAATCAGGGGCACGCACACACTCGCACCTGGCGTGATGTCAACCTGCTGGCTCTGGGACTTGAACTGTGGTTGGCCATGTGAGAATCCATCACTTTCACCACCACGCTACCTGCTGGCCCCCGACCCCTTCTTTTTGAGATAACTGTAGGATAATGCCTAGGTAATTCATAGATGTCCCCACTTTGGTTGAAAGGGGAAACGTAAACCCTAAAGTACCAGGCTGTCCTCTAGTCTTCCTCAACAGCACCCAAGGGACCTGGAAAGGACAAGTCAAGTTTTTGTGGACTTTGGTCACTGATCTGGCCCACGTACTAAACATAGTGTCCAGCAGGCAGTAAGGGCTCAGTAAATACTTGCCAGACGATGTAGGTGTGCTTATAAAAATTAATAACTTGGGGCCAGCAGCTGGTGTGGTGGTTAAGGCACTAGACTCTCATGTGGCTGACCGTGGTTTGAGTCCCCGACCTGGTGACTTGAAACTCGCACCAGCCACATGTGCATGCAAAATCCCGAGGAGAATGGAGAAGAGACTGCGGTGTGGCCATCCATGCGAGGGGATGATTTCTCACGTTTCCTCTCTCTGTCTCTCTCTCTGACAAGCATATACAACCTATGGCAAAAACTTAAAAAAAGAAAAGGACATACCATGAAGCTCATGCATTCCCAAGTCCCCAGAACGGAGTGCACGTCCCAGCACACGTTTACAGAATTTCCGTGTATTTCTACACCTTTGAACCCGGCAGGGTGCAGCCTATGCTTACATTAACCTCTTAATAGTGTCATAATGGAGTAAGAATTTTCTTTTGTTTTCTTATCGTGATTTGATAGGTGGGAGGGCAAAGCAGCTCTCTGAGACCCCTTGTGAGTGAACTGACTTCACCAAGGTCATTTGGAGAGCAGGAATCGTCTAAGGCTGACCTCACACTTCCCCCACTAAGACTGAAACTCCAAAAAGAAATGGGATCTCGGTGTTCCTAAATCACACGGCCTGGAAAGGAGGGTTGGGTGAGGAGAAACTCCACCGGAAATGGGATCTCGGTGTTCCTAAATCACACGACCTGGAAAGGAGGGTTGGATGAGGAGAAACTCTACCAAGAAGGGTACTTAAGGTAACTCCCTGTAGGCCGCGCTTGGGTGGCTGCTGCTGCAGGTGCTATTTTGTGATCAGATACAGCCTGGCCTCTCCAGCTCCGAGTCCAGGCCCTAAGCCTCATTCTGAGACTCCCCTTATCTCCTCAGGGTTACCTGGATCCCTGAGATAAACAGAAATAGTTTTAGGGCTGGCACAAATGGACACATCTCCAGGTTCCTACTGAAATAACCCCTCCTTTATCACGTCAGGGATGTCGGGCTGCAGGACAGCTTAGATCTTCCAGAACGATCTACCAGCTAAGCAGAGGGAGATAGCCTGATCCGCACCTGTCCCGGGGCCACATGCGCTACTCATTCTGCAGACCCGCCCAGCGCAGTGGAGGTGCCAGACCGCCAGCTGCACCTGATGCAGAGAGTCACCAACACAATCGGTCTAGTAACTCATCACACGCCAGATCCTTCATCTGAGATGTGTCTGACTTCGTCCTCACAAAAACCCCGTTCATGTAATCTCACTTTCGCACGACGTGAGCGTCCACTGCCTCTCACAACAGGCTCGTCTCGGCTGGGCCTCCTGGCCAGCTGATCTGCTGCAGACTTGGGAGAAGGCATGGGAACCCTCCCTGCAGGACGCACTGTGCTCCAGGGGTGGTTCACGGCCGACACCCCAGGACGCCTGGGTGTGAGCAGCCTGTTCTCCTAGGAGCTGCGAGCCAGCCCAGGGCTCTGTCCGTCCTTTCCAGTTGGAGCACCTAGTCATTCTTCCCGCTAGAGGAAAAGACCATCTCTGCTCTGTCCTCAGGCTCTCTCCTACCCCAGCCTTTCCCACCTCCTCACAAAGATCACCCTCAGTGCAGGTCCCCTCCTCTGTGCCAGCATCGCCATGGTGTCCTGAGTCCTCTCTTCCCTCCGCTGCAGCAGGCTTTGCTCAGCGACTTCCTGTCTGCTGTTCAGGGACCCTTCGCCCATAGTAAGATTTGACATAGAAACAGCTAGGATACAGTTGAATATATATATTTTTTTTCTTAAAGAATTTTATTTTATTTTTTTACTTTTTAATTTGCTATAGGGCATGTGCATGAGAGAAGGAAAAAAAAAAAAAAAGAAAGAAAGAAAGAAGAAAGAAAAAAGAAAGCTAGTCACCAGGTCTGGGACTCAAACTGTAGTCAGTCTTGTGGAAGTCCAGTGCCCCAACCACAACGCTGCCTGCTGGCCCCTAGGGTGACTGTTTTCTTTCTTTCTAATACTTATTTTATTTAACTTTATTTATTTATTTATTTATTTTTAATTTGACCAGAGAAAGACAGAGAGAGGGAGAGAGAAGGGAGAGGAAGAGAGAGAGAAACTGAGAAAGTAAGCCATCAGGCCTGGGACTAGAATTGCAGCAGCCATGTGAGAGTCCAACGCCCTTAGTCACCACGCCACCTACTGGCCCCAAAGGGTGACGACCTTTAAAAAACTCTTTTCTATCATTTCCTCGGAGCTTGTGGATAGGCAAGGAGAATGGTCGTGTCTTGTTAGTGCCACTAAAACAATCTTCACAGCAGCATTTTAAAAAGACAGTTTAAACCTGAATGTCTTTTCAAAATAAAATCTGTTTTTAACTCTGAAAAAGCTATGCTGTATGATGTCGGACAAACATTTCCCCTCTCTAGTTCCATTATTTCACCTGTAAAAGCACAGAGTTTGGGGAGATGATCTCGAAGCTTCTTTCCAGTCTGAAATTCATTTCTGTTTTAAATGCAGCTGTGCATTTAGTAAACAACCGCGCCTTCCCATCAACAACTCAGAGCCTTCCCGTCGTCCTGCATCTCCAAGGACAATCACATCATTAGTTCTGCCCCTTCCCAGTCCTCCCTCACACTTGGGATTACAGAAAAACCTTATTAGCTTGGATGACACTGATTTAAAATGCATGATAATTCCGAGGCTGGACCAAAGTTTATCTCTGTTTAGGAAAACGGGACTTCCTGGAAGGTGCAGATAAACAGTGTCAACAGGACTGCCGAGCTCGCCTTCAAAACCCAAGCTCGTTTTTGAGCCCCTGCACGCGTTTGCAACACATGCTCCTGTATCTGCCCGGAACCGGCTTTTAACCTACAGCATCAAACCAAATAGCCTGAGAGTCGGGACTCTCATCTGCGCTAAGCCTGGCTCCATGCCCTTTGGCCCTGCTGTGTGTGCTTGCTCCAGACTTCGGAAAATGCGAGGAATTTGGTGTCACAGAGAAGACTGAATAATCCACACTGCAGCGGAACCGAACAGCAAGGCGGGAAACTGGTCCTGCAGCCTCAGCTGCTGTGATCTAAGAGAAAGGACGCAGGGACGCTGATGGCAGACACAGGAAACAGGCCGAGGAGGGGGTCTCTGATCATGGAGAAGCTCTTCCAAGTGCCATTTAACTCCCAGAGTCAGACACTAACGAGCGTCCAGCAGGAAGCCTGCAGCTTTGGAGGGGAAGTCTGTCTCCAGGCCCTGTGCACTTCACAGGTGCAGAGATGTTTCTACACTCACCCAGAGCTGGGAAATACTGCGCTGATAAGCAGCGATTACTAACTGCAGTTCCTCAGGCTTACCCTGCAGGGACGCCGGAACGACCTGCAAGTTAACAGACAGATGCTTAAGCAAACGGTTCCTGAAACTGTGTACTCTGCCTCCTTGGGGTCATTCCCGAGACATGGCTGAACTGTGTGGACCTTGCCATATTTGCAAACAAATCCTCCTGTCTGGAGTGAGCAGAAAAGATAAAAGCAGTTCCCTGCCAAGAAGCCAACTTGGACGGAGCGCCTGCGCCAGTGGGAGCCTGTCGGTCCTCTCTGCACGGAGACAAAGCAGGCGGCTCACTCCAAGCTCCGGGTGCCGTGAAGGCCGTGAAGGCCATGCCTGGCCGGTTGGCCCCAAGGAAAACTACAGTTCCCTGGGAAGGTGGAGACGCTCCCTGGGGAAAGGGCTCATTGTCAGTGGGGGTCTTAGGCACCTCCTTTCTCCAGATAGATGGGGTGAAGAGACTGAAAGAAGAGGAGTCACATCAGACATCAGTGGCCTTTTATGAAAAGAATTATTTTATTTAACTTTTTTACTAAGAATTATTTTTCTTTCTTCCTTCCTTTCTTTTTTGCTTTTTTTCTTTGACCAGAGAGGGACAGAGTGAGAGAGAGAAAGTGAGAAAATGAGAAAGGAAGTGCCAGGTCCAGGACTCAAACCATGGTCGTCCATGTGGAAGTCCGGTGCCCTAAGCCACCACGCCGCCTGCCGGCCCCCAGTGGCCTTTCTTACTGCAGGAAGACTAGGGACAGTCATTCTTACAGTCAGGGCACTCTCGTAAGAAGCCAGAACCGCAGTGTCCCCGTCAGCCAGCTGCCGTGCCCCAGCCTGTCCTGTCCTGCTGACCTGGGAATCCGCAGCAGCTGGGGCGGGGGCATCGTTAGATTTATTCTCACATTTCCCATCTTGTATGCTGGCTTCCTTCAGTACCTAGTGCGTTTCCGGAATGGACCCCGCCTCACCCCTGTGTGCTTGCCTCAAGGACCAAACGTCAGGAGGTCTCGGAGACCCCCAGCACCATGAAGCGGAAGGAAACAGTCCCGTTGGGTCCACTGCCTTCACCAGCGACTGACGGTGCTCTCCCGGAGTGAGGACGCTGGTGACCCCTGGGAAGGGATCACAGACAGGCAGGCCGGGAATTTCTCATCACGGGCAGCTGATCCGGACTGGCCAAGACTGTGGGCCAAGAAACGTATCCTCTCACATAGCAGCCCCTCCTCCCCAGATGTACCAGGTGAAAAAACCTGCCAGATGCTTGAAATTGCGACCCCAGCTGCCTGTTCTGGGCCCAACTGAGACTCTGAAGACTGACTTATAAAAAGACAAGCTGGAAACCAAGAGAGATGTTTCCCAAAAGCTGTCCACGACGATGTCTTTGTGAAGCATCTGACGTGGCATCTCTGTGGATTCCCATCCTGACATGGGCAACGAGGAGAGACCTTCGTTCTTTGAATAAGGCCTGCTGCTGAAATTTGTGATTTACTTTCTTCTTTTCCTTTCCCTTTTTTAAATTGACTAGAGGCTGCGTGTGCTCACTTGACGGAGAGAGGGAGAGAGAAAGAGAGAAAGCACCCCCATGGGGGTAGGCCACACCGCAATCCCTTCTCCTCCATTCTCCTCTCGGGATTCTGGGAATGCACGTGCACGTGCCTGGTGTGTTTTCCAGGCTCTGGGTCTGGGACTCCAACCACACGGTCAGTCGTGTGGGATCCAGCTGTCTTCACCACCACAACACTGGCTGGCCTGCCTCGTTTTTCTTCAGCTTGGGGGAAGCTCATGTTCCAAACCCTTCGGGACTGCAGTGCTGGCCCGCCCCCTCCTGGAGTGCTTCGTGGTTCTGAACTGAGCTGGGATGACTTGTGTCCTCCCATCCCACTCCTACTCGGCTGGGTCTTGCACACCCCTGAACCCACAGTACCTCCCCAGGCTCACACGGGCACACGGTGGGTCCTCACTAAATATTTACAAAATTGAGATGACTGCTCCAATGGGGCCACACCCTGCCTCCGACATCCGGGACCGTCCTCACTGCGTCGGTTCCATCCTCGTTCTCATCTTCAGCCCTTAGCCACGGCTACCTGACTCGGAACCACACCTGCCTACCCAGACGCAGCTCAGACACCTCCTCTGTTGTCCTGGGTCATCGGGAAAGCTGTCACGTAGTCTGCTATGCAAAAATGCGTCACGACCTCCCAGGGGCCCCAGTGTGTCCCCCGTTCACCTCTGACCTACGGCTGTCTGTCTGCCCGCCCCTGCGGCTACAGGTTCGACCCTGACCGCATCACGTGTCTTGGCACATCATCGCTTCTCTGTATTTATTATTTTCCACTCATTCATTCCACGAGCACAACTGAGCATGTGTTACGTGCCAGATTCGGGAATGGGAAGGTCAAGGGCATGCGTATGCAGAGGAGGCGGCCCGCTGGGCGCGGATTCAGTACAAAGGGGTCTTCATACATGTACTGTCTTGGCACATAATCCCAGAATCTGAACCTGGCTAGCTTCAGTGGAGGGAGAGTCTACTGGAAGGCTCTGGGGCTGCCTACAGGAGATGAACGAAGCAGGGGAACCCAGCATAGATGGGTTCTGATGCTCCAGCAGCAGCAAATGCAGAGACCCCAACTTGAATCACCCCTTAATATTCACATTCAGGGAAGGCGTGTGGACCACACCAGCATGTCGTATCTCTCAACCAGGGAAAGGCAGGCTCTCAGGAAGTAAACTCTTCAGACAGTATCTGCTAAGGCTTGAACGTGTCCCCCCAAAATTCATGTTATTAAATTTGGTTGTGGGGCCAGCAAGTGGCATGGTGGTTAAAGTGTTGGACTCCCACAGGGTCGACTGTGATTTGATTCACGGACCTGGTGGTTTAATTGTTCATTTTACTTCTGTCTCTTGTCAAATTGAAGAATGAATAAAATAATCATTATCAAAATATAAATAAATTTGGTTGTGATGGGATTAAGGGGTGGAAACTTAATTCCACTGTAGGATTAAGTGGTGGGATTTGGGGATCAGCACATGGCATAATGGTTATGTTGCTGGATTCCCACGTGGTTGACCATCGCTCTAGTCCTGGACCTGGAGGCTTAAAACTCACACCAGTACATCTGTGTACATGCCCCAAATCTTTTTTTTTGGGGGGGGGAGAGATTTTCACTGTAGGGCACGTGCGCTCGCCAGACAGACAGATAGACATAGAGACAGAAAGCAAGAAATCACCCCCCCAGGGGGGATGGTCACGCCGCAATCCCTTCTCCATTCTCCTCTCGGGATCTTGGGCACGCACGCACACGCGCCCGGCGTTGAGTTTTAAGCCACCGGGTCCAGGACACGAACCGCGGTTGACTACGTGGGAGTCCAGCGAACTAGCCATTACGCTAACTGCTGGTTCCCAATGCTCCAAATCTTGAGGAGAAGGGGTTGCAGCATGACCATCCCCCTGGGGGGGTGATCTCACACTTCCTGACTCTGTCTCTCCAGTGAGTGCAAGTACCCTATAGAAAAAAATGTCTCTCTAGAAAAAAAATAGAGGGTACCCTTGGGGGTGATTAGAATGAAGGGCATTAGAGTGGGGGCCGATGACCAAGTCCCTGTGGTTTATAAGGAAAGGGGATGAGACAGACCATCGACCTCTTACCCTGCGCTACCTCAGTACACCAGAGTCCCCGCAACAAAAAGACCCTCAGCAGATGCAGCCCCTTGACCTTGAGCCTCCAAATGTGAGCTAAATAAACCTCTCTTCTTTATAAAGTCCCAGTTTCAATTTTTCCAGTTATTCATGATGGAAAAGCAGACTAAGGGTATCCGATAGGGGAGAGGTGAAGCTAGCTGCCATTTTTGCTAGAAGACGAATGGGCGCTGGGCAGTCCCGGATGGTCTGCATCCAACAGAGGGATGGGCTCCAGCAACATGAGGTAGGGACAGCCCGGTGCCTCCAGTCTCTCACTGAGTGAGACCCGCCACTTAACCAGCAGCAGAGCTGGGATCAGGACAGCCTCACCCCCGATGGCGCACCGCCAAGACTTGCACACCTCTGCTCCAGCTAGACCGTAACGTTCCTGATAGAACAGGAGCTAGATGAAGTCTATCCCCACGCCTGTCCCCTGTCCTGGCGGTGTCTCACACAAGACCTCTGCCTCATGAACACACCTTCGGCACAAGGGAATCGGGATCGGGCAAGGGGCCCTTCCCTGGATAGCAGTCTCCCCTCTTCGAACCCCATCCTCTATTTATTTTGAGACAACGATTACTTGGACCAAGAAGTTCATTGAAATAATCAATACAGACTCTTTGATTAAAGCTTCTTGGTTGTTTTCTTGGCAAAGCGATCCCCGCGGGCTTCCGCAGAGCATCTGGTGTGTACTCTCCTCAATGGGTCAAGAAAGGGGAGGATGACAAAGTTCCAAGTGTAACTGCCCACGCCACAAAATGACAGCCTTGCAGGGAGCTTGGGTCTGCGGCTGTGGCCTTTCCCTGGATCCCTAATTGCTCAAAAGGGTAAGAGAAATTCAGATGAAATTTGGCACCTTCATCAGGGATAAAGCCCTCCACCTGCATTGCTTTATTTCTATTGGCTGGTCGACCTTTTGGGGAATGGTGGCCCAAACTCCCCCCCACCAGCCAGTAAGGTCACAGCAGTGGGGCGCTCCTGCAAATCGTTACGTGTCCCCCAACAGGCTCTCGTTCCTGCTTTTGGCTGTGTGACCCCAGGTGAGTTACCCAACCTCTCTGCAATATTTCTCTGCACACACACTTAGTGATTAAACAAAATTATTAGCCCTGGGATTCTGCAAATCCCTTCGCTCTTGCTGACAGTGAACAGTCAGGACGGCTCCCGCCTTCAGGTTTCGAATCGGAAAGACAAATGCAAAGAGAATGCTTGGAGGTCGGGGTTCAAAAAGACACATAAAATATCCGAAAGGTGTGATCTGCCTGTCAATAACTTCTCACTGAAAAGGCACGGCGTGTTTCTGCAAACCTACTGTGACAGACTTGGGAAATGATAGTTCAGATTGAATCATTGCATCCGAGCTGTTACTGCCAGCTCTCATCATTGCATTTCTCTTGCATCCTAAGTATGGGACATATATACACATACGCACATGTGTGTGTGTGTGTGTGTGTGTGTATTTGTATTCTATTTGCCCCACAATCTGAATCTTAGACACCGATGGAAGTCTTCAAGCAATGTTCCATAAGTCTCAGAGAGCAGCTATTTCCTGTTAAATTAAGTTGGTGATGGAATTCATTACGTTAATTAAACCAATTTCCATTCGATGGCGTGAAGATTCAGCCTGGCATCCTGGCTGTCTTGGTGGGACTCCTGTGCTGGCTCCATCAGAGCTGCCCCTACAAAGTGCTCTTGCCAATTAAGAAGATCCAATTAGATAATGTCACCGTCTTCCAGACTCCCAGTAATAAGGAGCCGACGCTTCACTCTGACAGACAAAACTGGGCCTTTTCACACTCATTAATGACCTGAATTACAAAGGGACTCTTGTTTCTCATTTTACTTACTTGACTATGGAGCTATAATATTTAAAGTCTTGCTTATTAAACCACCAGGGGGGAAAACTAAAGGAGCACTGTAAACCATTCTAAGCATATATCATTGTAGGCTAGAAATACAATATAGTTTTTTTTTTTTAAGAGATTTTTGCTATAGGGTACACTCACTCACTGGAGAGACAGAGAGACAGAAAGAGAGAAATCACGCCCAGGGGGATGGCCACACTGCAATCCCTTCTCCATTCTCCTCGTGGGATTTTGGGAAAGCATGCATATGTGCCATTGTGAGTTTCAAGCTGTCGGGTCTGGGACTCGATCGGCAGTCGGGCACATGGGAGTCCAGCACGTTAACCACGATGCCACCTGCTGGTCCTTACAATAGTATGTTTTGTTTCTGGAACAAAAAATAGGTCTATGAACTTCTTTCATTTTAATTTTTTTTAATTGCCAGAGGATACGTGTGCCTGCAGGTGAGCTTTGCAGGAAGAGAAGGCAGGAAGGAAGCACCCCCATTGGGGCATGGTCATCATCATCCTGTCTCCATTTTTCCACCCTGTCACGATTCGGAGGATGCACTTACGCGTGCCAGGCATGTTTTTCAGGTCTCCAGGGCTGCGATTCAAACCACAGTCAGCCATGTGGGATCCAGCTCTCTTGACACTCGGCCATGGGGCCAGCCCGGGACATTTCTTTGTTTCCTGAGTGGAACGAGTGCTATGCCAGATTCAGAGTACGAAAGGGACAGGAAAGGTACGGTGACGAGTCCTAATGCAAATTAGCACATCGATTCTTAAAACTGGTCCCAGGTACTTATAATAGTTCATTCTCCAGGGGTGACTAAGGTTGCCACTTTCTTGCATGTCCTAATGGCCTCTTTAACAGTCAGGGCAACTCGGACTCAGTACAGCAGAGTGATTGATCTGGTTACAAGCGCGTCTGCTGCAGCTGACCTCCTGACGGAATCATGCCCCCTCACCCTAATATACATTCTCACCTATGACACGGAGCGGCTAGCAGGCTCCAGGCAAACCAAAGGCATTCTTCCCTTAAAGCGCAAACCCAAACTTTCTAATAAAAGCAGAAGGCTGGAGAAGACCTTCAGATGAAGTGCTTTTGTTTGCTAGAATGCTCCAGAAATAGCAGGGCGTATCAGCTTGGAGGAGATGTACACATGATCTAGTTCAATGCCCTCTGTTTGCACATGAAGCGAGCGAGGCGGGACGGGGGAGATATCATCCGGTTAACGCTGAGAGGCCCGTGCGTGTGGACTCCGGGCAGAGTGGTTGACTTTGCAAACACAGTCTGGATTCCCTCCAGGCCACCCCAATCATTATTTCTTGGTTCCCCTGGCTCTATCCGGGGCCTTAGAACTGCGTGGTAATGGAAACACAGGGGCTCATTGATTTCCTATAATGGCTTTATCTATAGAAACGTGTAAGGACATCCTTTGGCTGGAAGACTCGGTATCGAATAACTTGACCTAAGAAGAGATGATCCCAAGTGGTGGCTCCTGACTGTGAACAAGTACATCTTTGCTCCCCGCAAAAAAGTCTTCTGGCTGGCTCCATACCTAGTTACGGGACCTAGATCTCACACAGCCGATTGCAGTTCAAATCCCGGCCCTGGGAGCTTGAAAAACATACCGGGCATGTGTGTGTGTGTGTGCGGTCAAATCCTGGATGGACAAAGGGGAGAGGGACAACGGCGTGACTGTGTCCCATTGGGGGATTCTTGGTGTCTCCCTCAATCCCCACCCCCACCTCTCCCTGGTGACCGCATGTGCCCTCTGACCATTAAAAGAAGTAAAATAAAGCCTCCATCTGCATCGGCAGGCTGGGACTTCTCGGCCTCCCCTGCTGTAAGACGCACGAGGCAGGAGGAGACGGGCTGCTCGGTGCTAAGGCCTCCTTGCTGCCTTCTTAGTGATGCTGGTCACAGGCTTCAGGAAAGGCAATCGCGGAAGCAAGCCTTTGAGAGGAGCTATGTACCCGAATTCACGAGCGTCTACGTTGAGTCAAGTTTGCTCAGATCTTCCTAATTTGGGTTGTATTAGAACAACGTGATTAGAGGCCAACAGGGAGATCGAGAGGATGATGAGTCTGAAATACAGAGGAGCTAGAGACTCACCCCCCTGCCTCGGAAAAAGCAGCTACATGTTTAAAATGCCCCCAAACGCAGCCCTGCCGCACCCTTCCTCTTTGCAATCCCACAGCAAACCTGGGAGGCAAGGATTCCCACCAAAGCCAGAGAAGTCCGGGGACTTCTGCGAAGCCGCACAGCAAAACCGCGACAACCCCGGGATAAGAGCCAAGGCGACCAACATCCACTGATGACAGCGCTATCGGCACCTTTGGTGCCACTGTCAGTGGCCACTGTCTTCCGCTGACTTGGATTCCCAGTAGAAAATGCTGTCAGGACCGGCAGATGGCATAATGGTTACGTCACTGGACTCCCAAGTAGTCAACCGCGGTTTGAGTCCCAGACTCAGTGGCTTAAAACTCAGGCTGTGTGTGCCTTCCTAAAATCCCACGAGGAGGACGGAAGGGATTGCGGTGTGGCCATCCCCCCGGGGGTTGATTTCTCGCTTTCTGTCTCACTGTCTCTCTGGTGAGTGCATGCACCTTATTGCAAAAATCTCCCTAAAATATATATATAAATAAATGAAACAAAAATGCTGTCAGAGACTTGAGGACAGCAGTGAACAGGTGAAGGACAGGGCTCCCATGTGGCAGGAATCACACCGGCAATAGCCGGTGGCGTGAGCATGACTAGTATGGGTGATGATGGCTCCAAGGTCACTGTCTCCCTAGAAGGCGAGATACATGGAGAGCCATGTGGGCGTCATCTGACCTCAAACCCGAAGAAAGCAGACATTGGAGGAGCAGAAGCCGCTGCCAGGTGCCACCACAGAAAATCACAGTTCCTGCCGTTCCCGTGGTGAAGCCAGTTCGGACTCAGAGCCAGCGCGTCCCCTGTGAGGAGACCACGTCCTTCCAGTTCCTTCCCCCAAGGCACCAGAGCGACTGTGTCTGTGGATGCACAGACGGGAGATCGGGGCTCACACTGAAGGGGCGGGACCTGACCCGCCATTGAGGGCTCCACCACCCCCATTCTGACGACATGGGAGGTCCTGGGGAGCCCCAGCCCAGTTCTCGCAGACTGGGCCCACGGTACCCGTAACCCACCCTCTTGTTCTTCTCCTGGCAGCTGGCAGCTGGCGTCACTTCCTGTGTGTTCCCTGACTTGCAGACGAAGAGCAGTTAAAGTAGGGGGGACAAGTGGGAGTCCACGAGACAGCCCCTCGCCCCGACACAGACAGCCGGGTGAAACAGCGAGGTGAGCGCCGCGCTCGGAGATTTAAAACCACGCGGGCGTTCCCGCTAGCTCATCCCCTCGGCGTCTGAGGAAGCTACTGAATCTGCGTGGACCGTACAGTCGGTGGCGGACGGCTATCACCAAAGCCAGACGACAGCGCCCGGGAGACGGAATTCTTACTGGAAGAGGTACACCTCGGGCAGGGGGTGGCTACTGATCTGGTAAGTAAATTCTCCAACTCGGAGGACGGCGGGGGTCTCTCAGCAGCTCGCCTTTGCGGGAAGCCGGGAAGCCGTCTCCTCCTGGGCTAGGTTGGCTCTCCCCTTTCCCAGCAGGGTCCCCAGGCGCCTTGCCCATCTCGACATTCACAACCCAAGGGCCCACAAGGTGGGTGACATCGTGCGAGTGGGACTTTATGAGCAGGGATGACAAGTATTCTGGTTGCGCTCGTACATTGGGGGTATAAATCCGTGAAAAATCAGAAGCCGTGCGTAGAAGCGACGACGGAGCTGAGACCTAAAGGATTAGAAGGATCTGGGGCCATGAGAAGGAGCAGGATGAGGACCAGCGGTTGGCGTAATGGCTCTGTCGCTGGACTCCCATGTAGTCGACCACAGTTCGAGTCCCAGACCCAGTGGCTTAAACTCACGCCGAGCACAGTGCGTGCGTCCAAAGAGGAGAATGGAGGAGAAGGGATTGCGGCGTGGCCATCCCCTCTAGGGAGTGATTTCTCTCTTTCTGTCTCTCAGTCTCCTCTGTCTTTCTGGCAAGCACATGCGTCCTATACCAAAAACCTCTCCAAAGAGAGAGAGAGAGAGAGAGAGAGAAGGAGCAGTATGCTCCAGGCAAAGGGAAGAGCAGGTACAAAGGCCCTGAGGTCAGAGCGAGCATGAGAAATCTGGCCAAGGGGAGGGAGGCTCTTCTGACCAGACTAGAGCTAGAGAGAAAGGCTGGAGGAAAATGCAGGGCCGTGCAGGGGCTCCAGCTGGGTGAGGCGCTCAGATTTACCCCCAAGGCAATGGGAACCCACTGACGTAGGGCAGGGGTGGGGGGGGGCGATTTCCTGACCTGGCTGCACCTTGTCAAAGACCCTCGTTGCAAGGTAAAGCAGAGTCACTGACTGGCAGTGGCACTCACAGCGTGGGAAGGCCCTGCGCTCACAGGTTCCGAAGCCAGCTCCAGCTTAGCTGGCTCAGATCCACACCCGCCGATTTCAGCTGTCACTGCAGATAAGAGCGGGATTACCTTTGACGATTCTCACAGATGCAGTTCTTATTTAGCCTTTCCAGGGCCCATTTAGGTTGGCATTTGAGTAATGAATACCAGGAGCGTTTGGCCCGGTGTGGGGAGGCAGGTCAGAGACCTTTCTAAAATGCAAATCCGATTGTGTCTCTCCCTTGCCTAAAACCCTTCATTACAGGCTGGAGAAAGGGCGCACTGCCCGGCATAGGATTCAGACCCCTTCAACACACAGCCTCCGGCTTCCGCTGCGGCACTTGTGTGTCCCCATGCCCCGCCCCACTCCTTCAGGCCGGAGCTCCCGATTCTCCTGGGTGCATTGTATGGCCCCACACCTCAATCTCTCTTCTCTCTCTTCCTCTTCTCTGGTGAGATGAGCTCATGCAAACACAGAGGGAGCAACCTGCAGCAGGACTTTGCAAGTTGTAACGCCAGAAGTCCCTGCTGGGAGAGCCCCTCTGTGCCACACACACCAGAACATTTGGTAGGACGGTTAATGGCTCTGTGTCCACTCGACTGGGCCACAAGGAGCCCAGATATTTGGTCAAACATTATTTTGGGTTTTCTGGGACGGTGTTTTGGAATGAGATTAACATTTAAATTGGTGGATTAAGTAGACTGCCCTCCCCAATGAAGTGGGCCTCATCCTACCGGATTATATTAGTTTATGATGGTTATTTTTATGTGGCACCTTGACAGGGCCTTCGGATGCTCACATAGCTGGTTAACCATTATTGTGAGTAATAGAGGAGGTTTCCTGGGGAGATTAAAACAGAGGGCCCTCTCCAAGCTGGGTGGGCATCTAACCCATCGGGGGCCTGGACAGAACAAAAAGGCGGAGGAAGGAAGGTTGCATTAACTCTGGTAGACTGAGCTGGGACCTTGAGCTTGTCCTGTTCTCAACAATCCTGGGGCTCTGTCTTTCAGTCTTGAACTGTCTACACCGTCAGCTGGGTTCTCTGGGACGCTAGCTTTCAAACCAGACCAATTAAAAAAGAGCTACTATCATAGTGAGTCAAACAGCAAGATCCAACTACAGATTGTCTACAGGAAACCTGCTTTAAATGGAATGGCACATGTAGATTAAAAGTACAGGGGTGAAGAAAGACATGCCAGACTCATATTAATCACAACAGAGAAGGAATAACAACGTGATCTCAAAGCAGACAGACTTCAGAGCAAGGGATGTTATCGTGGATGAAGAAGACATTGCATAATGATAAAGGAAGCTTCCCCAAGATGCACTAATGCATAACATGTATGTGCCTGACAACAGAGACCAAACCCATGATGCAAAAACCAGTACAAGGACAAATCCTACATGGGGTCGCTGGAAAAGTCATGATGCATTTTTTTTTTTTGCATAGAAAAGCAAAGAAAAATACGCCCTGATTTTCCTGACAACCAAGAGATGAGTCCATTCCCATACATAGAGACTTCGACATTTCCCACTGAGATCGGAGTGAGACCCACTTACAGGTCAATAGGGTAAGGGCCCCCAAAGGAGGTTGCTGTGCTTTTCTTTCTAAGGAAGTCTCTCTGTTTTTCTTATACAGTCTGGTTAATATACAATATATACTCCTTTGACATGTCTCGAAAGAGTTTATGACTCCTTGTGAGTAAGGCAGGAGATAGGAATATTGAGCACACAGACGGGATCAGGGCCAAGATGGAGTCACAGTGGCTAAGTATTCACAGCCAAAAGCTGGCTACACTGACTCAAAGTAACTCTAGCCAAGGGCAACAGTTTCTATTTAGTAACTATTTTCTAACAAGTACTGAAGGCTGCCGGCTGCTGACCCTAATAAATCACTCAGGCTACCATGTAACTATTTTCTAAAGCCCACTTCCCTATCAGAAAGCCAATCCACTGCTCAGGCTACAAGGTAACAACCCATGTAGGTCCCCTTCCAGTGCACTGGAAGCTTTTTCTCCTTCCCTAATAAACTTCACTTTACTCTCCTCTCCTTGTCCACATCTCTAATTCTTCATGAGCACAGGACAAGGAACAGCACAGGCATTGTTCTGATCACCTGGCACTCGCATGCCACCATCAGAAATGGACAGATCCAACAGGAAAAATCAGTGAGGACACAGATGACTTCGACGATACCATTGATGAACGGGATATGACTAGCATCTGTGGACTACTTCACTCGACGGCAGAACACACATTGTCTTTAAGCTCATAGAAAGCATTCACCAGAGACCAGCAGTTAGCGTAATGGCCATGTTGCTGGGCTCCCATGTAGTCGACCGCGGTTTGGGTCCCGGACCCGGTGGCTTAAACTCACTCTGGGTGCGTGTGCGTGCGTGCCCAAGATCCCGAGAAGAGAATGGAGGAGAAGGGATTGCGGCGTGGCCATCCCTGCCTCGGGGGTGATTTCTCGCTTTCTGTCTCTGTGTTGGTCCCTAGAAGGCATTAATTTTTTATTCAATTTCTTTAATATATACACCTTCTCCTCCATTCTCCTCTCGGGATCTTGGGCACGCACGCACACGTGCCCGGCGTGAGTTTCAAGCCACCGGGTCCAGGACACGAACCGTGGTCGACTACGTGGGAGTCCAGCAACATAGCCATTACGCTAACTGCTGGTTCCCAAGGTTGCCTATTTCTTGTATGAGTTTTAGCAGACTATGTCTTTCAAGAAGTTGGTCCATTTCATTTAGGTTATTAAAGTTGTCTTAATAAGAATTGTTCATAGTATTCCTTTATTATCCTTTTTTCTTTTAAAAATATTTTACTTATTATAAATTTTTATTTTGACTAGAGAGAGAGCAGGGGTGGGAGGGAGTGAGAAAGCAGTTATATCAAGTCAGGGACTCGAACCGCAGTCAGCCATGTGGGAGTCCAGTGCCCTAACCACCACCCCACCTGCTGGCCCCCCTTTAGTATTCTCTTAATATCCATAAGCTCAGTAGTGATTTTCTGTCTTTCATTTTTTTACTCTAGTAATTAGTGACTTCTCTCTTTTCTTCTTAGGTGGCTGGGCTGGAGGTTAATCAAAAAAGAAAATTTTTTTTTAATCTTTTCAAAGAATCAGCTTTTCGTTTTATTGCTTTTCTGTTCTTTAGTTCATTGATTTCTGCTGTTGCTTTGAAAAAGCTGTTCCTCGCTGCTTTCGATTTCATTTGCTCTCCTTTTCCCAGTCTAAGGTGAAAGCTTACTGGTTTTAGTTTAGTCTTCGTGTTTAATATGTATCTTCAATGCTGTATAGTTCCTCCTAAGCATCGCCTTCTCGGTATCTGACAAATGTTGATAAATTGTGTTTTCCTTTTTCTTTCTTTCAAAATATTTAAAAATTCCTCCTGAGGAATTTGAAGTGAAATTCTCCTTGGAACTATGTGTTATTTCATCTGCATGTACCGAGTTGTGCAGAAAGTCACGATGCATTTTTGCACTGAAGATATGTCACGATTTCTCCAACCACGTACGTTTGGTGATTTCCCGGTTATCTTTCTGTTACTGATTCATAGTTTAATTCCTTTGTGATTAGAGAGCAGATTGTTTGATTTCTATTCTTCCAAACTTAAGATATATTTTATGCCAGAACATGCTCCATTTTGGTGAATGCTTTTTTTTTTTTTTTTTTTTTTTTTTAGGG
>NW_006159539.1:2681078-2685174 GCF_000334495.1 Tupaia belangeri chinensis | reverse complement strand
TTTGCTGTAGGGCGCATGCACTTGCCAGAAAGACAGACACAGAGACAGAAAGCGAGAAATCACCCCCGAGGGGGATTTGGCCACATTACAATCCCTTCTCCTCCATTCCCCTCTTAGGATCGTGGGCATGCATGCACTCACGCCCAGTGTGTTTTAAGCTACCAGGTCGGAGACTCGAACTATGCTAACTACGTAGGAGTCTAGTGACTAACCATTATACCATCCGCTGAAGCCTATAACGTTTTTAAATCCACTTAGAGAACAGAAACATCAATCTATAGTTTTCGAAGTAAGAGAGTGAGAAGGAAATTGAAAACATTATCAGTCCAATAGAAGGTAGAGAAGAAGGGGGGGGAGCGTAAAGCCAGAAGGGTCCAGCCATGCCCTCACTGTTACCCCAGTACAGAGCAGGAAACCTGCGTCTCGTCCGGGGCTTCGTAACATTTACGGACACGGAGATACGTAGTCAGCGTAGAAAACGACACGCACGGCTGTCACCGGAACTCACGGCTGCCCTCGTCTCTGCCGAGGAGAGGCGGGTGCTGGCGTACGAGGTGTCCTGATTGGTCTGCAATGTGTCATTTCTTTAAGCAAAGATCAACCAGATAGGACGCTGTGCAAAGTGGGTGAAACTGTGGCAGGAGGGACAGAGGTACGTGATTACAGGACTCTCCCTTCTTAGCTGTGTGCTGAATGCAGAAACCCGACTGCGCCTGGAACCCCGCCTTCATGCCCAGAGGAGGTGGGCTCCAAATGAGGTCTGCGAATGGTGGGGAAACCTTCCACTGGCATTTCCCTAGAATACTGGGAAGTGAGGCTTCAATGCCAGCCTATGGCTCGAAGCTGCTCCAGTAACAATTAGACTTTGAAATGCAGACTCTGTTTGCAAACTTCCCTCTCCGTGTGTATTTTTTGGGGGAATCTCAAGTTGGCAACAGAAGGATGAGTCAGCCTCTCGGCTTTCCCAGCCAGAGACACCACCAGAGCCAAGGAAATGTGTCGCAGTCAACACAGGGGTGGTGGGCGTTCGGTAGAGCTAACATTCTGTGAAGACCCACAGAGCTGATTTTCTGACAGTGCGTGGGGAAAAGAAACTTAAAACGCGGCCTTTTCTGTTTTTAGGTTTTTGTCATAGGGTGCATGTGCTCGCCAGAGAGAGAGAGACAGAGATTGGGAGAGGGGAAGTGAAAAATCACCCCCTAGGAAGGATGACCACGCTGCAATCCCTTCTCCTCCATTCTCCTCCTGGGATCTTGGGCACGCACGCACACACGTCCTCCGTGAGTTTTAAGCCAGCGGGTCTGGAACTTGAGCAGCGGTCAGCCCCATGGGAGTCCAGTGATGTAACCACTACGTCATCTGCTCGCCCCTCTACAAATACACACACACACACACACACACACACACACACACACATATATATGTATGTACGTATGTATTTAATTTGCCAGTGCATGATGGTTAAGTAAAAAACTGGATCCCACATGGTCAACCAATCCATGGTTCAAGCCCCAGACCCAGCAGCTTGAAAACCATGCTGGGCATATGTGCATGCATGCCCAAAATCCCAAGAGGAAAATGGAGGAGAAGGGACTGTGGCATGGCCATCCCTGTGGGGGGTGACTTTTCACTCATTCTATCTAAAGGCACAATGGGTCAAGCAAATATAATCCCCGAAAGCCTGAAAAATGCCCTCTGAATTCAGGACACGGGCAGCCACGTTGGAATCCAGGTAGCTGGCTGACCCCTGCAGACAGGCTGATTGACAGCGTGGCAACACACGTGTGGGTGAAAGTCGGCAACACAGGGACGAGGGTGCATGTGCAGTAAGGCTGCTGGGGCCCGGAGATCTAACTCTTAGAGAAACCTGCCTCATGGAGCCCATGCGAGAGGTCAGCCAGCAGCCTACACAGGCAGACCCCACATGGTGACGGCACAGCGACGCCCTGTGGTTCTTGGTAGTGACGAAGCACTGGGGCCCTTCCAGAGGAAGTAAATCACACTGGTGTCCTTGACGTCGCATTTGGTCAAGGAGAAAGAATATGAGTCCCTGGAAAAGTCTGTGCAAAAATGCATCATGACTTTGCCGACGACCCTAAGCTTTTCTGATAGACACAAGGGGATGAGATACCTATGAAAAATAACACCTAAAGCTCCCTGCTCTGTGTCTGAAAACACGACTCCGTGAGCAGAAGACGGGACTACGCTTTCAGGGTTAAGGGCTACAGGTAGAATGGGTGGGGCGGATGGTGGCAAGGCTATCGCCAAGGCTGGTTGTTGTCCGGGGTGAGGTAGAAGACACAGAGAAAGTACCGAGCAGGGTTTCCAGCCAGGAGCTGTGGCGGAGAGAGATGGCTGACTTCGAAGCCTAAACAGCTGAGTGTCCAAGGAGCTCTAAAAAGCAAACTCCAGCCTCGGCAGCTTTAGGGAAGGCCCGAAGTCCTCCATGGGGTAGACGCTCCCAGTGCAGACCAGGCATTGCTGGAGAACGGGCCCTTCTCTGGCAACAGCAGTGTGGCTCCGCACTGTGCCCCGGCTTTGACACAGCGTCAGGACATGGCAGCTCCGAGCAGGTCCTGCCGTCGGCCTGGAGCAGGCAGGGCTAGTCACGGCTACTGGTTTTCTAGTCAAGTGGATCAGAGAGAGGCTGGGGGTCTAGAGTCTTCCTAGAGAAAGGTCCTTCCAGGAACAAAGCCCACTAAGATGTACACACACACACACACACACACACACATATATATGTATGTACGTATGTATTTAATTTGCCAGTGCATGATGGTTAAGTAAAAAACTGGATCCCACATGGTCAACCAATCCATGGTTCAAGCCCCAGACCCAGCAGCTTGAAAACCATGCTGGGCATATGTGCATGCATGCCCAAAATCCCAAGAGGAAAATGGAGGAGAAGGGACTGTGGCATGGCCATCCCTGTGGGGGGTGACTTTTCACTCATTCTATCTAAAGGCACAATGGGTCAAGCAAATATAATCCCCGAAAGCCTGAAAAATGCCCTCCGAATTCAGGACACGGGCAGCCACGTTGGAATCCAGGTAGCTGGCTGACCCCTGCAGACAGGCTGATTGACAGCGTGGCAACACACGTGTGGGTGAAAGTCGGCAACACAGGGACGAGGGTGCATGTGCAGTAAGGCTGCTGGGGCCCGGAGATCTAACTCTTAGAGAAACCTGCCTCATGGAGCCCATGCGAGAGGTCAGCCAGCAGCCTACACAGGCAGACCCCACATGGTGACGGCACAGCGACGCCCTGTGGTTCTTGGTAGTGACGAAGCACTGGGGCCCTTCCAGAGGAAGTAAATCACACTGGTGTCCTTGACGTCGCATTTGGTCAAGGAGAAAGAATATGAGTCCCTGGAAAAGTCTGTGCAAAAATGCATCATGACTTTGCCGACGACCCTAAGCTTTTCTGATAGACACAAGGGGATGAGATACCTATGAAAAATAACACCTAAAGCTCCCTGCTCTGTGTCTGAAAACACGACTCCGTGAGCAGAAGACGGGACTACGCTTTCAGGGTTAAGGGCTACAGGTAGAATGGGTGGGGCGGATGGTGGCAAGGCTATCGCCAAGGCTGGTTGTTGTCCGGGGTGAGGTAGAAGACACAGAGAAAGTACCGAGCAGGGTTTCCAGCCAGGAGCTGTGGCGGAGAGAGATGGCTGACTTCGAAGCCTAAACAGCTGAGTGTCCAAGGAGCTCTAAAAAGCAAACTCCAGCCTCGGCAGCTTTAGGGAAGGCCCGAAGTCCTCCATGGGGTAGACGCTCCCAGTGCAGACCAGGCATTGCTGGAGAATGGGCCCTTCTCTGGCAACAGCAGTGTGGCTCCGCACTGTGCCCCGGCTTTGACACAGCGTCAGGACATGGCAGCTCCGAGCAGGTCCTGCCGTCGGCCTGGAGCAGGCAGGGCTAGTCACGGCTACTGGTTTTCTAGTCAAGTGGATCAGAGAGAGGCTGGGGGTCTAGAGTCTTCCTAGAGAAAGGTCCTTCCAGGAACAAAGCCCACTAAGATGTTCATTTTATTCTGAGGAAAGTGTCAGGACCCGACGACACAGTGAGCCCCGAGCCCACGCGGGCGCCTGGCT
>NW_006159539.1:2680357-2681018 GCF_000334495.1 Tupaia belangeri chinensis | reverse complement strand
GCCTGCCTGAGGCTCCCCCTGGCAGGCCCGCCATCTGTGTGGGTGATCGTCGCACCGCCAGCTGCAAAGCAGCAGACTCCGTCCTGCCAAGTCCGCAAGGATGTAAGCCCTGATCCTGGGGGAGGTGTGGCTATAAAAGGCTCTTCTCAGGCACCGATTCTCATACGAGGCGACCGATTCTGCAGGTGGAAACGGAGGCCGAGAGAGCCTTACATGGTTTTCTGGTTGGGAGCAGAGCTGGTCACTGTCCGGCTGTGACGCAATGTCCTGAACGCCACGTGTCACCTCTGACGGCATCGAGAACCAGGGAACTCTGGCAGGGATGGAGGAGATGGTTCGGGGACAGGAAGGGCACCGCCCCCCTGGGCCGACTTTGCAATCGCACAGCTCGTGGAACCCTCTGAGCCGGTAAAGGATGGGGCAGGAGAAGCTGTGCATCACCTCGAAGGGGCAGCAAGCAGCTCTGACAAGGCAGAGCCAGGCCACAGAGGCTGTGGCATCTCTAGTCTCCTCTGTCCTCTGGGAAGGGCCTGAGGAGACACCAGACCCAGCCTTCCCGCCTGGGCACCCCAGGGCTGGGGGACAGACCTCGGTGACAATTCAGCACTCATTCTGGACAGGAGTTACCCAAGGCTATTGGTCAGGTGCTCCTGGTGCAGAG
>NW_006159539.1:2664093-2679133 GCF_000334495.1 Tupaia belangeri chinensis | reverse complement strand
AGAAAGTACCGAGCAGGGTTCCCAGCCAGGAGCTGTGGCGGAGAGAGATGGCTGACTTCGAAGCCTAAACAGCTGAGTGTCCAAGGAGCTCTAAAAAGCAAACTCCAGCCTTGGCAGCTTTAGGGAAGGCCCGAAGTCCTCCATGGGGTAGACGCTCCCAGTGGCGACCAGGCATTGCTGGAGAATGGGCCCTTCTCTGGCAACAGAAGTCTGGCTCCGCACTGTGCCCCGGCTTTGACACAGCGCCCGGACAAGAAGTGGATCAGAGAGAGGCTGGGGGTCTAGAGTCTTCCTAGAGAAAGGTCCTTCCAGGAACAAAGCCCACTAAGATGTTCATTTTATTCTGAGGAAAGTGTCAGGACCCGACGACACAGTGAGCCCAGAGCCCACGCGGGAGCCTGGCTCGAGCTCCTCCTGGCAGGCCCGCCATCTGTGTGGGTGATCGTCGCACCGCCAGCTGCAAAGCAGCAGACTCCGTCCTGCCAAGTCCGCAAGGATGTAAGCCCTGATCCTGGGGGAGGTGTGGCTATAAAAGGCTCTTCTCAGGCACCGATTCTCATACGAGGCGACCGATTCTGCAGGTGGAAACGGAGGCCGAGAGAGCCTTACATGGTTTTCTGGTTGGGAGCAGAGCTGGTCACTGTCCGGCTGTGACGCAATGTCCTGAACGCCACGTGTCACCTCTGACGGCATCGAGAACCAGGGAACTCTGGCAGGGATGGAGGAGATGGTTCGGGGACAGGAAGGGCACCGCCCCCCTGGGCCGACTTTGGAATCGCACAGCTCGTGGAACCCTCTGAGCCGGTAAAGGATGGGGCAGGAGAAGCTGTGCATCACCTCGAAGGGGCAGCAAGCAGCTCTGACAAGGCAGAGCCAGGCCACAGAGGCTGTGGCATCTCTAGTCTCCTCTGTCCTCTGGGAAGGGCCTGAGGAGACACCAGACCCAGCCTTCCCGCCTGGGCACCCCAGGGCTGGGGGACAGACCTCGGTGACAATTCAGCACTCATTCTGGACAGGAGTTACCCAAGGCTATTGGTCAGGTGCTCCTGGTGCAGAGTGTCCCCGCGAGAGAAATTAGGAGTGTTCCTCGTCACCTGCTACCGCCTTACTCTCCAGAGAACAGTGTAACCTTCATCCTGTCCTGCCAAGTGTGCACCTCCCCAACTGTCCGTGCTGAACGTGCAGACGCGAGACTCAGTCCACCTCGGCTCCTGTCTGTGGTGGGCTTTTCTCCTTTCGGTTCCAGGGCCCTGTGTGCGCCTTGCTTGGCTCAGGCCCGTTTGTTCCAGGCTGTCAAATGACAGTTCGCCCAGGCTTCGTTCCTCCACCTACCAACGACGAGCGGCTGCTGCCCCCTAGCGGTGGGAACTGCCTCGCGAGGGACTCGAAGTCAGCGAGCTGAGGGCACTAAGGCGACTTTGCTTTCCTGGGACAGGGACCTAGGAACTGAGGACAGGCTGGGTCATACAGTAGCTCTATTTTTAAGTTTTTTGGAAGCATCATCATACTTTATTCCGTAATATCTGTTCTAATTTACACTTCCATGAACACTGTAAAATGCTGTCTCTTCCTCTGCATTCCTTGCATTATTTATTTATTTTTTTTGGTCTTGTTATTAATGGCCATTTTAACAGGCGTGCCTTTTCCCTAGAGATTAGCCACGTTGGGCATTATTTCATATGTTTGTTAGGTATCTGTAAGTCTTCTTTTGAGACTTGTTTATTCAGGTCATTTGCACATTTTTTAATCAGGTTTTTGTTTGTTTTTTGGTTTTTGGTTTTTGGGGTTTTTTGCTATTGAGTTCCTTGCAGATTCTTGTTATTAATTCCTGGTCAGATGGATAGTATGCAAATATTTCTGTGGGCTGTCTCTTCACTCCGACTGCTTCCTTTGCTGTGCAGAAACTTCTAAGTCTGACATAGTCCCATTTGTCTATTTTTGCTTTTGTTGCTTGTGCTTCTGAGGTTTAATTTCTTACTCTTTGCCCATACCGATGTCCTGAAGTGTTTCCCATAGTTCCTTCTAGTAGCTTCTGAGTTTCAGGTTTCAGTTATTTATTTACTTAGAATTATTTCATTTAATGTATAATTTGACCAGAGTAGGACAGAGTGAGTGAGTGAGAGAGAGAGAGAGAGGAAAATGTATAATTTGACCAGAGTAGGACAGAGTGAGTGAGTGAAAGAGAGAGAGAGAGGAAGGGAGGGCAGGAGAGGGAAAGTAAAAAAGCAAGCCTCCAGGTTCAGGACTTGAACTGCAGTCAGCTATGTGGGAGTCCAGCACCCTTAACCATGTCACCTGCCGGCCCCATCAGGGTTTATGTTCAAATCTTTTTTTTTTTTTGGAGAGATTTTCACTGTAGGGCGCGTGCGCTCACCAGACAGACAGAGAGAGACATAGAGACAGAAAGCGAGAAATCACCCCCCAGAGGGGATGGTCACGCCGCAATCCCTTCTCCTCCATTCTCCTCTCGGGATCTTGGGCACGCACGCACACGCGCCCGGCATGAGTATTAAGCCACCGGGTCCGGGACACGAACCGCGGTCGACTACGTGGGAGTCCAGCGACATAGCCATTACCCTAACTGCTAGTTCCCTATGTTCAAATCTTTAATCCATCTGAAGTTCATTTTTTTATACAGTGAGAGGTTTGTGTCTAACTTCATTATTTTGCATAAAGGATGTCTACTTTCCCTAGAAGAATTACTCGAAGAGGCCTATTTTTTCCCCCAGTGGAAAGTCCTGGCACCTTTGTCACAAGTCAGCTGGCTGTATACATGTGGATTTATTCCTGGTATGTGATTAAAGAAAAGAAAATCAACATGTCATAGAGAGAGCTGTATCATAATAATTACTGCAGCACTATTCTAGCAAATTACAGAAAAGAAAAAAAAAAAAAAAAGACTCAAATCTAAAATAGCTAGATGATGCCAGGAAAGGGGGACAAACTCAAAGCACAAACAACATAAAATAAAATAAAATAAACCTGTAAAATAAAACAAATGACAATAGTAAAAATACTGAAGAAAAGGGATTCTGAGGTTATGGCTGGTATTAGCTCAGTATGTCAACAGTTCAGAGAGACAGCCAAAAGGTTCGTGCTGTTTTGGAGGTGCTAATGAAAGCCTTGGTCCCAGAACAAGGGAGAGCTTGTTTTCGATCCCTCTGAGCTGGTCGGATAAGGACTGCAGCAGGGCGCTCTGTTCTGGGTGCCATAGCCCCGACAGACTGATACTTGCCGATAAATGCCCTCCTCAGCCTCTCATAAAGACGCGGGTAGTTACAGGACCACGTCGGGGTGGGGAACAAGTGGAGTGGGACCGGGGACGTTACTGCAATTCTGGGTTCACAAAATCTTTTGACATTGCACAACTCCCATGAAACGGGATGTGCACAACGACCGCTAATACTCATCATCAGATGGCCTCTGTCTCTCTGCTGTTCTGATGTAAGTTATCCAAGAACCCCAGTGCTATCAAACCAAGAGTCCTGATGGTCATGGCATGGTCTGCAGAAATCAGATACATGGAGGAAGCAAGTTCTGAGATCGAGTCCCCCAACTTGGAAGTGCTAAGCGGGGGAGGATGGTAGAAGGTGTGTAGTTGGATTAGAGAAGCCCGACTCTGACCTTCTGTGCCTGCGACTGCCATATTTCTTTTCTTTTTCCTTTCCTTTTTTTAAGGAATTATTTATGCAGGGCCGACAGGTGGTGTGGTGGTTAAGGGCACTGGACTCCCACACAGCCAACTGGGGTTCAAATCCTAGACCTGGCAGCTCGCTTTCTCTATTTTGTTCTTGGGGGGTGGGGTGGGGTGGGGTGGGAGAGGTTTTTGCTATAGGGAACGTGTGCTGGCCAGGTGGTTTGCTTTCTTACTTTCCCTCCCTCTCCCTCTCTCTGGTCAAACGAAAATAAAGTTAAATAAAATCATTCTTAAAAAAGAATTAGTTATTCGATTTTATTTATTATTTTTTAAGTCTTATTATTTTTTAAGTTGTTCACCAGAGAGAGAGAGAGAGGGAGAGAAAGTGAGAAAGCCACCAGGTCCAGGACTTGAACCACGGTCAACCATGTGGAGTCCAGCACCTTAACCACCACGCCACCTGCTGGCTCCAATGACTGCCATGTTTCTACCTCCTACCTTAGTGATAGGGACCGAGGGAATGGCAGCAAGTCAGCCTCCTTCTCTGCTTCCAATACACACCAGAGCTCATAGTCTGAGGCTTTGGCCTCCTCACACCCCACCCCTTTTCCAGCAGAGTCAAAGGCCCTGCGATGAACCAAGAAGGGAGCTGCGTAGACAAAGGGGATGTTGTTAGTTGTCTAGGCAGACAAAGACTGAGCAGGGCAGCAGAGACTGCTACTTGGCGCCCAGGGAAGAGGGGCAAAGAGTCTCTCTCCTCCACCCCAGGCAAGGCCTAGCCTCAGAGGACCGGGGAGCTGTACCTGGCACAACAAGGATGAAAAGGCCAGGAGAACCAGCCCCAGGGCCTGCTGGCTAAGAGAGCTGGGTCCCACACGGTTGACTATATCGTTAAAATCTTCACCCCTACAGCTTGAAAAGCACACCTGGCCTGTGTATGTGTGAGTCCAAAATCCGAACAGGATAGAGAGCTGGGGGAGGAGGGTATGTGTGAGTCCAAAATCCGAACAGGATAGAGAGCTGGGGGGGAAGGGATTGCAGTGCGACCCAGCCCCACTGGAGGGAGCACTCTCCCTCCTGTTCTCTCTTTGTCTCTCTGGTGAGCCCATGTACTAACAAAATAGAAAAAAAAGTTAAAAGACCAGGTGAGGTCAAAATGAAGGGACTTCAAAAAGTCTATGGAAAATGGAATTAAAGTATGAGTTGATGTTAGTGCAAAGTGGTTTTTTTTTTTTTTAATAAAACCCATGCATAGTTGTTTTGTTTTGTTTTGTTTTCATAATAGGCATTTCCTAGAACTTTCGGAGTAACAGGCATTTACTGTGCTCTGAATACAAGCCCTTTATACATTTTGATGCTTTGGGGAGAAGACATTTCTGCAGGATCTATGGAATTATAAAAGCCATAAAAAGCTATCGGCAGGCCCAGCACTGTGGAGGCCTGGGGTTAGAAATACAGGGTTGGCTCGGGTGTGGAAGCTTAAGGAAAGAGAAGAGAGGCCCTTATGCATCTGCCTGGTCGCCCTGCTCAGCAGCCAGGATGGTGAGAAGAGCGGGGCACTGTGCAGAACGCTCGCTCCGGGAGTCAAGTGCATTGCCCTATGTTTCCGGGGATCCAAAATCCAGTGGGAAACTTGGAAAAGGAGATAGGACCCCAAACAGGGTGGGTCTGACCATGTGCTTGCCCTGATCCATCTGCAGATCAGCCTACACAAGCAGGCCCTCAGAATTAGCCATGCCTCATTCAGAGACATCCCAGAACCCCCAAGTCCTTGTTAAACAGGTAAGATTTGTGGGCAAGCATATGGCAGAGTGAGTTTGGGCACAGGAGACAACGCATTTGCATCTTATCAGTTTCCGTCTTGGTTTTACTCAATTTTCCACGTGGGAATTTTTATCTGTGTTCACCCTAACCTTCAAGCGATTTCTAGCTTCCCAATCGTCCCCAGAAGGTCATCTTTCTTCAGGCAGCAAGGGTCTCAAAGCAGCTAGATAACCCACAAGACCCAAGCGACGGCGGCTCAGAGTGGCTGCCTCCCCTTGCTTTGTATGCCGAGCCGTCCTCCCGCCAGTACAGTACTTAATCTTCTGTTCATTTACAGGCGTGAAAGGGACAGATGATTAACTACTGTGGGGAGGCCTGGGAAATGCATTGGAAGATGGGGCTTGCTCGCATTAAACCGTATTTATAACCTTTTGCAGTTGAAGACAATTGAACAGCCAAAGAAAATAGCCCAAGAGGGAAACCAAAGAGATTTAAGATGCCTTGATGGAAGCCTTTTTGACAAAGCTCCCAGACTGGTCTAATCACATTGAAAATGCAGTCCTTTCCCATTCCTTTCCAAGAAGATCCTATGAATGAGAGAGAAAACAGCCCCTGACTGGTCTTATCTGCATGATTAGTGGCGTTTACCAAACACAGATTCATTGTGTAGCGAGAGAATAACTAGGCACATGCTTGCTCGGAGGGATAAAAAATAGAAGAGTCTGCTCAACTCCAAAATGCAGGGCGGCACGCTCTACCATCGCCGGTCATTTGATTGGCCAAGGCTGGCAGGGAGCTGGGCCCTGAAGAACTCCGTGTAAATAAATCAAGAAAACAGTTGACTCATTCTTTAAAGCTGATCAGACAGACAAGGAGAGCACTCGTTTTTCAGACAGAGCCTGAAATTCGATTTGAAAGGACTGGACACATTCTGGACATAGCAGGGGCACTGATTTAGAGAAAAAACGGCAGGGAGGGATTGTAAAGACTTCTAGTTAATTCTAAATACCTGGCTCGGAACTGAAGGGTTCTGGATTGGGGAGGGGAGGGTCTGGAGAAGTCCCCCAGGGGGGAAAGGAGACAGAAAGCTCTGAGGAGTGACAGTCTTCAGAACCGACACTTCGACCTCTCTACCTGGACCGTCCCTAACCCAGATTCTACACCTTGGCCAAGATCACCTGCTCACCTCCATTTCCTCTGAGTCAGTAAGCCTTCTCCCTCCTTCATGACGACTCTACCCACCCTGCAGCCAGGTTGCTGTGGCCACCACTTGTCACTTTTGCCCCAAAGCCGACAGCCCCGACCTCATGGACAGACCTTCCGTATGGATTTCCTCAGCATCGCCATGTCTCTGAACACGTGCGTGTAAGGCGGATTCGCACGCATTGTGTCTTCTTCTGAACCTGCTAAGGGAGCTCAGTTCTAAAATATGCAGCCGAATTCATCCTTGAAGGCTACATTTGCTGTGTATTTCGCTTTTTTTTCCTTGAAGTAGGACCTACTTAGCACAGCACATGACAAGTTAAAAAGATACATTCTCGAGTATTTTAGAGTTCAAAACTTAAGACAGTTCCTAGCAAGCCAGACAAATATTCTTTCAGGGTGATGATCGCCAAACCATGAACAGTGCCCCAGCTCCCTGGAAAGGTGGCTGGGAAGGTATTACCGATGCCAGAGCTCTGCTCCGGGCGGGGCTGCTGCTGTGTTCAGGCGCTGGAAGGCCATGCCAGGAGAAACTGCAGACACAGCCCTGCCGAGCAAAGCACCGCCACAGAAGGTGCTCGGGCGAAGGGCTGCTTCATGCACAGGAGCGCCAGAACCCACAGGCTACATCGGCATGCCTCCCTTGAAGAACTCACAGTCTCAAGTACACCCAGGAATTGTTCAAGATCCATGGCCTCAGTTGGAAAAAGGCTGCAATGAGCTGGCCTCACACTGCAGTGGGTAAGGAAGCCAAACCCACATGGCTGACCGTGGTTCTGATCCTGGCCCCAGCGGCTTTAAAATCACGGCAGGCGGGTGTGCATGCATCCCACAGACGCCCGCAGGATGGAGAGGTGAAGACGGGATTGCAACATGGCCATGCCCTACCAAAGATGCTCGCTTGCTCTCGCACTCACTCCCTCACTCCCTCTCTCTCCCCGCCTCTGCCTGTCTCTCATTGGCAAGTACATGTGCCCTCTGGCAATGAAAAGAAAAAGGGGAAAAAGAAAAACATTGCACTCCTAATGAGATCGCATTACTTAGGAAGCCATGCACTTACACACAGGCCTTTGACACTGAGTGGCTAAGGCGGTTCTGAGCAGAAATAGTCCATCAGCATCCAGTTGGGGGAGGAGAAACTAGTCCAGGTATTTCAGAACACTCGACCGAATGGAGGGGCAACACGGGGAGGCTGGGATTAAACCTGTGTGACCGAGGAAGCAGAGGAAATTGGTGTTTCCCCCAGAGCCCATGGCTGAGGCTCGTGGAGCCCGGGTCCTGCCTGCACCAACTTGCGGGAGGCCAGGAGTGCATTCACCTGTGGAACCCGCGGTCACCAGGTGCTGCCCCGAGCTGCCACTGCTGCCCCGCTTGAGCGGAATCCAGGAGTCTGCACTGGCAGGCAGCTGCTACTGCCGCTTGCTGGAGGGGACCCCAGATGCAGGGAGTGGGGGACATCGACCTCTACAAAGAGCAAAGCAACCCCTGGCAGCCAGGAGCTGGCCAGGTGCCCCTGGGCCTTGATGTTCTGTTGGACATAAACTACTTCCCAGAATACCTGTGCCAGACAGGGCCACACAGTGACAGTGGTGGAGCACAATGACAAAGCCACCCCCCCAGTCATGTGCGAACACAGACAAAACTCATGCACTGCTCAAACCCCAACAATGACCAGACTGCCCCTGCCCACGCCAACTGCATACTGCTTCTCTGCCATGGGGCCAGCCCTCAGGAACATTTATTAAGTTAGCACATCAAAACACTACCCACACCTCCAGCAGCATCGAACATCTCTTCCGTAAACTCCCCTCAGAAACACCTAGCACAAGGCCAGGCTCCGTAACACGTCCTTCCTCTCTCTCTTCCTGAGGCCCCCCCAGTTCCCATGGGGTGGCCGCTCCCTTATTGCCACAAGTAATAAACCCGCCTGTCAGCTGCAGGTGCTCCTGGGAGTCTCTGGTGAGGGGGCATTGGCCCTTCCCGTTTCCCATCTGCTGCCAGGGAGTGATGCCGGACTCTGATCATTAGTTTGGGGGAAAAAAAAAAGTTTAAAAAGAAAAAATTAAAAATACGCTCACAGAACCCTGGGGTCACCACGTACCTGGTATGGTCTAGGTAACTGAACGGGCATTGGGTCAGAACCGAGGTGCAGTCATTTACTGAGGTGTTACCAGCAAACTACGGAAAAGAAGGTGTACAGGGCGAGTTATATAATGCTTATTGTTTTGTTTTAGTGCTGGCTACAAGGCATGCATGCGTGCCAGAGAGAAACAGAGAGAGAGAGAGAGAAGGAAAGTAAGAAATCGCCCCCTGGGGGGATGGCCATGCCGCAATCCCTTCTCCTTTCTCCTCTTGGGATTTTGAGAATGCGCGCACACACTCCCAGTGTGTTTTTCAAGTCACTGGGTCCAGGACTTGAATTGCACAGCTGACCATGTGAGATCCCGAGCCTTCACCACCCCGTTACCTGCTGGCCCTAAAATGCTTATTTTAAATCAATGGATCTGCCCGCTCTCTCTTCTTTGCTTTCAACAGTTTTTCTTGTTTTCACCTCTTTATCCTTTCCTTCTGATGACTAGACCAATGCCTGCTCCACTAGTTCCGTTTTCTGTAGGATCCAGTCGATGGCACCCAGCTCTGTTTCAGGTCTTGAATTACATTGGCCCTTGTCAGGCACCAGGTAAGATGCGTTTGGTTAAGACGCCTCTACGTCTCCACCTAAATCCTTCACCCGGAAGGAAGGGCAAGCTCCGGTTATCATTTGAAATGACTCATTCAGAGCCCAGCAGCCTGGGCCGGGTGAAAATGGAGCTCGGTCTAGCCCCCCTAAACCCGTGGTTTAGATCGACCACGACGCTGCTCCAGGGGACAGCCGCTGCTACCCTCTCCCCAGTGCCAACGTCAAACACCCCCAGGGTCCGGGTTGTGCTCAGGAGCTGCCAGTCTGAGTTCAGACACCAGGTGGTCGGACTTGGCGATGCTGTGGGGACCGAATTCCAGTTGCTGGGACACAGGGAGCCCTTAGTCCCATGGGAAGAACTGAGTGCGTGCTCTGCCCGTCTCACCTGGGAGAAAGTGACACTCAGTCCCAGGTAACCCACCTCCAAACAACCTGAGGATGGCTCTGGGGGTCATCACTGGACATTTCTGCTTTTCTCTTGCCCTCCAACATACAGAGTGCTGCTTCTCAGCAGAAAAACACGAGACTCAGCTCCCCCTGAGGGAGCGTGGAAGTCTGAATTCAGATTGTCCTAGGCTTCCTAAAAGTGACCGGCTGTCATTATTCTCTGCAACTGACTTGGGACCCGCTGTCTGCAGTTCAAAGCCAGTCATGCAGAGACTGATGAAAGAAAGAGAAAGTGTACCTTTGAGCCCAAGCCCATGAATGCACAAGGGGACACTGGCTTGCTGAGAAGCACAAAGGCTCCTAGAACTGGTTTGTCAAAGTCACACAGCCAAGAGGACGGTGGCTTCCACCTTGGAACACCGGATTAGTGAAGCCGGCCCCAGGCTCTGCGCTTAAACGTTCAAGTACCTGCCACTGAGAGCTTAGCTTTGAGATCTTAAACGGCTGGGCTTCCCAAAGCTGTGAGTGACAGACAGGGACACAGAGTACAAGAACAGTCAAAGGTGCTTTTGCCTTACAATTAAACGGCAGACGACTGAGAACTGGCTTGTAAAAATATTGTTGGGGACCAGCAGGTGGCGTGGTGGTTAAGGTGCTGGGCACTCCCACATGGCCAACCATGGTTTGAGTCCCAGACCTGGTGGCTTGCTTTCTCACTTTCTCTCTCTCTCTCTTTCTCTCTGTATCTCTCTCTTGTCAAACTTAAATGAATAAATAAAATTAAAATTTCTTCAAAAAAAATATATATACATATAGTTTTGCTGGGGCCAGCAGGTGGCATGGTGGTTAAGGGTGCTGGACTCCCACATGGTCGACTATGGTTCAAGTAGTGGACCTGGAGGCTTGGCTTCTTCTTCTCTCTCTCTCTTTCTCTCTGTATCTCTCTCTTGTCAAACTTAAATGAATAAATAAAATTAAAATTTCTTTTAAAAAAATATATATACATATAGTTTTGCTGGGGCCAGCAGGTGGCATGGTGGTTAAGGGTGCTGGACTCCCACATGGTCGACTATGGTTCAAGTAGTGGACCTGGAGGCTTGGCTTCTTCTTCTCTCTCTCTTGCTCTGTCCCTTTCTGGTCAAATTAAAAATAAAGTTAAATAAGATAATTCTTAGAAATAAATTGCCTTGCTGCCCAGTTGTAAATGATCACATGTTATGTGCTATTGGAATGGGGGAAATTTCTTTATATCTACTGGTCATTTATATTCCCATTGTGAATGAATTCCTCCTCTCGCCTGCTGTCATTTTTCACCTGGAGTTGTAAAAAGTGAATCGTAGGCCTCTGAGCCACTCTCCGCTCAGGCCCGCTCCTATCCCTCAGGAGTGTACTTTCACTTTTATTTCATAAACTACCTTTGCCTTTACTTGAAAGAAAAAGAAAAGTGGATTGTAAGCATGTCTTAAATATTAAAGTCACTAGTCATTTCCTTGTGATAGTTGGCAAGGATTGTTTCTGGTTTGCTGTTTGTCATTTTTCGTTGTTTAATTGCCAGAGGGCTCGTGAGCACATCAGAGAGACACAGAGAGAGTGGGAGGGGAAGAAAGGCAGCCCCTGAGTGGGATGGGGACATACTGTCATCCCTTCTCCGTTTCTCCGTCCTGCTGGAATTTGGAGCAGGCACACACATACCCTGAGAGTTTTTCAAACCATCGGAACTGGGATTCGAATGGTGGTAAGCCATGTGAGACCCAGCTGTCTTAACCACTAGGCCATGGGGCCAGCCCTTTTTGTCATTTTTTTTTTAATATGTGACATATACAAATTCTAAAATGTCTTCGATCTACCAGTATTTTATCATGTCTACCTTTGTTGCATGGTTAGAGTCCTTTCTTAAAACACAGCGATGTTAAGTAATGATCTACATTTCCTTCTAGTGTTTTCATGGTTTGTTTTGACATTTCAATCTACCTGGTACTTTTACTAAATGGCATGAAACATTAAATATAACTCTATCGTTTTTGAAATAGTTACTTGATTATTCCTCATCTGTTTATTACCTGACCCCTCCTCCCCCTCCCCAGCCAGTGCATCCTTGTCTCCACCTGCGCGTGGTTCCAGATTTCTGTGTTTTGTTGGTCTGCACCTGCTCACACAATTTTCACACTAGAACTTGGAAATTTTCTATTTCTCATAGCACACATGACCCTTTTTTATATCCAAAATGTCTGCAGCAATTCTTACGTATAAATAAATATTCTATATTAACTTTACATAGTTTGGATAGGTTTCTCCCTTCTCCCCCCCCCCCAGAAAAAAATCCCACTGGAACTTTAATGGGCATTACATTCAATGTATTAACTAACTGATCAACTGGTTTACAACATCAAGTTTCTTGTCCAGAAACTAGTGTCTTTCTACTTGTTTAAGCTCATGGGTTCTGGAAAGCTTTCTGTATTTGCTTATAGACCCTAAACAGGTTTTTGTTTGTTTGTTTTTATTTATTATTATTTTTTAGTTTTTTGCTATAGGGTGTGTGAGCTCACTGGAGAGAGACAGTGAGAGGGCAAGTGAGAAATCACCTCGCAGGGGAGATGGCCATGCTGCAATTCCCTCTCCTCTATTCTCCCCCCTGGGATTTTGGGCATGCGTGCACACACACCCGGCATGAATTTCAAGCTGCCAGGTCTGGGACTTGAACCGCAAAGTCAGTCATGAGAGATTCAGTGCCTTAACCATCACGCCACCTGCTGGCCCTTCCCTTCATCCACCCACATGAAAGACAAAGACTGTCCTAAAGGAGAATTAGGGGCCAGGAAACACTTCAAGCTCTTCGTAGCAGTCTGCTTTTCCATCCCAGTCTAACGAAGTCCTGTTGATCACCTCATCCCTGCCCTGAGCACAGCATCGCACAGACTCACGATGGTGCGAGGTCTGGAGACGGTCTCTTCCCACGTCCTTTGCCACAAGGACATGTGCTGAGAGAGGAGCAGATGGATCTCTGGAATGTTCCATCAAACCCAGTTCTCCCAACTAAGGAGGAAAACCCGGGTGAGAAGACTGCGGCTTTGCTGACATCTGACATGTAACATACAGTAATGGCATTGACGTGGGCCAAGACATCCGAAATTGAACCTCTCGCTTAAAATGTAACAAGCAACTTGCATTTTCTCTAACATTCAGCCGATTCATCCATGAAAACTAGCTGCTGTGTGGAGAGTAAAGGCCACCCAGAAAACTGCCAGATAACTGATGACGGGGGATGTCTGGTGCGCATGTCAGGCACTCCAGGACTGGAGCCCTGATCTTGGTGGCAAGCCAGTCTGCCAGGACACTGAAGATTTCTTTCCGTCATTTCGACAAGTAGGTACAGTACCACCGCCTGCTTATAAAACTGCTCTCATAATGCATGCGTGGGTGAGCTGGAAATGTACTTTGGACAAAAGGAACTCAAGGAACCTCACTACGTCAGAGGTCAGACCCTTGGAAACCATCCACATCCCGGTGTAACGTCCCCACAGCCCCGCTGAGTAAACCGAGGCCCAAAATAGGCAAATGACTGGGCCGTGGCCATCAGTTCCAACCAGTGAAGAACCATTAGGTCGAGTTTTCCTTTTTTTCTTTAACTTAAAAATAGTATTAGGAACCAGCAGTTAGCGTAATGGTTATGTCGCTGGACTCCCACGTAGTCGACTGCGGTTCGCATCCTGGACCCGGTGGCTTAAACTCACACCGGGCGTGTGTGCGTGTGTGCCCAAGATCCCGAGAGAATGGAGGAGAAGGGATTGCAGCTTGACCATCCCCCGGGAGGGGGCGGATTTCTCACTTTCTGTCTCTCTGTCTCTCTCTGTCTGGCGAGCACACACGCCCTATAGCAAAAACCTCTCCAAATAATAATAATAATATTGAACCTCCTGTCATCATGACAATCACTAAAGAATGACAGGACTTTAAAAAAACATACTATATGAGGAAAAGATGACACTGAGGCTCCTCCTTTTATAGAGGAAAACACTGAGGCTTAACAGGAGAGTGATTGGCACACAGCAAGCGGACAGCCAGAACAGGAATGAACAGATCATCACCCCCATTCCTTCTAAGACGGTGCCTATCTGCGATCAAATACTTCCCGGCGTGCGTCTGTCTGCCTGAAGGAAGGTGGCAGGGTTCAGCAAAACGTGAGATTTGATCCCCCAGCCTTCTTTCCAATTTGCCATAGGGGGATGCACTTGCCAGGTGGAAATGGAGGGTGGGGGCATGGGGGAGTGAGAAAGCACCCCCATGGGGGTCGGTCCTGCTGCAATCCCTTCTCCTCCATCTCTCCCTCCTGGGATTCTGGGCAGGCATGCACGTACACCTGGAGTGTTTCTCAAGCCACCGGGTCTAGGACTCAAACTGTGCAGGTGGCCACGTGGAATCCAGCTGCATTAACCACCATGCCAGCAGCTGCCCATTCGCCAGCCTTCTTGCTCTGTTGCCACGCTGTCTCTTAGGAGTACCCCCAGCCCTTCATTCATCACCCACCTATTCAGTGATCCACTCATGAGAGAGCTCTCCATCCATCATCAACCCAGCTTCCACCCATTTACCCATTTACATCCACCCAAGCTACCCACTCCTCTGCCCAGACGTCCACCCAATAAATATTCACTGAGCCTTCCCTGCCAGACCCCCCTGGAGAAACCGAGAAACAGCCACAAACGCAACAGTCAGACCGCCCGCTCCGGTGGAATTTATGTTCTAATAGAAGGCGACAGGAGAAGCATGGCTGCATGGTTCTGGTTCCGGGAAACGGCAGTCAGGACCCCGGCTGGTCCTGGGAGGGCTGAACTGGACGGTTCTGCACGCCGGACGTTGTGTGACATTCTGGGACACGCTGAATAGCCCTGCACCTCCCACAAGCTGCGTTTCTTACAGAATAGCTCCCTGTTCCTGCGCAGAGTCCCGGGGCAGCGCCCGCCCAGTCCCCGAGCTAAAGCGGAGCTTAGTGACGTTTCTCTACTGCCCTCTTGTGGCCACTTCTCATACTGCTGCAGTTCAAGGAAAACAGGAAGTTCGCCGCGTCTACAGAAAGAGTTAAATATGTCCTAAATACAGTACTCTGAACAGCTTCTCTGGGAGCAGCGGGAGAACTTGGTCGTACTAGGAGTGGCACGCAGCCCCAAAAGTGTATTACACTACACAGCAGTTCATGGGGTGGTGCAGCGCGACATCCGAAGGCTTACTATCCCTAGACGGGTCACGTTCACCACCACCGTATCTACTACCACCACGACCATCACACCATTCCACCAGCACCCCTTCTACTAGGAGAGCCATCACTCCACCACCACCACCGCCACCCCCTTCTACTAGGAGCGCCATCACTC
>NW_006159539.1:2659003-2660999 GCF_000334495.1 Tupaia belangeri chinensis | reverse complement strand
GTGCAGAATTGGGAAGTTTACATTATCAACAGCAGAGGAAACAGATTATCTGTGAAGCCTAATATTTGTATAGAACTTTTAATTTTGCAAAGAACATTCACAAATATTCTTTATTATGAAAACCCTGTAATAGCTTTAAGAGGTAAGGCAAATACTGTTGTTCTTTTATTCGCTTTGCTGTTGAGATACCACCTTAACCACTGTGCCACTGGCTGGCCCACTTTTGAGATTTTTAATACAGAAAACACATAAGGCAACATATCAAATGCCCACGTATCTGCCACCCAGAATTCACAAAGGCTAATGTGTTGTCATATATACTTTAGGGTTTTTAAAGAAGGAAAAAAGAATACTCCACAAATGAAATGTAAGTCCTCTTCATGCCACTCCATTTCATTGTCCGCCCTGCATTCCCAGAAGTAACCTCTCTTATACAATCCTGCCTAAATTTGTTTTATAATTTTACTACACATACAAATACATTTAGATAGTAGGTTTAATGTTGGGTCATTGAAAACTTATGATGCATTTTTGCACAGAAAAACACACCATGACTTTTCTGACTACACACACACACACACACACTTCTTTCTGTATAAGCAATACAGAACATTGTTTCGGAGTGTCATTAGTGATTTGCACTGGGACATTGTGCTACTTTTCCCCACTCGACACTATGTTTCAATGTCCTTTCCTGTTGCTGTTGGGAGTCATTCATTTCCCACTGTTACAAAGTCTGCCCACAAATGCATGTATTGTATTTTCCTTATCCATTCTCCTGGGGACGTACATTTGGGTTCGACCGATGTTTTATAATCATTCGCAATGCTGTCGCGGAACTACACACGTCCCTTAATACAATTACAAGCGAACAAACGAACGAAGGCTCAGCAGGGCAGATCGAGGGACAGATCACATGATCTGTCCATCCTCACCCACCCCCCAGGTGGCAGAGTCAAGATCTGATCACTACCAAACTCCAGGCATCCCCTGCTAGGGGGTGATCAATAACTCAGAGTTTTAAAAGTACCTAATTTGAGCCATAAATGTACCCTAACCTTGATGAAATGATAGCTCTGGAGATAATCTAATTAAAAAAAAAAAAAAGGGTAAACAGCACAGATGGAAAGAATTGTAGGGCACTTATCCTAGTCCATCTGTCATAAGGTGGAACCAACCTACCAATGACGTCTTCACCTGGAACTTCTCACCTCCTGAACGGTAGGGGAACATCTCTTGTTCAAGCTCCTTACTCTCTTCGATGTTTGGCTGTGGCCGCTCAAGCAGACTGGTAATCTTAGCAAGATGGGGCAGCTCCAATCAGTCAAGGTGTGGGCTCGGTGGTCTAAGGCGGAGCCTCCAGGGCCCCACATAGCCCAGACAGGGAATCTCACAGTGTCCCAAGCCCCACTCAGGAGACAGACTCACTGAGCAACTTCCAATCATTACTTCCACCTTGACACTTGGAAACTGAAACATGTGAGGCCGAAGTATTTCAGGTACTGCAAACACTCAAGTCCCTCACTTTCGTACCTTACTCAGCTCTGGTGGATGGAGTTTTCGGGTCTGATCTTCCCACAGTAAAGTGTCACCTGGAGGAATAACATGGTCGATGGCCCCATCAGAACCTTCAGGACCAGCTCCACTAGCCAGATGTTTTACCATCTGCCTGCCAGAGCCACAGAACTGTGGCAAAGGAATTTCACTGGGAACACTGTTCACCCTATAGCAGATGGTCTAGGATAAATGCCCTCCTATACTGCTTTCTAAAAAAAATTATAGAGGGAACCAGCAGTTAACGTAATGGCTATGTCGCTGGACTCCCACGTTGTCGACCACGGTTCGCGTCCCAGACCTGGTGGCTTAAAACTCTCGCCAGGCGCATGTGTGTGCGTGCCCAAGATCCCAAGAGGAGAATGGAGGAGAAGGGACTGCGGCGTGACCATCCCCCCCCGGGGGTGATTTCTCGCTTTCTATGTCTCTGTCTGGCTGGCTG
>NW_006159539.1:2652739-2658137 GCF_000334495.1 Tupaia belangeri chinensis | reverse complement strand
CAGACTCACTGAGCAACTTCCAATCATTACTTCCACCTTGACACTTGGAAACTGAAACATGTGAGGCCGAAGTATTTCAGGTACTGCAAACACTCAAGTCCCTCACTTTCGTACCTTACTCAGCTCTGGTGGATGGAGTTTTCGGGTCTGATCTTCCCACAGTGAAGTGTCACCTGGAGGAATAACATGGTCGATGGCCCCATCAGAACCTTCAGGACCAGCTCCACTAGCCAGATGTTTTACCATCTGCCTGCCAGAGCCACAGAACTGTGGCAAAGGAATTTCACTGGGAACACTGTTCTCCCTATAGCAGATGGTCTAGGATAAATGCCCTCCTATACTGCTTTCTAAAAAAAATTATAGAGGGAACCAGCAGTTAACGTAATGGCTATGTCGCTGGACTCCCACGTTGTCGACCACGGTTCGCGTCCCAGACCTGGTGGCTTAAAACTCTCGCCAGCCACATGTGTGTGCGTGCCCAAGATCCCAAGAGGAGAATGGAGGAGAAGGGATTGCGGCATGGCCATCCGCCCCTGGGGGTGATTTCTCGCTTTCTGTCTCTATGTCTCTGGCTGGTTGGCTGGCAAGCGCACGCGCCCTATAGCGAAAACCTCTCCAAAAAAAAAAAATTATAGAAAAACATTATGTTCTACCCAGAATCACTATTTTGTCAAGATTGGGTATATTCATAGCTTGAATTCCTTACGCTCCTTTTCTAAAAGAAACATCCCACGTCAGTGGCACCAGGGTCAGAGGGAGCTCCAGTCTCCCATTTGGACCTTAACTGCCATCTTTATCCCTGATCAGTTATTTCCTATCAGAAGTTTTATCAGTTATGGATTTGTATTATTATTCTTTAGGGACTCTTGAGATGATCAAACAACTTTCATTTTACATTTATTAGCTGAACAGCTTTGAAGAAAGCTGAGTCAATTATTGGGCTAGCTGGTGATGTAATGGTGAAGGCAGCTGGATCCCACATGACCAACTGAGCAGTTCAAGTCCCAGACCAGGAATGTGTGCGTGCCCCAAATCTTAAAATGAGGGTGAACCGGATAGGGAACTGTGACTAACCATTCCGCATAGAGGCGCTTTCTCTCTCTCTCTCTCTGTCTCTCCTTGTCTCCCCCAGTGAGCATATGTGAGCATATGTGCCTCCAGCAAACTGAAAGTAAAATATCCTTTGCTCCTCAGCTTCCTCATCCTCCCTGCAAAATGGGAATATCAGTCATCGTTAGAGAGCTGTTACAATAGTTAGATGACATGCAATATACATAAAGCACCTAGAACCCCACCTGGCACATAGCGAGAACTCCGCATCGTTTCTTTCATAGTTATTATAATTCGTATGATTTCTGAAATTCTTTTTTTAGAGGTTTTTGCTAAAGGGTGCCTGTGCCCGCCAGAAAGAGAGAGAGAGAGAGAGACAAAGTGAGAAATCACCCCACCCCAGGGGGATGGTCAAACCACAATCCCTTCTCCTTCATTCTCCTTTTGGGATCTTGGGCACACACGCACACACACCCGACACGAGTTTAAGCCACCAGGTCCAGGACTCGAACCACGGTCAACTACATGGAGTCCAGCGACATAGCCATTATGCCAACTGCTGGTCCCTGATTTCTTAAATTCTAATCACCAAAAATAAAGTTACATTTGCACATTCTCCTGTCTTCTCTTACCCCCTAATTCTCCATTTCATTTTTCTGTATTGCAGTTTTTAAACTACTGGGATCTGTAAAATTTATTCTCACTAGGCTTTCCATAGTCATCTACTCGCCGTTGTCTATTTTAAAGGGTGAAATAAATGCTTACTCCCCATCTGCCCCTTCCACAGTGACTTCTTTCTTCTCCTGACTCCCTAATTTTCCATGGGAAATTTTTGTCAAGAATGGTTCATGAAGCCCAGTTTGCAGGTGCTGGGAGGCTGGAAGCCATATGGGAGGCACAGGTCTGGAACCCAGGCCAACCCCAACACTCTGGGTGGTTTGTATGCACTGGTAATCCTAGCTAATTTGGAGGCTGGATCAGAAGTATCAAGACACAGTGAGACCCTATCAAAAACCCTATCTCTTAGGGCTGGCAGGTGGCATAGGCGGTGAAGGCCCTGGGCTCCCACATGGCCGACCATGGCTCAAGTCCTGGACCTGGCAGCTTGCTTTCTTACTTTCCTCTCTGTCTCTCTGGTCAAATTTTAAAAATTAATGATGACGAATAAAATTTAAAATTCTTTTTAAAAATTCTCTGTCTTTTCCCACTTCTTCTCTCCCTAAGAATAAATTAAAAGAAGGGTTCACGGGTGCTCCACTGCTTGAATCCCTTCCAGTTTTAGAATGTCCACCCTTGTACTTGAATGAGGTAGCAGTTTATCATTTTCTTGGATCTGGAGGGGGTCTATACGCTCTCCTCAGAGTTCCTTATAGACACTGTTCCACTGTCTTTTTCCAGTAAATACCATAGCGGAGTTTGGAATGGCATCATTTCTTCCCCTGGTAGCTTACTTGTTCTGTTGCCTTCATTCTGTTGCTGTGACTTTGACGTTGATCATCATTTATCTTTCCCACGATTCTACTTTCCAGTTTCAGTGACCCAGGGTCCACTGTGATCTAAAAATATTAAATTTAAAAATCTAGAAATAAACAGTTCATAAGTTTTTAAAATGTATGCCGTTCGGAGTAGCCTACTTGAAGTTTTTGCTATAGGGCACAGGTGCTCACCAGAGAGACAGTGACAAAGAGAGTGAGAAAAGAAGCCACTCCCCAGGGGAGATGGCCATATTGCAATACCTTCTTCTCACCGCCTCTCGGGATTTTGGGCATGCACACACACATGCTTAGCGAGATTTTCAAGTTGCGAGCTCTGGGCCTGAACCCGCAGAACCAGCCGCAATGAATAGAGCCTCCTGAACCTCCACGCCACCTGCTGACCCCCGGAGTGGCCTAAGTGTCCAGTCGTGTGCCCTCCTGTGGTAGTGTTGCAGTACTTGGGTTTGATAACCCTTATTTAACATCACTCCTCTTCTCCTTTGGAGCCTTTCTTAGATAAGGGCTAGTCAAACCCAAGCACGGCAGCGCTGCCAGCAGGACGGCACGCAATTGAAAACTTACGTTACTCAGGGGCCAGCAGGTGGTGTACTTACTTTGCTCAGGGGCCAGCAGGTGGTGTGGAGGTTCAGGAGGCTGGATCCCACATGGCCAATTCCATGGTTCCAGCCCCGGACCCGGCAGCTTGAAAACCAGTTTCCAACAGCCTATTTTAATATTAGTTATTGCTGTTCATCTTAATGTGCCCCCCTCGTAGTTAAACGTGACCATGGCATGTGTACACAGGACAAACACAGCACGTAAAGGGTCTGGCACTGGTTGCCGTTTCAGGCATTCATAAGGGGTTGGGGGAGTACCCAAACCCCTAAGAAAAGAGGGGACTACATCATTCTTTTGGGGGTTTCTCTGGGGCCTGCTTGTTTTGCCCTGTGAGTTTACGCTCCCCTGGGGTAGGGTAATACATTCTGAGAAAGGCTGAAGGACAGGCCCTCGTTGACGTCTCTCCGGAGAGACTTAAACAAAGGGAAGGGAGACCAGCAGATGGCATAAGGGTTACGTCACTGGACTCCCATGCCGTCGACTGTGGTTTGAGTCCTGGACTTGGCGGCTTAAAACTCACCCCAGGTGCATGTGCATGTGTGTCCAAAGTCCCAAGAGGAGAATGGAGGAGAAGGGACTGCAATGTGGCCGTTGCCCCTAGGGGGTGATTTCTCACTTTCTGTCTCTCTGCCTCTGACAAGCACACGCACCCTATAGCAAAAATCTCTCTTTAAAAGAAAAAAATAATTAAAAATTTTAAAAAGGGAAGAAAGGGAGTCCTAGGACAGAGGATCGTAATGGATGACTCCCACTTGACTTAAATTCCTTCTTCCGTTCACCTTTCCTATAGAACTGTATCGTGTTACATTTGAAATTCTCCCATTCAGTACCCTAATGTATTTCTCTGTCAAAAATATTTCATTTTAAATCTTGCCTCACGTGCTATGTGACCATAAAGCTCTAAGTGTCAAAGACACTTCTTCTGGACTGTGTGGTTATGACAAGTGTTTTTAGTACGTAAGTGATAAAAATCAACATCGAATAAACTGTAAACATAAAAAGTAAATTTTATGGCAAACCTTATTTCCTAATCCCATGAACAGGGCAAGGTGTTCACCCCAGTACACACATGTATGGATAAATAATTATGAGGTTATCGGAACAAAACAGGAGTCACTAACAATGCTTATTATTATTTTTTTAAAGGTTGGAAGAACCTTGTTTCCATTTAAAAAATTAAATTAAATTAAGGGTGCCGTGAAACATTTTAGTAGAATAAAGCCTCAATTCTTTCAACTCTGTCTTGGTGCTGGATAAACACTAAATTTGGACTGGTGGTTCCTGCAGAGGGTAAGGAAGAAAAGGGGCCGGGGGAGCTTCCAGGGAGTACGGGTCCTGTCCGTCTGTCTCAGCAGGTGGTGGGGACACATGGACTTGTATCATTTTTCCTCTATCCTAGATGTGTTTCATAAATAATCTTTTAGACATACTAGCACTTATTTCAGAAGGAAAAAAAAAAAAGAGGGAAGAGAGAACATCAAAAGCATACAAAAGGTCTGCAGCTCCTGATCCTTCACCTCCGTAAGCTAGGCTAGGGGCCGCCCCCTCCCCACACACGAGCGCCTGCTAGACTGCCAGGATTGCACATTTCTTTACCGGTTTGCTTCCCCCAAGGCCGACTGCACGGACACCGGACCGTGCAGCCATTTATCAGTGGGCAGAGGGCAGGTGAGACACTGCCATCTTGAACAGAGTGGCTGGGGAGACGTCACTTGATGACGCAACATCTGGGGAGAGAGAAGACGGAGCAGGTCACACCAGGGAGAGGGCGCTAAGGCCCGGCCGGCGTTGACAGCAGCAGCAAGCAGACTTCCTACTCCTCGGCTCGCTCTCGCCGCACCCTCTGCGCGTCTCTGCCCTTGGCAACCCCCTTCCCGACGTCTCTAGGCCACCATGCGCCCGTTGCCCTTTAAACATCCACATGCCCGTGCTCCCCGCCGAGCAGTGGGCTCCTCTAGAGCAAGGAAATGAAAACGCAAGTCTCCAGGGTGCTCACACGGATTTTATTAGCCAGAGCCCCCCTCGCTGGAGGCACGCAGCTGCCCAAGGGCACGCCGTCACCATGCTGGTCCTGCATGGCCGATGCTGTCAGTGTGGAGGACGAGTGGATCTGCAAAGCCACGCAGTGCTCCTCAGGCAGACGGCGCCCCAGGGGAAAGGCCAGAATCAAGTGATCCGGGCACCAGGGAGCAAACCAGGGCCCAGAGCTGCCCGGAGGCCTGGGCCTCGGGGTCCTACCAATGGCTTTACACCTG
>NW_006159539.1:2626842-2650624 GCF_000334495.1 Tupaia belangeri chinensis | reverse complement strand
GTCCCTGATTTCTTAAATTCTAATCACCAAAAATAAAGTTACATTTGCACATTCTCCTGTCTTCTCTTACCCCCTAATTCTCCATTTCATTTTTCTGTATTGCAGTTTTTAAACTACTGGGATCTGTAAAATTTATTCTCACTAGGCTTTCCATAGTCATCTACTCGCCGTTGTCTATTTTAAAGGGTGAAATAAATGCTTACTCCCCATCTGCCCCTTCCACAGTGACTTCTTTCTTCTCCTGACTCCCTAATTTTCCATGGGAAATTTTTGTCAAGAATGGTTCATGAAGCCCAGTTTGCAGGTGCTGGGAGGCTGGAAGCCATATGGGAGGCACAGGTCTGGAACCCAGGCCAACCCCAACACTCTGGGTGGGTTGTATGCACTGGTAATCCTAGCTAATTTGGAGGCTGGATCAGAAGTATCAAGACACAGTGAGACCCTATCAAAAACCCTATCTCTTAGGGCTGGCAGGTGGCATAGGCGGTGAAGGCCCTGGGCTCCCACATGGCCGACCATGGCTCAAGTCCTGGACCTGGCAGCTTGCTTTCTTACTTTCCTCTCTGTCTCTCTGGTCAAATTTTAAAAATTAATGATGACGAATAAAATTTAAAATTCTTTTTATAAATTCTCTGTCTTTTCCCACTTCTTCTCTCCCTAAGAGTAAATTTAAAGAAGGGTTCACGGGTGCTCCACTGCTTGAATCCCTTCCAGTTTTAGAATGTCCACCCTTGTACTTGAATGAGGTAGCAGTTTATCATTTTCTTGGATCTGGAGGGGGTCTATACGCTCTCCTCAGAGTTCCTTATAGACACTGTTCCACTGTCTTTTTCCAGTAAATACCATAGCGGAGTTTGGAATGGCATCATTTCTTCCCCTGGTAGCTTACTTGTTCTGTTGCCTTCATTCTGTTGCTGTGACTTTGACGTTGATCATCATTTATCTTTCCCACGATTCTACTTTCCAGTTTCAGTGACCCAGGGTCCACTGTGATCTAAAAATATTAAATTTAAAAATCTAGAAATAAACAGTTCATAAGTTTTTAAAATGTATGCCGTTCGGAGTAGCCTACTTGAAGTTTTTGCTATAGGGCACAGGTGCTCACCAGAGAGACAGTGACAAAGAGAGTGAGAAAAGAAGCCACTCCCCAGGGGAGATGGCCATATTGCAATACCTTCTTCTCACCGCCTCTCGGGATTTTGGGCATGCACACACACATGCTTAGCGAGATTTTCAAGTTGCCAGGTCTGGGACTGGAACCGCAGAACCAGCCGCAATGAATAGAGCCTCCTGAACCTCCACGCCACCTGCTGACCCCCGGAGTGGCCTAAGTGTCCAGTCGTGTGCCCTCCTGTGGTAGTGTTGCAGTACTTGGGTTTGATAACCCTTATTTAACATCACTCCTCTTCTCCTTTGGAGCCTTTATTAGATAAGGGCTAGTCAAACCCAAGCACGGCAGCGCTGCCAGCAGGACGGCACGCAATTGAAAACTTACGTTACTCAGGGGCCAGCAGGTGGTGTGGAGGTTCAGGAGGCTGGATCCCACATGGCCAATTCCATGGTTCCAGCCCCAGACCCGGCAGCTTGAAAACCAGTTTCCAACAGCCTATTTTACTATTAGTTATTGCTGTTCATCTTAATGTGCCTCCCTCGTAGTTAAACGTGACCATGGCATGTGTACACAGGACAAACACAGCACGTAAAGGGTCTGGCACTGGTTGCCGTTTCAGGCATTCATAAGGGGTTGGGGGAGTACCCAAACCCCTAAGAAAAGAGGGGACTACATCATTCTTTTGGGGGTTTCTCTGGGGCCTGCTTGTTTTGCCCTGTGAGTTTACGCTCCCCTGGGGTAGGGTAATACATTCTGAGAAAGGCTGAAGGACAGGCCCTCGTTGACGTCTCTCCGGAGAGACTTAAACAAAGGGAAGGGAGACCAGCAGATGGCATAAGGGTTACGTCACTGGACTCCCATGCCGTCGACTGTGGTTTGAGTCCTGGACTTGGCGGCTTAAAACTCACCCCCGGTGCCTGTGCATGTGTGTCCAAAGTCCCAAGAGGAGAATGGAGGAGAAGGGACTGCAATGTGGCCGTTGCCCCTAGGGGGTGATTTCTCACTTTCTGTCTCTCTGCCTCTGACAAGCACACGCACCCTATAGCAAAAATCTCTCTTTAAAAGAAAAAAATAATTAAAAATTTTAAAAAGGGAAGAAAGGGAGTCCTAGGACAGAGGATCGTAATGGATGACTCCCACTTGACTTAAATTCCTTCTTCCGTTCACCTTTCCGATAGAACTGTATCGTGTTACATTTGAAATTCTCCCATTCAGTACCCTAATGTATTTCTCTGTCAAAAATATTTCATTTTCAATCTTGCCTCACGTGCTATGTGACCATAAAGCTCTAAGTGTCAAAGACACTTCTTCTGGACTGTGTGGTTATGACAAGTGTTTTTAGTACGTAAGTGATAAAAATCAACATCGAATAAACTGTAAACGTAAAAAGTAAATTTTATGGCAAACCTTATTTCCTAATCCCATGAACAGGGCAAGGTGTTCACCCCAGTACACATATGTATGGATAAATAATTATGAGGTTATCGAAACAAAACAGGAGTCACTAACAATGCTTATTATTATTTTTTTAAAGGTTGGAAGAACCTTGTTTCCATTAAAAAATTTAAATTAAATTAAGGGTGCCGTGAAACATTTTAGTAGAATAAAGCCTCAATTCTTTCAACTCTGTCTTGGTGCTGGATAAACACTAAATTTGGACTGGTGGTTCCTGCAGAGGGTAAGGAAGAAAAGGGGCCGGGGGAGCTTCCAGGGAGTACGGGTCCTGTCCGTCTGTCTCAGCAGGTGGTGGGGACACATGGACTTGTATCATTTTTCCTCTATCCTAGATGTGTTTCATAAATAATCTTTTAGACATACTAGCACTTATTTCAGAAGGAAAAAAAAAAAAGAGGGAAGAGAGAACATCAAAAGCATACAAAAGGTCTGCAGCACCTGATCCTTCACCTCCGTAAGCTAGGCTAGGGGCCGCCCCCTCCCCACACACGAGCGCCTGCTAGACTACCAGGATTGCACATTTCTTTACCGGTTTGCTTCCCCCAAGGCCGACTGCACGGACACCGGGCCGTGCAGCCATTTATCAGTGGGCAGAGGGCAGGTGAGACACTGCCATCTTGAACAGAGTGGCTGGGGAGACGTCACTTGATGACGCAACATCTGGGGAGAGAGAAGACGGAGCAGGTCACACCAGGGAGAGGGCGCTAAGGCCCGGCCGGCGTTGACAGCAGCAGCAAGCAGACTTCCTACTCCTCGGCTCGCTCTCGCCGCACCCTCTGCGCGTCTCTGCCCTTGGCAACCCCCTTCCCGACGTCTCTAGGCCACCATGCGCCCGTTGCCCTTTAAACATCCACATGCCCGTGCTCCCCGCCGAGCAGTGGGCTCCTCTAGAGCAAGGAAATGAAAACGCAAGTCTCCAGGGTGCTCACACGGATTTTATTAGCCAGAGCCCCCCTCGCTGGAGGCACGCAGCTGCCCAAGGGCACGCCGTCACCATGCTGGTCCTGCATGGCCGATGCTGTCAGTGTGGAGGACGAGTGGATCTGCAAAGCCACGCAGTGCTCCTCAGGCAGACGGCGCCCCAGGGGAAAGGCCAGAATCAAGTGATCCGGGCACCAGGGAGCAAACCAGGGCCCAGAGCTGCCTGGAGGCCTGGGCCTCAGGGTCCTACCAATGGCTTTCCACCTGCCTGCCCTTCCATAGCGGCCCGTGTCTGGCCTGCCCGTACACGCTTTCAGAGTGACATACAGAACGTAATCGAATGCCTTCGGGTGACTGGGTTCCATGGGCTTCGGCCACCGGGGTGCGGGATCGATCAGGCATTTGTGCAGAGGCAAGGGGGCTGTCAGTCCAGCCCATCACCCAGCACTCTCCACCCTGCAACCCCGCCTCCACTCAGCTGGGCAGGAGGCCCAAGAGGGCTGCTCCAGCCTAGGTACAAGGGCCCAGGGCCCAGAGCAGGACGCCTCAGCTAGGAGTGGACGGGCCTGCTGACAGGCCGTTTCTCTGTGAAGAAGCTTTTCAGCAGCAGCACCTGGCTGAAGCTGACCACGAACAGGGCAATCGTCTCGCCCACAGACCAGTAAGACACTCGGCTGTTCAGGTCTTCGGCTCGCGGCCCGGCCCGTGGTTCAGGTGTTCGGCCCGGGCCGGGTCCTGGGCCCCCCGGAGCCGGTAATGTGTCTGGGAGTCGATCACCGTCCTCAAAGCCTCATGAATGGTCACACAGGCAGACTCCATCTGGGCGGGAAGAGAAGAGCAGTCACACTGCTGACCCTGAGACAAGCACACAGCAAACGCCGTCCACGTCCCAGGAAGGGCGGCATCTGCCGAAGCCGACTGTGCTGTGCAGAGCGTCTTACGTGGTCCTGCTTAATCTCACGACAGGCCTAACTGTGGCACAGAGAGGTTACACAGCTCAGTGAGTATGTGGCGGGGTCAGATTTGGCTCAAGTCTTTTTTATTTTTGGTAAGGTTTTTGCCACAGGGCACGTGTGCTCGCCAGAGAGAGAGAGAGACAGAGAGAGAGAGGGAGACAGAGAGAGAGAGAGAGACAGAGAGAGAGAGAGAAAGTGAAATCACCCCCCAGTGAGGATGGCCATGCCACAATCCCTTTTCCTCCATTCTCCTCTTGGGGTTTTGCGTATACACGCACATGCACCCAGCATGATTTTCAAGCTGACGGGTCCAAGACTCAAACCAAGGTCACCCATGTGGGAGTCCAGCACTTTAACCACCACACCACCTGCAGGCTCCTTGACTCAAGTCTTTGAATGCTAAGTCTATGCTTTCTGGGTTTCAGGGCTTTGTTAATATGCTAGAGGGCATGTGCATTTATCAGAGAGACCAAGAGAGAGAAAGAGAGGAAGAAGAGAAAGAGAGGAAGAAGAGAAAGCACCCTCCCTCTCCCATGAAGGATGGTCATGCCACAGTCCCTTTTCCACTTCCCCCCCTTTTCGGGATTTTGGGCACACGTGCATACACACGTATGCACCCAGTTTGTTTTTCAAGATGCCAGAACTCGAACCAGAGTCAGCTATGTGGAAGACAGCCACCTTAACCACCATGCCAAGGCCGGGTGATAGATAAAGGTGCTAGACTCCCACATGAGCTGACTGTGGTTCGTGGTTGAATGACTCTGGGCCAGCCAGAAAAAGCAAGAGAACATTTAATATCTCAACTGGAACGTCCAAGAGTCACCAAAGGAACAGTCACTGCTTTTCCTTTCTTTCTGGATAGCCCTAACGTTGTGGCTATGTCTGAGATGACGGACTCCTCGAACAGAGGCTCCATATCACTTGTGCAGAGTAAAGAAGCCCTAAAAACCCTGGGTCTGCATAAGGAAGAGGGAGTTTTAAAAGCTGACAGACATCGCCATAACCGGAGAAATTCAGGGATGATGTGAACAAGAGGACTCAGGAAATATGGTCAGCATCTTAGTACCACCATGAAAAGTCCAAGAAATAAGAGTTAAAAAATAAGTGGAAGGAGACACCACCTTTGAGGCTGGACGGGAGCACAGAAAAGGTTCTTAGAGGTTGGAAGAGAGAAGTGTAACTCACCCTTTCCTGCGACAAGACCAAACTCTTAACCCTCGGGCTCCAGGAAAGAATTTCTCTATTGGTTTCATTCATTAAGCCTTTCCTCTAAGAATTTGTTTTCACTGGTTAAAGAGGGAAGCCCAGCAGCTCGGCCTTTAAGGACTTACAAAATCTCTCAAGTGGAGGCTGTTTCCTTCGGGACCAACAGAAGTCTCGAGCGTATCGGCTGCAAAAGATCTTACACATGACACGCAACCTCGGTGGGATTTGTGTGTGTGTGTGTGTAGTTTTAGTTTAGGGTGCATGCATTTGCTACAGGAAAAAAAGAGAGAAAGTGAGAAACCACCACCCCCGGGAGGGAAGTGGCCACCCCACAAGCCCTTCTCTTTTCAGGATGTTGGACACATGTGCACACACACACACCTGGCGAGTTTTTCAAGTCTCAAAGTCCAGGACTCAACCTGCGCAGTTGGCCATGTGGGATCCAGCTATCTTACCCACCACGCCACCTGCTGGCCCTGGCTGGATCTTCTAGCAGCAGTCACAGCGCCAAATTCAAACCCAGGGTCACCCAGTGGAAAGTTCTACATGTGGCCAGTGGCCACCATCGGGTATTGAAAGGTTGCCATGCGGTGAGTGAGAAAGGCCATCATTCGAGTTAACTTACACAGCCACAGGTGGACGGTGGTTAGTGTGCTGGACACCATGGCTTTAACCTCCAACTACTTGGGGATGGTGTGAGGTTGGGCAGTAGGACCCATGGCTTTCACGAGCACGTAGCCTCCAAGGAGGTCAGTCCAGGAGGTACTTAGGCCCGAAGACTCTGGGTGCGCTGTTTTGCTTAAACTTTCAAACGAGTGCAGCCATAAAGAGCTATTCCTGTCTGACAGGTTTCCCTGGGCCACTGCACACACACTCATTTGACAAACACTTGGTGAGCTCCTTGCCACGCCACGCCCCATGTGCTGGGACTGAGGACACGTCGGCAATCGGTTCAGAGCCCCAGCTCACGGTATGCATGTCTGAGGGGAGGAGGAGTTTAAACAGCAGGAGAGAAGACTGACCAAGGAGGCTGGGGTTCAATAATAATTAACTTGACACCCACGGGTGACAGAGACGACTCTCCGTCCTCCGAAACTGTCAGTTTGTTCTGTCGTGTGGATTGTTGCCAAGAGGTGACTACCCAGCTGGAACTCTACTTGCCATCCCTCCTGTCATCCCGATTTGCCACCTGACCAGTTCCCACCAACGGGACAGGTGCAGAAGGGATGTGACGACTAGCCCAGGGCTTTCAGGAAACAGGTGGGGTGGTTCTGGGGAGCAGTAGTAACAGGCTGCTCGAGGATGCTGGATCCATGTGGAAGACTGTGGGTTCGGTTCCCCAACTGACCTGTAAACCCCATCCATGACCCTGGCTGGCTGGGCAGGATGGGGGATGGATCATGGCCTGAGACCTTATTGAGAGCGTCTCTCTCTCTCTTATGAAAAAAGGAAACAAACAAACAACAACAATCCAGCAGCAGCAGGTGGAGCTTCTTCATTCTCTCCCTATAGTTACCAGAGGCAGAGGACTCAAAAGCCATAAGGGAAGGCAGAAAGAGGACAAGAGCGAGCCTGCAAATCTGAGTTATACCAGGAAAGAAAAACCCCATCAGCCCCCTTTATGTTGTTATGGCCGAGAATAGGTGTGGAGCGCATTAAGCTATTGCCATGTAGAGTTTAGCTGCTCGTGTTACCTTGAATAAAACACGGCATGAAGTAGGCCCAGGGTGTTTAAGACACACCCATGTCCTATAAGCAGAGAGACACGACAACTGTACTTTGAAAGCAGTACTGTGTGAGGACCCAGTGGGAACGAGGGAGCAGAGGCAGGAACACCAGAGCAAAGTACGCGGGGATCTGGAAAAAGAGTGGAAGGAGGACGCGCCGTGCTCTGGGACCGGGCATGAAGGAAGGCGAAGCCAGCAGAGACTTGCGGAGCGAGAGCTGGACGGATGTGATGCTTGCTCATTAGCCCACGCAGGGACCTGGTGGGAGGAACAGGCTGGGGGAGTCCAGCCAGGCCTGTCCTTGTCCATGTCCACTCACCTGGGTGAGAGCTGTGACTCGGTTCCCCATGTCTGGGAGGATGGGGGGCTCATCGCCCACCTGGAAGTCGAAGTAGACGGTCTTGTGAGAGAAGGTGGAGAACTCATTGCTGAAGCAGAACTGGTACACACCCTTGACCTCGGCGCGGTGCGTGAAGCTGTCGTACTGCTTCTTGGTCTCCCTGTAGATGGCGTTCCCCAGGGGGTCCTCCACATAGCAGTCCACGTCGTAATGGCCTCCAGTGATGACCTGACAACCACAAAAAGTCTGCTGTGACCACAGAGCCAGCCACCATCCACTAAATGCCCGTCATCAGACCACGAACGTTCCTGTCATCCATCCTCACCACCTTCTGAGGCAGGTGCTACCTCACCTCCCATTGTACCAAGGCCGAGCAAGGTTAAGTATGTCAGCCATGGCCCCAGCACTTGAAGGGGACAGGACTAGGGTTTGCATCCAGGTCTGTCTGACTTCAGAGGGCTTCCTCTGCAGGACGATGAGCCTGATCGTTTTCATTTTACAGAACAGCAAACTGAGGCTCGGGGGTCACGTAAGTTGCCTAAGACCACACAGAGTGGTAGCGCTCGGCCGGCCTCAAGGCTATTGGCTCCAGCACCCAAACACTTAGGCACTGCACTACCACGCCACAGGAACACAGGCAGTCCAGGGGAACTGTGCTCCATGGGATGGTGCCAAAAAGACCTTCAGAACCAGGAGGAAGACGAGGAAAGGGATGCCCAAGAAGCTGTCCCACAACAACTAGACGCCATCTTTGTTCAGTATTTAATGTAAGATGGGACAAGGCACTTCTCCAGGGCACTGTCACTCATCAGCTGTGACCCTGAACACGTTACTTTCCTCTGAGGACGTGTCTTCCTCCATGAACGGGGCACAGGTATGGTAGAGAAGTGCAGTGAGGTTCAACGAGGTGCCACATTCAAGGGCTAAGCACCGAGTGGGACACCTGGCACGTGCCCAAAGTGCAAGTCAAGTACTGGGCGGTCCTAAGCTACAAACTGGCCTTCTGAGAGATGGTGGGGAGGGGATCTGACTCTGGGCCACCCTGGAGAAGAACACGTGGCATCCAAGCTGTACGACTGCTTCTCCCTTCTGTTGACGGCCAAGAGCCCAGTGCAAGTGCATTCTTGGCTTGCGAATGGGTCTACTAACTCGGAATATCATCTTTTAATAATATTAACTTTGGGGCCAGCAGGTGGCATGGTGGTTAAGACGCTGGATCCCACACGGCCGACTCCACAATGCAAGTGCTGGATCCAGAGGCTTCAAAAACATGCCGGGTGCATGTGTGTGTGCGTGCATGCCCAAAATCCCAAAAGGAAAATGGAGAAGGGATTATGGCGTGGCCATCCCCCGGGGGAGGTTATTTCTCACTTTTCCTCTCTCTTATCTCTCTCCAGCGAGCACATGTGCCCTATAGCGAAAAATAAACTAAAATAACAATAACTCTTAACAATGTTATTCAGTATTGGGACCAATGGATGGCATAATGGTTACATCGCTAGACTCCCATGTCATCACTGCGGTTCAAGTTCTGGACCCAGTGGCTTAAAACTCACACCAGGCCCATGTCCGCGTGTTCCTGGAATCCCAAGAGGAGAATGGAGAAGTGATTGTGGTGTGGCCATCCAGCCCTCCCACCCCGGGGTGACTTCTCCCTTTCTATCTCTCTGTCTCTGTCTCTCTGGCAAGCACATATACTCTATAGCAAAAATCTCTCTGAAAAATAAAATGTGTATGATTCAGTATTATTATTGGCTGCAAGGAGAATACAATATTTGAAGTGTTCGTAGAAGCAGTGAGTGTCAAATGTGGGAATTTCTGGGGAATCGTTTGGCTCAAACAGTCCTTGTGAACCTAAGAGAAGGAAGACCGGAGCAGGGCGAAACCACACAGGCAGTCGATGGCTACAGCCGTCCATCACAGGGTTCAACTGATGGCCTCCACCTGCTTCCAACACCAAAAGTGCAGACCAGGTAAGAATCACTAGGCCCGCTCAGCAGCTTCACCTGAAGCAGCCAGGGTCCTGTGGCAAGGAACTTAAGCCATGTAGGACAGCACCCGAAAGCCATGCAGTCCCTCCACACACACAGTTATCATTTTGCACAGACGCCTGTAAATCCACGTGGGGCCACCGATAAGAACCCAGACAGATTATCAAAGGCTCGAACTAACACACAAAGCCTCCTCCAGCACCCGTCCACACAGAGGGCTGGCCCAACAGCTGTCCCTGCAGCTGCGGCTCCTGCCACCTGTCCTGGAATATCCCGCAGGTGTCCACTGGGCTCCCTAACCCTAGGTCTGCCTACTACACCTTAGGGACAGGCCCCTCCGAGGACACCTGCTCCTGGCGACTGTGAGCCAGGAGAGCTCTCAAAGGATGGTGGGAAGATGGGCTTTTCTGAGCCATATGGCACGGGCGGAAATTTGCAGCGACACCACCACTCTGTGTGACCACTGCCAGGACTCCGAGGCTGCGCCTGGACCTCTCCCCAAAGCGCCCATTCTCACCGCCGCCGCGCTCATCCCGACCCCAACTTTATACGTTGGAGGGGTAAAAAGAAATAATGAGCCCACTTCCTCTCGCTGCCATTCTTGGGTACTTTCAGGAAAAAGTTGGTCTAAGACACCTGGGACAGCCTGCGTCCAGCTGATCAGAATTAGCTCTCCTCGGAGGCCACGGGCCCGAGGAGGTCTTTCTAGCTAACTCCTGTGCTCCTCCTCCACGCACCTGCGGCGCTGACCACCTGCCTCGCCAGCCCGGCCGGTGCCTGGTGGGCTCTGACTGATCCAACAGTACCTCCCCGGGAGAGGCCAACTGCCCTTGGGCGACTCCCACCCTGGAAGCCTCCTGGGCGACTTCCAGCTGTCAGGCGAGCCAGCGTGCAGCCGAGTGCAGGCAGAGGAGGGTGAAGGGCGGCCGGGGCCGCTCACCTGGTAGTCCAGGGAGAACTTCACGCCCTGCTCCACCTCCTCGTGGAAGCACTGCTTGGCGTTGTCCGGCAGCTCGAAGGTGAGCTCTGCACCCTGGGGTCTCTCGGCCCGGAGCAGCAGCAGCAGCAGCAGGAGCAGCGTGGAGGCGGAGCGCGAGGCCGTGCAGCCCATGACGCTCTCGGTCCAGTCCCGGGGTCCTGAGCCCTCCACCGGCTGAAGCAGCTGAGCCGTCCACGGCGGGACCAGGAGGATGTGCTGGGGCAGACGTGGCGAGCCCGGCGCCGCGCTTCCGGAGGGCGGGCAGCTTAGTGCGCAGACGCGCGCTCGCGGAGGGCCGAGCCCTTTCCGTCCTCTGCGCCTGCGCGCGGGCCCGGCGGGGACGGGGACACGCCCCCGCGCTCCGCTCCGAGGATGGGTCTCCCGCTGGGAAGGCGGGTCGTTGGCGCGCCCTCCCTAGTAGGGGACCCTCACCACGTTCTTCTATTTTCCCGGGACCCGCAGGGTCCCAGGGAGCCCCTCCTTTCTAAGGAAAGGAGCAAATACCATTTCGGGGCCCCCAAATTTATAAGCCTGTGTTAGATCTTGGGAATGCACGCCCTCCTCCAAAACCGGCCACTTTAGCTCTGTCCCTCGTTACTTCTCCCATCCCACCCACCGTCTGTTTCTCTTCTAGGAAGGGTCCTCGTGATCTTCCCTCAAAGAATCTGGGAACATCGGCCTCCCTTCCCTGAGCAGAGAGGTGGAGAAAAGACATGCTGACACTAGTCCCTTGTCACGCTCTCACTCGCACTCTCTCTCTCTCCCTCCCGGGCCCACTTTACTTCAGGGGTCTAGGGAAGAACTGGATGGTAGGGCTTGAGCTGTCCAAAGAACCAGGGAGCTGAGATGAAATTGGAATCATAGAGCACTGAGTTTAACAGACAAGGAAATCCTTCCATTGTTCATTCCATGCTTGCTGCCCTGCCCTTGAAGCGAGCCAATGTCCATCGGTGTTCCAAGGTAGGGCCTTAATCTGCTTTTGTGTTGCTGACAAAAATAACCAAGACGAGGTGATTAGTATAAAGAACTCACAGTTCTGGTGACTGGAAAGTCCGAAGCTGTCGGTGCCGAGCTGGCTGGGATGTGCTGATGGGAGCACGGAGAGTGGCAGGCCCATGCAGAGGGAAGGCCAGCTTCTTTCTCCAAACAACCAGCACTTGTCAGGACTAACTTCTCAGGAGAGCTAGAACTCACAGGACATTATTAATCCATTTATGACACTGTTGCCTTCATAATGCAATTACCAAAATCCAACCACCTCCCACTAGGGCCTCACCACCTCTCAACATCAAATTCCAAAACATGTAACTTTGGTGATAAACAGTAATAGGACCCAAGGAGGGATATCCAGAGAGTCTAAGTCCCTATCACTAGCAGACGGCAGATACATCCCTGGGGGAATCCAAGCAGCAGGGGCCTAATAAACTTACCATGTGCCAGCAGCCGGTATAGTGGTTAAGGCTCTGGATCCCACATGGCTAACTCCATGGTTCTAGTCCTGGACCCAGAAGCTTGAAAACCATGCTGAGCACATGTACACATGTGGCCTAAATCCCAAGAGAATGGAGAAGTAGGGATTGCGTTGTGGCCATCCCCCTGGGGAGTGATTTCTCAATTTACCTCTCTCCATTTTTCTCTAGCAAGCACACATGCCCTATGGGGGGAAAAATTGAAAGAAAGAAGAAAGAAAGAAAGAAAGAAAGAAAGAAAGAGAAAGAAAGAAAGAAAGAAAGAAAGAAAGAGAAAGAAAGAAAGAAAGAAAGAAAGAAAGAGAAAGAAAGAAAGAAAGAAAGAAAGAAAGAGAAAGAAAGAAAGAAAGAAAGAAAGAAAGAGAAAGAAAGAAAGAAAGAAAGAAAGAAAGAGAAAGAAAGAAAGAAAGAAAGAAAGAAAGAGAAAGAAAGAAAGAAAGAAAGAAAGAAAGAGAAAGAAAGAAAGAAAGAAAGAAAGAAAGAGAAAGAAAGAAAGAAAGAAAGAAAGAAAGAGAAAGAAAGAAAGAAAGAAAGAAAGAAAGAGAAAGAAAGAAAGAAAGAAAGAAAGAAAGAGAAAGAAAGAAAGAAAGAAAGAAAGAAAGAGAAAGAAAGAAAGAAAGAAAGAAAGAAAGAGAAAGAAAGAAAGAAAGAAAGAAAGAAAGAGAAAGAAAGAAAGAAAGAAAGAAAGAAAGAGAAAGAAAGAAAGAAAGAAAGAAAGAAAGAGAAAGAAAGAAAGAAAGAAAGAAAGAAAGAGAAAGAAAGAAAGAAAGAAAGAAAGAAAGAGAAAGAAAGAAAGAAAGAAAGAAAGAAAGAGAAAGAAAGAAAGAAAGAAAGAAAGAAAGAAAAACTCACTGCCATGGCCTAGTAGTTAAGGGAGCCATATCCCTTATGGATGCCCATAGTTCGAATCCTAGCCCCTGCAGCATGTGGCTGGATGCATGTGCATGCCCTAAATCCTGGTAGAACAGAGAAATGGAGAAGGGATTGTGGTGTAACCATACCCCATTGGGGGTGCTTTCTCTCTCTCTCTCCCCTTCTCTGTCCCTCTGCCTCTCTCTGGTAAGCACATACACCCCATGGCAATTAAAAAGAAAAAGGAAAAAGGAATGTAGTTGAAATTTCGATGAGAAATGGTGAGAATTATCACTAATGAACGATTACAATATCTTTTATTGACATAGTAGAAACATCTCAACAGCTTCGTTACATGGATTGTGATACATTTTCGAGCACGTCTTCAGCTTGAGACTAGGATATGACACCACAGAGAACCAGTTCAAGCAGCATACGAGACATCGGAAGCACCAGCACACAAAACACGATGGTCACACGTAGCCTGCAATTTGCAGGGGATCATCTACTTGATGAAGTTCTAAGAAAACTGACAGTGACTTTTTAAAAGTGGGGGGCTTTGGAATGTCGAGAAATATAAACCCGAGTTCCAGACTTTAAGCGTCAGGCTCACGTTCTGTATTGTATTTTGATAAATAGTTCAAAGAATCTTAAGTAGATGGATTATTGAAACTACCGTGTGCAGCTAATTTATATAGAATTCTAAAAGGAAAAGCTCACCTCTGGTCTCGAAAGCATGTTTGAATCTAAACTATGCTTTTGGAAAGTGATCTTGTAAGGTTCATCGACACAGACAAAATGGCTTACTGACGCATAAACCATGATAACGTATTTTGGTCATCACGCTAGTTTAGAACAGTCTAATTCAGTGAATGCATCACCAAGTAGGGATGAGATAAGCTACATCCTGATGACGCTCTAGAAGGCCAATGGAAAGGTCATGATTGATGGACGCAGGCCCCGAGTGGCATGAGATACCCGATGTTGCACGTCTACACAGTGGTCCAGCTATCCTGAATGAGCAACTCATCGTGTTTGATGTTTCACCTAAACTAATCACCATGAGTGTACCATAGTCACTACTTAGGATAAATTAGGCTTCCAAGGTTTAGCTACAGGTTTACAAAAATGCTCCTAGACAGTGTCTTGCTGTCCCCACAGCCAGACGCTGCTAGCAGAAGGTGGTTTGCACTGGCACTGACAACAGCTGGAAGAGTGCGTGCGAGTGCGTTGAATGAGCTGCTGAGAAGGATGGTTGTCGCTATGACTTTTTTTTTCTCTCTATAATGCATTAGAGAGTTGTGCCCAGAGTCACATCTACTTGGTAAGAACTATTAACAATGAAATGATTCTGAAAGCACTAGGCCAGATTCATGAGCTGCAGATTTTCACTATGTGAAAGTTACGTGCTTTCCTTTCCTTCCCTTCCTGCAAAGTACAGAGATCATCGGAGTGGGATCGCTATGACTTTTTTTTTCTCTCTATAATGCATTAGAGAGTTGTGCCCAGAGTCACATCTACTTGGTAAGAACTATTAACAATGAAATGATTCTGAAAGCACTAGGCCAGATTCATGAGCTGCAGATTTTCACTATGTGAAAGTTACGTGCTTTCCTTTCCTTCCCTTCCTGCAAAGTACAGAGATCATCGGAGTGTGAGTGTGTGTGTGTGTGTGGGGTGTGTGTACCAAGATCCTGAAAGCTACACCTTTGTGCCTTTGTGCATCTCTGTTGTTCCTAACATATTTCTACCATGTACACCGAAGTTCCCTAGAGCCCTGGTGATCAGCCACAGTGATGTCGCCCCCAGGAGCCATCTGGCCACGTTGAGATTTTTGTTGTTGCAGCTGAGGGAAGGGTGCTACTGCCATCTAGTGAGTGGAGGCCAGAGATGCTACTAAACGCCCTGCAACGCACAGGACAGTCCCACTCACCGCAAAGACTTCCCCAGCCCTGGATGTCAATAGCACTGAGTTTGAATAAGAGCCTGCCCCTAAAGAATCATTAGAAAATAAGCACATTGGTCTGTTTGTAGCCATCACTAACACTTCTGTTTGGGATAGTCAGATACATTTCTAGCAAATGTCATAGAAATGGTATAATATGGAGAACTTAGGTGGAAGAGTTTTTGTTTTGTTTTGCTTTTAGTTTTTACTTTATAAGTGAGTTTAGTGATTAGTGTTTATAGAATAACAGAGGATCTCAAGGGGACACTTGAATTTTTCAGCTAGACTTTACTCCTTTTCGTGTTGAGTATTAGGTATTATTTGAGATTTCGAGGCGTCAGAGTTCTAAGAAATAAGTTAAAATGAGCTATCGCTTATCCTATGACTTTTACCCATGCCAGACACAAAAACAAGCACTTTCAGACATTGTGCCCTTTAATCCTCACTACAGCCTTGCAAGCTAAAGTAAGGTTAGTCCATTTTACAGCTAAGGAAAGAGGGGCCCAGAGAGGTTAAGCTACCGCCCTAAGGTCACACAGCTGGTGCTTGATGAAACTGGGATGCAAACCCAAATATGTCAGACTCAAGCTTTTATTCTTTCCTCTGCATGATGCCATTCTAGGAACTACCCAACTGTTCAACCAGAGAGCAGACGCATCCCGGCAGCATGAGAGAGAAAGCACGTGGGAAATAACCAATCATATTTTCTTTGAACATGTGGCTATGTGACATCCAAAATGCCAAAGTCTCTGCTTTCCTTTCTGGGGTTTATACAGGGTTGTGCAGATTGTTTCCACCAACTTCGCATCAATTAGATCATTCAGGCAGAGAAGAAACCCATTTTTTTTTTCGTCAACTACCTTCATAACTGAAGGAGAAATGCCAGTCTGCATTGTCTAAGATTTTCAGGCTACACCCTGAAAAGGTCCCCGCCATTTCCATCCTCACAACTGTCTCTTTTACCTGTTAATCTGAGCACATTTCACCACCCTGTACCATCCTGGTTTGGGTAGATCTCACCAAGTGTTCTTAGGAATAATGAGGAGTGGCCGGCAGGTAGAATGGAGATTGAGGCACTGGATCCCACATGACTGACTGCAGTTCGAGTCCTGGATCCAGCCACTTGGCACTGGGTGCCAAAGATCCCGGGAGGAGAGTGTAGGAGAGGGGAGTGCAGTGGGGCTGTCTCCCGGGGGGGGGCGGGGAGGTGATTTCTCACTTTTTCTCTTTCTGTCTCTTTCTGGCAAGCACACGTGCCCTATAGCAAAACAAACAAAAAACCTAAAATCAACACCGAGAAGAGAAGAAGAGGAGGAGGAGGAGGAGGAGGAGGAGGAGGAGGAGGAAATGTTCCTTACAGGTCTATTCTACAAACTGTGTTATGTTCAAGGCCAAGTTAATTCACTTTGTATGTTTTCACAAGATTTCAGTACAGAGCCTCGGTTAGGGCTCTGGGGAAAGTTTCATCTCTAAGGCACCAGCTGTGTGACACATCAGAATCTGGGGTCCAGGTAGGTGTGCTATGTGGGGACCCAGAGCACACCCCAATTAGTATGTGAACAGAGTGTGTTACCGGAGAGCTGCCATGCTCAACAGGGCACATGGCAGAACCTCCTCCATGGGAAATCTCACATCGGAGAACCCGGATACCCAGACTGAGCAGCCTAAGGGGTGGTTTTGAATTTCTCCATATTCTCACAAATGTCCAATCCTCATTTCTTTGTAGGCACTTCATAGATTTATTACAAATGACACACTCGCCATGCCACCTTGTGATTTTAGATTCTCGCTTTCTGTTTGTTGGATAGAACATAACTGGTACCCACAGACTAGATCGCTGTTACCTTCAAACTCCAAAACTTTTCTTCCTTTGGAGAATTTTTTTTTTTAATTTCATCTCCAAAACCCAATTATCCCAAGCTTTTTTCAAACAGGCCTATAAAAACCCAGGGATTATTTCAGAAAGAACATTCTGAAATAACGCCTGGGTTTATTTCGGGAGTGGAGCGGCACCCTGCATCTGCACCTTCTGATGTGGCCGCACAGTGACATTAGGGAGGTGGCCAATCCACATGGCTGTACTGGTCTCGATGACGGTGCCCCTCCATAAATTATACAGATTTGGGGGGTGGGGGGAGCTTCCTAAAATCTTCTAGGTCATGATTTCTTCGAAGTCGGACAGCTGCTTCATCTGCTCGATTTGCATGGAGTGCCTTCTGAGGAGCTTCTTCTTACTTCTCATGTCAACTCTCTTCGGTGAACTTGGAGCCACGGGGACCATAGACTTTAAGCCACTGGCCAGTGGGGAAGACGGTTTGCTGCTAGATCGAATGTCCGGGATTGGTGGGTTCAAATTCACATTTAAAGGTGGAAGGAAGCCAGGCCTGGTCTGAGAAATGCGGTCTAGGAGCAGAGTTCCAGATCCTCGTCTTTCTAGAAGGTGCGGTGGCCTGCGGCGTGCTGAGCTGGGGGATGTGTTGGCGGCTGCATCCAGGGACTCTCGGGAGCCATGGAAGAGAGACAGATGGGAGCTGTTGAGTTTCTTTCTGTCTAAGGGTCCTTTGCCGGATTCTAGGGAAATGGTACCGGGCGGGTCAGTCCCTGGCTGTAAATCCAAATCGTAGAGGTCATTTTCTAGCCATTTGAGGGCCGCTGGTTCCTTGAGAGAAGAGGGTCCTGGTGGACCCACAATGCCCTTCTCTTGGTCCACAGGGAGAGTTCCCCTTCTGGCCAGGCGCGGGTGGGGAGCCTGACCTTTCTCATAGGCTGCTTTCCAGGAGGCTGGTGCCGAAGAGGCTGGAATCTTGAGGACCTGCTCGGCAACCGTGGGGAAGAGAGCCAGGTCTTTGCCGTCGATACTGTTGGTTCTGGACAGGGGCCCCCTTTTGGGGAAGGACACGTCACCGAGGCTCTTGTCGGTGCTGGTGCCGTGGGTCTCGTCCTGGCGCGCCGAGGCTGCCAGCACAGAGGGAGCGATCAGGCCCCAGGGTTCAGACTGCAGCCTCTTCAGTTGGGGCAAACGGGCCCTTTTGAGATTCCCGACTTTCCTGGTGGGTGATACGGGCTCATTCGGAACTTTGGAGGCACCGCCACCACTTGCATGCCCTGTCTGGAGGCTGAAGAAGTCATCTTCCTTCTCACTAGGCGGACAGCCCAGGCCCGGGGCCTTCAGCTCGATGTCAGAGGGAGACGTACACAGGGGAGGTGACTGTCTGTCTTCCACTTTGGGTGAAGGAGGGACATTAAGATACTGTTTGGTGGTTTTGGTGCCTGAGGACGATTTATCCGTGGTTATAATAATCACCTCCTTCCCTTTGGCCTTGCAGGCATCGAGGAGGTGTCTCAGCGCATCCTTATCGTCCGCATTGATCGCATACACCAGCGCGGAAGCCCCAGTGCGGTCCTCGAGGCTGGGGTCAGCTCCATTCTCCAGGAGCAAGGAGACCACGTCCCCGCCGGCCCTCCGGATGCAGGCGTGGATGAGCGCGGTCTTGCCCGACTTGTCCTGGATGTTGGGGTCTGCCCTGTTGTCCAGCAGGTACTTCACCATCTTGGACTTGCTGATGCTCTGCTGGTCCGCGTGCTTGGTGATGCACGCCACCATGAGTGCCGTCTCTCCTTTGTCATTGCTCTCGTTGATGTAGGCGCCCCCTTCCAGCAGGAGTCTGGTCAGCCGTAGCCGCCCCAGCCACACAGCCTTTAAAAGGGAGTTGCCGTCAGTCCTCAGCTCCGTGTCGTCATCCATCATATTGGCTGTAGCTTGGTCTCCGAGCCGCCGGGACAGTCGGACCTGGCAAGGGGAGGAGAAGGGAAAGCGTCACGAATCCTACAGCTGGTCTGTGCAGCAGGGTGCTAGAGGGGCTGGGCACGGCCCTAGCTCGGCCTGATCCCAAGGGACGTCACCTTGGCCAGGTTCTCTGACGTGTCCAAGTTGGCTTCTTGACGCGTAATGTGTGGTGGCTGAGGAGCAGGGAGGAGGGTAGGAATAACCTGCCTCGTAAAGTCAGGGTGTGCCAAAAGCCCCTCGCCATTACGTGGACAGCTGTTAACGTCATGCGCAGTGTACAGAAAACACACAAAAATATGATACATCGTGCTGACCACACAGCAAGAACCCGAAAAGGAGAGCTCGAAATTCCCTAAGGAACGGTTTCTGTGTATCTCGTTCAGCTGTCTCCTCAGCACTCAGCCATGATTCATACATAATGTATAAGTTTCTTCATCAGTAACTGTTTAATACAGGGTCGTCACGGGTGGGTATCAAAAACACAAAGCCCAGATCCGTAGCCTCGTGCTTAAGGGAGCACGGTTCACATCCCAGTCCTGGTGGCTTGAAAAGCACGCCAGACCTGTGCACAGAGGAGCCCACGTCCCAAGATGACAGAGGAGAGGGAACTGCAATGTGACCACGCACCACTGGGGGGCACTTTCTCCCTCTCCTTCTGTTTCTCGTCTCTCCATAGGGAGTGCTCGTACCCTCTGGCAATAAAAAAAAAAATCGACTAATCGGAAATACACCGAACTGTTAATCCTTATTTTAGGTGAAGGGATTATGGATAATTTATTTTACTCTTTTTTGCTCTATCCCTAAAATAAATTCGTATTACTACAATAATGCAGGGAAAGCGCAGCTTGAACATCATTTTTAGAGCAGCTTGAACATCAACCCAGCTCTCCCTTTCTAGACTGCAGTCCCCACGTTGCCGGCAGATGTCAGAATTCTCATTCTTCTACCAGGACAGTTGTAATAACGGCCTACGATGCCCTTCACTCCGGTTGAACCGAAGGAAGGCAGAGGACAGAAAAACGGATTGCATTTCTCTTCACATATAATAAGAAACAGAGTTCAGACCAAAGCTTCCTTAGCTGAGGTTTGTCAGGCCTGAGTTTTCTCAGTTACCTCATTCCTGGACTCAAAAGCTCCAGAGTGTGTGTTTCCGGAGAGACCTTTCATAAATAAGAAGAAGGGGTGGCCCTTCACAGGTGCCCCCGCCAGCCTGGCTACCACCCTGGCCTGTGGCTCTGCCCTGAAGCTTCTCCGCGTGGCCTTCGTGCCTCCCAGACCCGCAGAGCAGGTGCCTGTGGGGTCGATGCTGGCCACAGTTCCTGAGTCTGTTCCTTGTCTGATCCGCAGGGATCTTTCCCTTACTCTATTGCCCTGAGCGGTTACTTACCAAGTTCCTCCTCTAGATTAGATTAGCAGGCCAAAGCTTTTCTTGGTTGAGCTGAGAAATGGAAATACATCCCTTTAAACTTTTTTTTTTTCCTGTAGGGTGCGTGCACTCACCAGAAAGACTAAGAGAGACAGAGAGACAGAAAGCGAGAAATCACACCCCCAGGGGGGATGGCCATGCCACAATCCCTTTTCCTCCATTCGCCCCTGGGGATCTTGGGCACACACGCACAAGGGCCCAGCATGAGTTTAAGCCACTGGGTCCAGGACTCAAACCACGATCGGCCATGTGGGAGTCCAGTGACATAGCCATTGCGCTAACTGCTGGTCCCGCCCTTTAAACATTTTTAACGCATGAATAGATACTTGCTATGTACAAAACAAACAAGCAAAAACAACGCATGACCTGATGGGTAAGGAGGTTGAATCCCACATGGCCAGTTGTGTGGTTTGAGTCTTGCACTAAGCAGCTTGAACCATATGCCGGGCACATGTGTGTGCACATTCCCAGAACCCTGAAAGGAGGAGGAGGTGGAAGGGAAAGGACTGTGGCATGATCATGCCCCCTGGGGAGTGCTTTCTTCCTGCCCCTGCCCCACTGTCTTTTCACAGGCACCCTCTGGCAAATTTTAAAAATAATAAAATGAAATAAAAACCCAAATCACAGCAAAGGAAATCAACAGGAGGAGGTCTTTACTTCCCCTCTTGTGCTGCAGAAAGAACTACGGGTAACAGTTTAGTGTGCATCTTCCTGCTTCTCTGCCTCTGAACACACTGTGTGGCTCACTAAGTACCTCTGAATCTCATCTTGTGTTCACCGTTGTGTTTATGTGCTTCTACTAGAGTTTCTGCAAAAATATCATCATCCAAAGACGTTGTGTGCCATTAACTATATTGGCAACATGGGCCAGCAGGTGGCATGGTGGTTAAGGCACTGGACCCCACATGGCCGACTCTGCGGTTTGAGTCCTAGACCTGGTGGCCTGAGATAGATGCCAGGTGTGTGTGCCTGTGTGCCCCAAATCCCGAGATGAGCACGGGGGAGAAGACACTGTGGAGTGGCCATTCCCCCTGGGGAGTGTTTCCCACTTTTCCTCTCTCTGTCTTTCTCTCTCTAGGGTGAAGGTCTGTAAGTAAATAAATAAATAGACAGACAACGGCTCTCTGTGTCTGTCTGTCTGTCTCTTTCCTTCTTTCTCCTTCCCTTTTCCACTGATCTTCCTCTATGCATGTGACACAGCCTTTCTCTTCTCTCTCCACCTTCAATCATTTTAACTCTTCCATGGCCCTACACATGATAGTCATGTGAAAGTGCTATGCTTTAAGCTTGTCTGTTTCCAAGCCCTGGAGATTTAAGGCAGAATTTCCAAGACCTAAATAAAGGAAAGGGAATGTCCAGTGAAAACACACTTCCTCCATTTCATCAGAGGGGCCCTTCCTCTCTTGGCTCCAACCCACTTCTCCATCATCATCGTCTGCTACTTTGGTTCTCTTCAGCCTCTGTCTACCTTGAAATCTCATTATTTCCCAAATGCACAACTTTTTACCCCCTCTGGACACTGCTCATGTTTCTTACTGTAAGGATTCTCTGTTCTTCTTTAATTATTCATCATCCTCTGAACTTCAGCTCAGATATTACTTCCTCTGTAATCAAGAGGAAAATCACTCAAGATGGAAGAGGAAGAGTCAAACAAAATTACAATGACTCATACCCGGGCTATAAAAAGAACTCCTACAAATCACTTCCTCCCAAAGAGGATTCACAAATGACCAAAAAGCACATACAAAGGTACTCGGCCTCATCAGTACTCAGGGAAATCAAATTAGAGCATGGTAGGCTATTACTACACTCTTACCAGAATGGCTAAAATTAGACAGACTGGCAGTAGCAGGATGAATGGGGATGGAAAGCAACTAGAACTTATTTGGGGTATAAACTGGTATTCCTCAAATGAACAAAAGCCCAAACGGGTCCATTCCCCTGGTACCTAGGTTTACACCTGCAGTACATTGCAAAATATGGCCACAGAGTCCTCCCATCCTCGTATGTACCTGAGGAGCAGCCCTGTGACTTGCTTTGATCAATAATATGCAGGAAAAGTAACTCTGGGGGCCAGCAGGGGGCATAGTGGTTAGGGTGCTGGACTCGCACATGGCTGACCATGGCTCAAGTTCTGGATCCACCAGCTTGAAACATGCCAAGCATGTATGTGTGCAAGCCCAAAATCTCAGGAGGAGAATGGAAGAGAAAGGATTGCAGCATGACCATGACCCCCCCCCCCGGTGGGGGTGAGGGGTGATTTCTCTCTGTCTGTCCAGCAAGTGCATATGCTCTATGGCAAAAACCTTAAAAAAGTCTGTGTGACTTTCGAAGCAAAGCTGCCCGAGACTTTGCAGCTTCCACCTTTGCTCTCTTGGAGCCCAGCTGTAATAGCAAGACGTGTGGAGGCCAGCAGGTGGCGTAGTGGTTAAGGGACTGGTCTCCCACATGGCTGGCTGCGGTTGGAGTTCTAGACCTGGCAGCTTGCTTTCTCACTTTCTCTCTCTGGTCAAATTAAAATAATACTAATAAATAATTAAATTAAATCATTATTAAAAAGAAGAAGAAGAAGAAGTCTGGGGCCACCTCCATGGCTTAGTGGTTAAGGTAGCAGATCCCAAATGGCTAACCATGCGGTTTGAATACTAGACCCAGCGCTTGACTAACATGTGCGTGTTTACCCTAAATCCTAACAGGAGGGAGCAATGGAGGAGAAGGGATTGTGGCACAACCATTCCTCATGGTGGGGAAGAAGGTGACTTCTCCTCTCCCTCTCGGTCTCTCTGGCAAGCTCCCGTGCCCTTGAGTGAAAAAGAAAGAAATTGCACTATGCTACCAGAAGGGGCTCGACTGACAGCCCCGGGGAACTGTCAGACTGCCAGCAAGGCTATCTCAGACCACCTGGCCCCAGACAGCCCCCAGAAGGTCACCCCTGCGTGAGGAAACACAGGAAAGGCCATCTGAAGAAACACCCTGACGCAGGCCCAGCCTGTGTAAAGAGGAGCAAGGAAATGCCTCTGGTTCTAAGCCACTCATGTTGTGCTGTTGGCTCACAGCAATACAAGACAGTAAATATGGCCACTAGAAGCAACCTCTCAGGCAGAAGAGAGATAAATGAATGCAAATATTAGACACCATCTTTGTATTCTGTCTCTCTTACACGCATGTGCATGCGTGTCTGGGCATCCATACACGCACGCACATACACCACATCGAAAGAAAAAAAGGGTGACGCATCCCGAGTTCCTTAATACTTTGCAATTCTTTCTATTGGAGTATTAATCTTGGTAATCATCCAGTCAGCGCCCTCCCCAGAACTCTGAGCTCCCTGAGAATACTCTTTCCTTCCCTGTCAGCTGTGTGCTAAGTGGAAAGTAAGATAGAGAGATGGAGGACAGGAGGAAGGAGAGAAGGAAGGACAGGTGGGAAGGAGGATGGATGGATGCCTTTTATGTTGTATGTGGTGCGAATCGCATAACTCTGGTCTATCTGAAATAGGTAGGAAAAAGACAGGGAGCGGGGGAAGAAGATGGAGACGGTGTCTAGGAGATTGCTTTCCTCCCTTGGCTTGCAATCAGTGGCCTCCCCCCCACCCCCCCGCCCCATTGCTCAGGCCT
>NW_006159539.1:2621836-2625720 GCF_000334495.1 Tupaia belangeri chinensis | reverse complement strand
AAAAAGACGGGGAGCGGGGGAAGAAGATGGAGACGGTGTCTAGGAGATTGCTTTCCTCCCTTGGCTTGCAATCAGTGGCCTCCCCCCCACCCCCCCGCCCCATTGCTCAGGCCTCCTTTCTAATCTCCCCCAGTCCCTAAGGAAGGATCCGGAAAAAGGCAAGGCATTTTGAGTGGGGTGGAACATCTCGCCCACCTGCGGACACGACATTCTATGCGCTCAGCGAGATATTTCAAGTTGTCTGTGAGCATTTTTTCACTGTGGGTCTCCCAGCTAAAATTCCTGAAATGATGAAAATGCAGAAGCTTTGTCTGAAGACAGAATCAGGTTCTCACCTCACTTGCATAGACCAGATAAAAATGTGCTGGGCTAACATTAACTGTTGGCATGCTGCATTTATCTTACGCTTTTCATTTCAAAGACTGCAGTTTGCATGCATTTTATATTCTTAATAGCCTTACACTTTTCTCTTTAAAAATTAACAATGCCCCCCCACCCCGTCAGCCCTGTGGCCTGGCAGTTAGAGGAGCTAGAGCCTCAAGCCTTCGACTGCAGAGTTTGAGTCCCAGACCCTGACCCTTCAGAAGCATGCTAGGCACATGTGTGTGTGTGCTTGCCCCAAATCACAAAAGGATGGGGAAATAGAGGAGAAGGGATTGCAGCATGACCAAACCCCCCTGAAGGTGATTCCTCTCTCCCCCCTCTATTACTCTTTGGTGAGCACAGGTACCCTTTGGGAAATAAAAAAATATATACATATTTTTTTAAAAAGCAATCCCAAAGTGCTTCTTTTTTTGTGTTTCAGAAGAGAAGTAAACGGAGAATAAGCAAGGTTTGCCTTCTTCCTTCCCTACTGGGCCCGTCTCCCCATCCCTCATCCATCCCTTTCACCTCTCACGGTTATCTGTAGTTTAACTCATCCACTGGACTGGGGCCTAACATATCCTTCCATGGCATGGTCAGGGGCTGGAGAAGTGCTGAAGACACAAATATCAAGCAACATCTAAAAACTGAAATGATGCCGTCTCTGATGGAGGTGACAGTGGAGTGGAGGGCTTGCTACCTTTACCAGAAGGCCTTGTGCACAAAACTAGGAGGTCTTAGATTTTCACAGCTGAAAGGAGACATCCTATTCATTCTTTTGCAGTTTATAAATAGGAAGCTTCGAGCCAGAGGCTGGGTCCAGCTGCTTTCTCCACCATGCCACCTGCTGGCCTGCCCACTGCTTCTAACTTACATACTTTACCTGACATTTTGTGGATCTTTATAAATTGCTTTAAATTCTTTTTGAGGAACAAGATAAGACATAATCGATGAGGTTAATCCACATGAAACTTATTAGGTTAACCCATATGAAGTTGCCATTTTTGTAGGTCAGAGACCTAAGTTTAGAAGTCATCGGTTTCACATATTTATAGAACTTGCCTATATATACCTTAATTGCTCTGCAATCCAGGCTGCCAAGGATGTGCCAGTCCATGGCGGAAGGACTACAGGACAGAGAGGCAGGAGACCTGGGTTATACCTTAATTGCTCTGCAATCCAGGCTGCCGAGGATGTGCCAGTCCACGGCGGAAGGACTACAGGACAGAGAGGCAAGAGACCTGGGATCAAATCCCAGCTTTTCCGTGAGGCTATTAACTAATGTGGGGGAAAGCATCAGTCTGCCGAACTAGTAGAATAACCTCCACAGTGCCTACTCTACAGGGCTGTTACAGAGGTCAAATGAGAGGGGCCAGCAGGTGGCGTGGTGGTTGGGCATTGGACTCCCACATGGCTGATGGTGGTTCAAGTCCTAGACCACTTGAGGATCACACTGGTGGTGTGTGCATGTGTGCCCAGAATCCTGAGAGGAGATTGGAGGACAGGGGATTGCAGCGTGGCCAACCTCCTTGGGGGTGTCCTCTCACATTCCCTCTCTCTGTATCTCTCTGTCTCTCTCCTCTCTCGTGAGTGCACATGCCCTATAACAACAACAACAACAAAACTTTAAAAAAAAAATCAAATGATAGGTAATATGTGACCATTCTAGAAAGATCCGTAAAAACCTAAGGGATAATTACTGAGTAATATACTAAATTGAGCTTACCCAGAATCCTTCCACTGAGCTCTGCTCAGAGCCCGACTTGGCAGACTGAGGTTCTAGTGTTCATTTCCAACCTTCTTTCTCATCCAATTACCTTCACCCACCTTTCCAGCCCCCTACCACCCAACCACAATTCGCCATATGCCTTCTTTCTGCATACAGGAATCTTTGAAAAAATCATGGAAAATGCATATTATGAAAAATTATGCATGGATTTTGATTTTTTTTAATGCCAAAATAAACTGTTACTTTAATCCTATTTTCCCATGAACCTTTCGAAGTCCCTGTATGTGATCCTCCTGATCTTTTCCCCACACTTCTGCAGGGGAATCATTAATATCCTAATTTTACAGACATAGAGTCTGAGGATCCGACATTTGAGCAATGTTTTCCCAGGGCACAATGTTTTTAGGTGCAGCTTCGACTCAAACTCTGTTTCTCTCATCCTAAGCTCAGGGCTACTTCTCGGGAAGAACTCCCTCCCTCTTCTGCAGCCTGGCGAGGAATGTAAGAACCCAGCCACACCGTTTGCTGTTTGCATAAGCCTGAGAAGGCGACTCAGTCTCTCTTGCCTCGGTTTTGCCACCTGTAAAATGGGGATGTTAATAGGACACACAACGGCGGTGCACTAGAACGATAAAATGGGCCGGGTAGCGCGCTCAGCACCGTGCTCTGGCACTCGGTAAATGCTTACTAAAATGCTAGATGTTGGAGAAGTTTGAGGACACCTTCTGAAACCCAGGAGGCTGCACTGTTCAGCTGTAGTATTAGCGCAAGCCTGGGGGATAGCCTTACACTCCGCCTCTTCCTTCTGTAGCCACGGGAAGCAGTTAGAAGCAGATCAGAAATTGAGCTCCACGTTCGCGTTTACGATTCGAGAGCCCTTCCGCGCAGAGCTGGGGGCGGTGTTAAGTAGCGGCCCAGGCTGGGAGCAGCTATGGCCTGGGGCGGAGGAGCCGAGCGGCGCCCTTCGCTGCCAGTGTCGGGGGTCGGGCGAAACCAGGGCGGTAAGTGCTTCTGCCACCATTTCTCTGAAATGCTTGCTGCATCTTCTTTACGATTTCATGCACATTTTCAGGATCGGAACCTCTCATTGTGCTTCCTTGCAGGTTGCTGCAAAATTGTAAGACTTTGCTCCCCCTTCAGCCCCTGCAAAAATCCAGACACCTGTACCCAGCCCCCCTCCGCACCATTTCCTACAACAACCCAGGTCCCTGTGCATCTCATCCCCACCCGTTAATGCCAAATTAAAAAAAAAAATTAAATCCGCCTTCCATCCCCGTCTCCCACAGTTTCCTGTGATAAAATCAGATCCTCCTACCTCTCCCTACTGCCCGTGCCTCCACTGCAGACACCCATCCTTGGAGCTGGAGGTGCCTCCCCCCAGGTGACCAGTGGAGACCCCTGCGATGCGCTTACCTAGTGGGGATGCTCACCGAGAGAGGCCCCCGGGGTCCAGGCCACCAGTAGTGTCATTTCTCCCAAAGCAAAGTCAGGGTGCACCCTGCACCCCGCCCCCAGATGCGAGCTGGCTGCTGGAGGGCGCTGAGCCCCGGAGCTGGGACTGGCGGGTCTCGCTGAATGACTTGCCCAGAACTTCAAGATTCATAAATAAGATCTCTGTGTCAGTTCCTTCGTATCACTCCCTGCTCCTCCAAGTTGCAGTGGAAACAGGAGAGGGTTTTTGTTTGTTTGTTTGTTTAAGAAAAAGAAAGAAGCGTTAAAAAAAAAAGCTAAGATTCGCCCTCGGTTTCCAGCCGCTGGTTCACAGGTCTCCTGCGCCCCCGCCACCGGCCCG